>NC_059333.1:157135833-157489166 GCF_018350155.1 Leopardus geoffroyi
GTGCGATTCAAGACCAATGTACGTCCTAAGAAAGGCAATCTCAACACCTGCAAGTCCGTTCCACCGTGGTAACTCACTGTCCTTCTCTCTCCAGGACTCCACTAATGTTCCTTCTCTCTCACCTAGGATGTATCTGGAAAACGCCCCCTTTCCTACAACTTCCACAGTTGTGAACGTGTGAGGCACCAGGGCTGAGAACAGAAAGGCCAGCAGGCAAGGAAGAGACGACTTTCCTCTCAAACCGAGGCAGCCGGACCCCACCACTAAAGACTTCAGATCCGTGTCAACGAGCAGACGCCGTCAACCAAGGAGGGGACGCGAGGGGGCACGGCCCGGGCCGCCCCGGGCGCACGCCGGCACGAAGCAGTACCTGTCTGGGACGCTGCACGTGCCCTGCTGTGGGGAGGTGAAGGCGGGCGCTGTGGAAGGGCTGCTATTCACGTAGGCTGTGGGGGTATCGGGCCACGGAGAGCACTAAGGACAGAAACAGAAATAAATTAGCGAGCTGCTTTTAGAAGTGTATGAAGAAGTATTTCTGCAAGTCACTCTCTAGTCTGGCCAAATGCAAGGTCATAAAACACAAGACACTTGACACTCATCAAGAAACCCCACAGAAACATCAAATTTACTGCCGCGTGGCCTTTACGTGCCACCTGCGTCTATGCACGGACTCATCACAGGGAAGGCCTGAAGTGAGGACAGCAGCGAAAACGTATGCAGGCATTCGAAATGTACAGTTATGCACAGCCGGCTTTCAAGACCCCTCCCCTTCCTCTTAGCAAGGGTCTCACAGGCACCTATCAAGGTTTAGGAACTGCAGAGGCAAGGACGGTTCGTAAGCATCCGCCACGTATGGTGACCAGGACAGTGGCTCTGTCCCCCTAGTGCTCCTCTGCTCTCCTGCTCGAGCAGCACCCTCACCAGTACCCACTCGCCTCCCAGATTCCTTTAAGGTTAACAGTCCCCAGCCAAGCAAGGCAAGGCAGGCCTAGCATCGAAACACATCAACTGTGCACGGTGCTGCCTATGTCTCTCTACCGGTCTACCCATGTCTACACACGCTTCTGGCTTCTCTTTTCTGAAAGGGGCATGGTGAACTAGGACAGCTTTCAGCCTAGGCACCATTCTGACCACAGACAGAGCAAAGACACAGACACGCGCTATTACAATTAGGAGAAGTGGAAAAGCTAAGTCAAAAGCATGCTGAGCAGGTCAGGGCAACCAAGGAGGAGCTTCAAACCTGAGCAGGAGTCCACCTCACTCCCTGACAGAGTCCCTAGAATGAGTCCGTGGGAGGACGCCCTCGGTTGCCAGGCCCCCTTCGCAATCACCCTTCTCAGGTTTTACACAAAAAAGCCATCATGTCTCACCACGGCCAGGGGACAGAAGACCCTCCCCCAAACAAAGCAAAAGACCAAAGATATCGGGATAAATCAGAAAGTACATGACTCTAAAGCAATGCTTCTGTATATGTCGGGTAGTCTTCAACTCCTTGCCTTCCAACGCTTCAGGAACACCTAGCATCAGCTGACACCTACTCAAGTAATCGACCAGATCATAAAAAATAGGTCACTGGGATTTGGGGCAAATGACTCAAAAGGAATTGCAAGACCTGAATGACACCACTCAAAGAAAAGTAAGCACGTCTAAACAAAGTTTCTTTTCTCTACAAAAAGAAAAAAAAAAAAAGACAAATGTAGAATGTGACTGCATTCCTCCCTGTCTCATCCTTCAACAGGCGTTTCCAATAACATTTCTATTTTTACATTTAACTGTTTATTAATAATTGTATAATTTGTTGTTTTGATAAACTGGTACCAACAATAAGTAGCTGGCTGGCTCAGTCAGGAGAGCACACAACTCTTGATCTCTGGGATGTGAGTTCAAACCCCACACTGGGTGTAGAGTTTACTTTCAAAAACGTTTCTCAACAGACTTAAGAGCCTTATGGTCAGAGAAAATATTAAATTTCAGTTTGAATAAGTCTGTCATAAAGAAGTAATTAGGGTGATGGTTAAAAGATTTTCAGGCGTAAGAGTCTGTCGTATTGAGATGAAATTATTTATGGCAAGTGGAAGAGAAAACAGATCAAGGAGGAAGAATGGGATAAAATTTCAGGCATAACTACAGAACTCCATCATGAACTTTTTATTTAACATTTACTTATTTTTGAGAGAGAGACGGAGAGGGAGAGAGAAAGCGAGTGGGGGAGGGGCAGAGAGAGAGGGAGACACAGGATCCAAAGCAGGCTCCAGGCTCTGAGCTGTCAGCACAGAGTCCAAAATGGGGCTCGAACCCACGAACCATGAGATCATGACCTTAGCCAAAGTCGGACGCTTCACCGACTGAGCCAGCCAGGTGGCCCCATCATGAACTTTTTAAATGAACAACAGTTGGGTGTTAAATTGCTATGGTATTTAAATTCGGCAGGATACACTTCAAAAAGCAATGTCATAGTTGTATCTTAAATCGACCACCCATCATGTGTCCCCTCGAAAATGGGAAAATTGACCAGAGTGTTCCACTACTACCAACTTTCAAAAAGAAATCTCATCTGCCCAGACAGCACCCTGAACTTACTGCACGCACACCAATTTCACTGTAAGTGGCCTTTTACGCATCAGTGCCCCCTCTCCTGCAACTAGGTCGTTTCTCTTTCCATCTCACAAAGTAACACCGCCTCATCTTGCAGTCTGAGGAGCCCAACTGGCAGATGGAGCAAGTTCTAGGTGTCACATGTTCACGGTCCCCTCCACTACCTGGAAGACGGTTCCCTTGCTACACCATAAAAAGTATGACCATGTCGCATAACATGCACATCTAAATAAGGTAACCTTTTAGTACTAAGTCTCCCCAAATCTGTTCATCGCTGCCAGCTGTCTGAGGAAATGAAGCCATCAAAAGCTCCAAGTTAACACGGCACAGTAATACGGCAGGGACACCAAATTTATGAAACTTCCATAAACACACCTACTTCACTTTTACACAGCGAGATTCCTTCACCAGTAGAAACGCAGGGATGCTAACAGCTTACTTCTAAAACCTGCCCAATAAATATGAGGCGTGACTCACTGAACACCAGGAAACCAGTGAAAACTGGTCCTGTTGGGAGGCCTTGGCTTCTAAGAAAATGATGGGTGCCAAGTTCTGAAATGGCCAGGCTGAATGGAACACCAAGGCCCGCTCTCCTTTATAGGTTTCTCTTGCAGTCTCAACTGGAGAGGGGAAGGGCATACCCACGAAGATTTTCACAATGTTTCTTCTACCCTGTCGTGCTTCCCTGTCTTTAAGCAATGGGGGGTGGGGGACACCTGGCTGCCTCAGTCATGAGAGGGCACGACTCTTGATCTCAGTACCCCACGCTGGGGGGAGAGACTACTCAAAAATAAAAATCTTTAAAATAAAAAATAAAAGAGAGCGGGCACCTGGCTGGCTCGGTTGGTTAAGCATCCCACTTTGGCTCAGATCATGATCTTACGGTTCGAGAGTTCTAGCCCCGCACTGGGCTCTGTGCTGACAGCTCAGAGCCGGGAGGTTGCTTCACAGTCTGTGTCTCCCTCTCTCTCTGCCCCTCCCCCATCCTCTCTCAAAAATAAACATTAAAAAAAATTTTAAATAAATAAATAAATAAAATAAGCAACGGTGCAGCGCCCACGTTCCGGAGGAAAGTCTGTGATTCGTTATGGCTCCAGCAATACCCGGCTTGGACTGGTGGGGGCACGGTTTCAGTGCACCGTGAACGAAGTCCCTCCCCAGGTAGACTGGAAAATGCCAGCCCGTTTTAGACCGCAGACATTGGCAGCCTGATCTGAGCCAGTAGAATACAGCTCAGGGACAAAGACCGACAGACACACTAAAGGGGTTGTCGTGCAGCAGCTGGCCAGAGCCAACAGTAGGGCCTCTACTCAGCGTGGGACCATTTCAAACAGCACCTGGTAACAGGTGAGCCTGCCGTGCTTTCCTAACGAAGGCCAAGTGTAACTACCCAAGAACTGTAAGAAATGCTGGCCTGCCTTTGTAGGTACTCGCACAAATATACGAAATGCTGTGGACTTTTTTAGAGGGACTAATCTGTACCTTACTTTTTCTTCAACAGGTTTCAAAGAGGAGCTCTCGCCACCCCCTACGAGTATCTTAACCAAACTAAATACAGCCCAGGGCAGCAAGCAACACGCTCTAGGAAGATGTGAAATCCCAGGCCAGTGAACTGCTGACGTTTTGCATACTTTAGACTTAAGAGTCATTAATAATTTACCAACAATTCTACCACCTCCAGATTAGCTCCGGACTATAATAGATTTCCTCAATTTACGAGTTATCAGAACGCATTCCTTTTAATTAAATCGTTTCTAACAAGAAAGGAAAAGCGACTTGAGTTACCAGGATCTCCCCAGAAAAGTTTACTAAGAACGATTTGTGAGTCTTCTGCTGGGAAATGCAAAGAAGATTGAAAAATATAAAACTGAAGGGGGCCCAGGGGACCCTGGGGAGGGAGCATATAGTTGTCCACACAAGCTTTGATCCAAATCAGAAAAGCCCAGTTAAAGAAAACGCGTTATGTGCGCTCCCTATCCAGACATCCGCTTTTCTGTTTTACCGCACAAAGAAGCACTTGAAATATTTTCACTCAATGCTTTAATCTGGAAATGAGGGTCCTGTGATAAGGCCTGTGACTTTCATATTCTACAGAGAATTACATATACACGTGTTAAGAGTGAAAACGTCATGTCTGGCACCTTGATTTTACAAACACTGCCATGATAAATAGAGCAGCCGTGAATACAGACGATGACGGTTACTTTTAAAAATTACCGAATGCTCTGTGTTTACATTTACTGCGGGTAGCCGGTGATCTAAGTTTAAGTAGCAAGAGAATGCTTGGTGGACGTCGTCAAATAAAGACATGCTGTACTTAAGGTGACAGAGCCAAAACCCTCGACTGCACGTTGGGAGAACCAGGTCTCAGTGGAGCAAGATGCGCTCGCTGTTCTGGCCCGAAGCACAAAGTCACAATGCAGGAGCCAAGAGGACACACTGATGCAAAGACTTTTTTCTACCAGTGCCGCCAAACAGGCTTTTAAAAGCACAGACAGACACACATTCTTATACTACATGCAGGGAAATGTGACACAAAGTATTGCCTGTTAATGTCAAGCTTGCTGCCACCATTCCTCTAGATATCCATTGCATTTTCTTATCAGTTATACACATGAGAAAGCAAAACCTTTTTTAATTACACAAAAATGATTAACTCTTTTACTAAAGAAAGTATTTTCAATTAATTTCAATGCTCTTGAAGGGAGTGTGTGTGCAAAGGAGAGAGAGGGAGGGAGGGAGGAAGGGAAGGAGGAAGGGAGGGAACACATTTCTGAGTGTCGTTTTTCCTTCCAAAACCACCCAATATGGTCCGCTTTGTTTTAAAGTGTTAGATTTAGGAAATTTTCCTCAGTGAGGAACAAACAGAAAGCAGGAAGTCTAAACAAAAGCAAATTAAATCAAGACAAGGACATCAAAAACAAATTTGGCTTTACTTTTCGGTGGAAGTTGATCCTATATCTAACACTGCACAAGGTTTCCTGCACAATGAGAAGAGAAGCAGAAGTCCCTTACACTGCCTCGCTTTGCCAGAGAATCACCGTAGTCTGCTGGCAAAGTCCGCTTGCTGGACTTTTTCTGCTCATGTTCAACTGCATCTTCAATTATAGGCTCAAGCCTCATCTGGACAAACACCAAAGATTGGGATCAATGTCTTTTCATTATACAAAGAAAGATCTAATACCCTGTTTTATGTCTCTGCAGTCCAATTAAACAAAGGTATGACTAGCAGGATTCAAAGTTAAAGAAAATGCAAAACCCCAGCAGTGACAAAAATCAGACATTCTAGGCCCCGACTTAATCTCTTGACAACTCTCAAGGTTTGTAAGGTCTGCTTCTGAGACCTGATTGGGATTTCAGCATCTTCATTCCGGACCCCACCCAGGAAACTAACCTATTAAAATCCCCGAATTTAAATAAAACATCTTCCCCACAAATTTCACAGAGAACGTTAAGTCAACCCCCCGCCCAATCTTCCCAACCCTCTGTAGCGAAACCCCTCCTTAGAGTGCTGCTATGCAGACCGCTGCGCGTTTCCCTTCAGAAACCAGAGCGCTGCTGGGCGGGCGTTACCTCCGTAAGGATGGTGGTGTCGTAGGACGGCTGGTACTTTTCCTTCTCGTGAGCGGTTCTCTTCTCCATCTTCTCTCGGTCCGTTTTTTGTTTCCTGTCTGCACCTTTAGGCTTAAACACAAAGCAGAGGGCTTCGTCCAGCAGGCTGAAGACGGAAAACTTACAAGCAGCACCGGCCCTTGGTTATCACTAAACGCCTACCGTCTCTCTCTCACCTTAAACACTTTGATTTGGCAGCTAGCTGAGTGCAGATGATCTGTGTATTCTCCGTTTTCATTCTGCTTAAAGGTGTCGACCTGGATCCTGAAAGGCACCCCCTTCTCGCCTCCGTGCTTCCGGGGAGTAAATTCTGTGCTGATGCAGTGCACCTGGAGAACAACTCAAGCTGAAAGGCACTCAAAGAACCGTCCAAAGAAGAGTCCCCTTCTATTTTAGTCCCTCTTGGACGTCCTGCCGCGGCCATAAATTCAAGATCTCTTCAAACCAACCCCTCATGTTAGCCAGATGCCTGTCATGAATTTCTCTGTACGGCTCTCCTCTCACAAATCCAACTGGGCCTTTCTGGACTTTCCCCAGTCCAACGCCTCCCGTCCTTTACTGCAGGACTTGTTCCAATCACGGGTACGCTCCTACCTCCACTCTGGACTCAGTGATGCTCTCAGACGCAGGGTCCTCGGCCTTGCACACGGCTCGGTCCACGGCAACGGACACCTCACCGTTGAGAGCTTCTGTTTGTCCGCCCTCTCCCACCACCGCCTTGTCTAGCCAGCCCATCACCTTACCGCCGTGCCTACACACGCCAACTGTGAGACCGACCACCTGGGCAGTGGCCACCTTCCCCCAGAGCCCACTACTCACCCTGCCAGTGTGATCTAAACTCCTCTGTCAGCCTTCAAAGTGCACTGAGGACAATGCCCATTTCCCACCACAGGAACTTCTGTTCCTCTTCCGATACCAGGACAAGGTCAGCTAATATGAACCATGTCCCTAGTGATTATTAGTTGATGGGAGGTACTATTTGGTAGGCCACAAAAACACAAAATACTAAAGATTCTTTACAGTTCACACAAATGAGAGCCTACTTAGGCTCATCAGCAATTAAGCAATTTCCCTTTCTACCTGATGATTACCTAGCAATTTCCCTTTCTACGTGAAGATTACCTAACTCAGTAGTTTTAATAACACCATACACAAATTTGAACATAGAGGGCATAAAAATTACTACTAAGTATATTTTACACATATCATATTTATATTTTTAAAAAACTCATCTCTTAGGGATACAAACTGGGTATTTAGGGCGAAATGAAATGCCTGGGAGTTGCTCTAAAGTACTCCATCAATAACAAAAACCAGGGAAACGACTAGTAACTGTTGAAGCCAGGTGGTGGACACGCTGAGGATTCATTCTTCTTCTTCTCTCACTTTGATGGGGGTTTGACATTTTCAATATTAGAATGTCTTTAAATAATGGCAGAAGGAATCTTGAGCTGTACACTTTTTTCAATCTCGCCCTTTAATTTTTTTTTTTTTTTTAAATTTTTTTTATTTTTTTATTTTTTAAAAAATTTTTTTTTCAACGTTTATTTATTTTTGGGACAGAGAGAGACAGAGCATGAACAGGGGAGGGGCAGAGAGAGAGGGAGACACAGAATCGGAAGCAGGCTCCAGGCTCTGAGCCATCAGCCCAGAGCCCGACGCGGGCCTCGAACTCACGGACCGCGAGATCGTGACCTGGCTGAAGTCGGACGCTTAACCGACTGCACCACCCAGGCGCCCCTTTTTTTATTTTTTTAAGTAAACTCTATGCCCAACGTGAGGCTCGAACTTACAACCCCAAAATCAAGAGTCGCATGCTCTATGGGCTGAGCCAGCCAGGTGCCCTAATCCTACCCTTTTAAAAACAGCAGCTTTTGGGGGTGCCTGGGTGGCTCAGTTGGTTAAGCGTCCGATTCCTGGTTTTGGTTCAGGTCACTGTGTCGTGATTTGAGTTTGAGTCCCAAGTTGGGCTCTGTGCTGACAGTGCAGAGCCTGCTTGGGATTCTGTCTCCCTCTCTCTCTGCCCCTCCCCCCGCTTGCTCTCTATTTCTGTGTCAAAATAAATAAAAATAACCTTAAAAAAAAAAAACACCTTTCGTTTCGAAGGAGCACATGCATCCCAATGTTTACAGCAGCAGTATCAACAATAGCCAAAGTATGGAAAGAGCCCAAATGTCCATCGATGGATGAATGGATAAAGAAGATGTGCTATATATATACAATGGAGTATTACTCGGCAATCAAAAAGAACGAAATCTTGCCATTTGCAACTATGTGGATGGAACTGGAGGGTATTATGCTAAGTGAAATTAGTTAGAGAAAGACAAAAATCCTATGACTTCACTCATATGAGGACTTTAAGATACAAAACAGATGAACGAACATAAGGGAAGGGAGCAAAAATAATATAAAAACAGGGAGGGAGACAAAACATAAGACTCTTGAATATAGACAACAAACTGAGGGTTGCTGGAGGGGTTGTGGAAGGGGGGATGGGCCAAACGGGTAAGGGGCATTAAGGAATCTACTCTTGAAATCATTGTTGTACTATATGCTAACTTGGATGTAAATTAAAAAATAAATTAAAAAAAACCCAGGAGCTTTTGTTCAAGAGAAATACATCTTACGAGAAATAGAAGTTTTAATTAGAAGTTCTGATTAGTGTTATTACCAATGGTAAAAGTAGTTTGAGTAATAGGTTAGTCTATAAATGACGGATTTAGTAGGATAACCCCAATTTCACTTTATACACACACGTATACAGTTATGTGTACGTAGGTTGAAAAATATACACAGATAGAAGACATTATAAGATAGTTTACAAACAAGCATTTAAAGAAGAGAACATTGTGTGTCAAGAATTCAAGCTCATCCATGGTCCTTCAGATGACCAGGCTGGTGGACTTCTAATAAGGTAAAACTCCAAACCTGAATGAAAGCAGACGTGCGCTTTGCAGGGTCCCACAGAAATTCAACCGCATTTAACTGGCTTGGATTTGTCCTGGTGTCAATTATTCCCACAGACATTGGAATATCTGTATTTTAAGAAGAAGTTACACAGAAACTCATCTACTACAAATAACTGAAAAGCTTACAACTTAATATCATTATGTGCAAATGAAATCATTCAACACCTCCACGACGAACCTTTTCCTTCAACGTTCCCATGGTCAACCACACTAACACCCAAGCCCACCCAACGTGCACGAGACTTTCTCCCACCATGGTTTCTATTTCACTTCATTCAACGCACGATGGATGTGCCAGTCGAGAACTAAATAAATGGTTTCAAAGTCAAAATTCCTGACTCAGGTTCTTTTAGCACCAAAAGACCCACTTCATTTCGAAGTACAGAACAAATCAAGGCACGCAGGACCCACTAACACCAAACCTCTCTCCTCACAGTTAAACATGCTGCCAACACAGTGACAGGTACGGCTGACCAACCGCCGTCTCTCCAGAGTCTTCTGACAGCCACTCGTACCTAAATCGAGGAGTCTGTCTCCAGGGCGATTCCACTTCCAGCCTTCGAGTTGCTGATGCTCCGTGTACTGCAGCCGTCTGTCATGGAATACAACTCTTATGATGCTCTATGGAGTAAGTGGGGAAAATGAGCACTTTTAAACTATTCCAGCTAAAAGGCAGAAGTGTTTTCACTTCTTATGCATTAACCTATAATAGACGAGCATGCAAGGAAAATTCTGCTTTCAACATTTTCTAAGTGAACTGCTTTGTTCTTGGAATATGTGGATTGTGGGTATAATTATTCGGTGCAAAAAGAATTACAACTCAGAAATAAAAAGCACAAATAAAATGATCACTTAGGTAAAATTTTTATTTAAAAAGTTGACATCGCCACTCAAAATTAAGGTACATGTCCATAAAATCAGAGAGCAAGAATTTGACTTCTATGAAGAAAACATCAGATTACAAAAATGAAAGGGCAGTATAAGCAGACAGAAACCCGGGCACAACGGCAAAACTATTTAAAATAATAGTTAATAACTGAGGGTTTTTTTTTTTTTTTTTTACAGATAGTCAAAGACAAGTACTGAGTAATATATAGAAATGCTGAATTGCTGTACCTTACAACTGAAACTAATGTAACACTGCATGTTAATTTTACTTCAATAAAATGAAAAACTAAAAAGACAGTCAAGGGACAGGTGGGAGAATGTGCCCACACCCACCAAGAAAAGAACATATATGCTAAAGTCATTCTCTACTATTTACGTGCAAGAGGTTATCTGAGGTAAGCAGTGGGGGGAAGTTCCGCCCACAGGCAAACTTCATCCAAACACTCTGGTGCCCAGGGAAGACTTTACTCCACACACTTGAGGCCAGTTCTCTGCTCTCCACCCATCCCTCCTTCACTTCCCACACGTTTCAGGTGCCAATGATTGTTTGGTTCCAGAAACAAGAAAACAGGTCATGCAATGTCTTCAGATACCAGATTTACCCTAATTAGTGTTTCTGACGCATTTATAAGCAACTTTCTCATGATGCAGTAAGATCATGTTGCCAGTCTATGCTCTTGTTTGACTAGGAAATAATCTGTTAGCAACACATATAAATACTACTTTAGTGCCTTGCCTTCCCTACCCACCAGGGTACTGCCCAAAATGTGGCAGAATGGAGAAATATTTTGAAGGAAACTATTAAAAAGCAGCAGTATTTTAATGTGAAATACAGTTGACCCTCGACAGCACAGGGCTTGGAGGCGCTGAACCCTCCCACGGTAGAAAAGCCACGTGTAACTTTGGACTCCCCCAAAACAACTACTTAATAGCCGACTGTTTACCAGTTTACCGATAACATCGACAGCTGAGTAACACACATCTTGTGCATTCTTACAATAAAGTAAGCTAGAGAAAACAAGCTTATACTAAAAAATCGTAAGAGAAAATACATTCACAGTACTACACTGTGTATATTGAAAAAATCTGTTCCTAAGTGGACCCGCGCAGTTCGAACCCTTGTTGTTCAAGGGTCAACTGTAGTTTACAAAGAGGCCAAAAAAGTCACTGGGACCAAAGTGGAAATCTATAAAGGCACAGTCACAGCTCTGGTTCGTGCCACCCGCCTTGCCACCTCCACCCACGTCTGCGGGGCCTGCCCGGGCCGTCCACCAGCACCCACGTGACACCACCGCCCGAGGGCAGCGAAGACCTCACGGGGAAGGTGCACGGGCTGGCGGGGGCCTTGGGTCACATTGCCCAACAAGCTGAACTCAGAATAAGGTGCGGCACAGAAATGTCATGATTTTGATTCTTTCGTATTTAGTGAGAACCAGATCGAATCCACAAATTCAGATGAAAATAGTGTGAGAATATCGGTATTAGATTTAAGAGCTTGACTAAACCTCATTCTAGTAGGCCAGACTAAGATGGCACAGTAAAGAATATTAAAAGAGAACCAGAGTTAAGAAGTGGCAGCCTATTAAAAAAAAAACTTATGTGAATTTGGAAGGGGAAAAGAAAGTCAAACACCAAGAGAGCCAGCAGGGGAAAGGGGCCCTAACAGCAAGAACGAGCAAAGCGAGCACATCACCAAGGCTACTGAGCACGGTCAAGTTCCAAAGCACCTCTGCCGACCTGGCATTTGTTCCCTAAGATGCCCCCACCATAGCAGGCTCAAAGATCGTGGAGTCAGGAAATTAGACACCAGATTGCTGCACAGTACTTCTGGGATATATATTGCAGATAAAAAAAAGGGTGGGATTCTTAAGAAATTCACCCTGCAGTCCTCTGGCAGGAGCAGACTGTTGCTCTGAGTCCCAGGCAAGCTCTCGGGCTCTAACTTGATGTATTCTGGCACAGCCACCAAATATCAGACATGTGGCTTATCATGTGGAAGATGAAACTGATTGAAAACCTTAAAAAACGTTTTTAATGTTTATTTTTGAGAGAGTGAGAGAGAGAGGGAGGGAGGGAGAGGACGAGTGGGGAAGGGGCAGAGAGAGAGGGAGACACAGAACCCGACACGGGCTCCAGGCTCTGAGCTGTCAGCACAGAGCCCGACGTGGGGCTCGAACTCACAAGCAGTGAGATCCTGACCTGAGCCAAAGTCAGACGCTTAACCGACTGAGCCACCCAGGCGCCCCAAGACCTTTTAAAACTTAACCTTTCCACTCTGTAAGCTAACTGTTTAGGAAAACTGATGCTTTCAAAATAAGTGCCCTTGTCGAGGAAGAATATGCTTGTTTAATGACAGCAAAACACCCACTTTGCACTTAGAGGGAGACGGTTTCTCTACTGTCAACAGTTCACTTACCTCATAATGAAGAGTTGTTTTTGCCTTAATTTCTTCACTGGCATGAATCTTGTAAATTAGATGTTTTTACATATTTTAATTTGGAACTAAATCCAAGAGGCAGAACTTAAAGCAATCAAGCAACAACTTAATTAACCCTGCCATTCCAAGTTAACCTGACTGGTATTCTCGAGTAGCTTATCACAGGCACCCATGATACACGTGTGTTTACCATAAACCACGTGATAAACACATGTGGATGCATCATCGCACCATTCTACCTGTTATGTTTCAGTTTTACCATATAAGTAGCTTTTTATTAACGTCTACCATTTTTAGGTCCAGTTTTCAGGACCTCAATACCAAGCACATAATGCCTTACTTCATTTTGTACAGAAGTCTACAGTTTAAACAACTGTTCAACACTTCCACATCGATTTTTTTTAAAGCGGCTTCTCACAGTCATCCGATGTAACTTTCACAGTGACAGAAGAATTCACCCACATCTTCCCTTAAAATATACACTCCTGGTGGCATTTTCACAAATACAATTGGCAGATTTGCCTGCAGGTGAACCAGGGCACCCGGTGGCCTGACAACAAGCCAGCCTGGTAGGACGAGGGCATTCCGAGAGAATCTCTGACATTTCGAAGCTTCCTACACACTAGAAAATGAGAGCTGTTAATCTGACCTGACTCACCTTCCGGGGAAAGGACCAAACCCACTGACCAAGCACAGACCCGACAGACTCAAAGTGCAAACTGGTGAATGTGAGAATGGGAAACAAGCTGTCTCCCTCTGGTCCGGGGAAGATGGGAGCCCTGGGAGTCGGAAGTCTGGGAGCTCGCTCCAAGCTGGCAAGACAATGATCAGTGGGGAGCAGATCCCCATCTTTCCTCCAACCTCCCAAAGGATTGGGGTCATCCTGCCTCCCAGGAACGGAGGAAGCACTAAAACATCCCAAAGATGCTCCGGCTCTCCCAGATGGGCCCAAGCTCCCTTTCCCACGCTCACCCTCTAAAAAGGCAGACCCACAGAGGGGAGTCCTTCCATGGAACGCCTCTCCATACCGAGAGCCCAGCAGTGCCCAGGCCCCTGGGTGCCTCTCTGGGAAGACAGAAGCGTCAAGAGAACAAAGGTCTGCTTCTCTCACGCTGACACTTAGCCACACTGAAGCTCTGCCTTCCCTCAAGCTTCTTCCAGAAGTCCTGCCCTGTAATGCCACCGAATCTATAGTACAGCACTCTGTGTGACAGGCAGACTGTCACACAGCTCTGCAGGACACTGGAGGAGCAGGACGGTCCCGAAGATCTATCCTAAAAGGAATGGACTAGCCAGCCGATGGTTATGCCTCCTACACTTGGAATGACCGCCCTCATTCAGATACGTCTCAGTGTGGACACAGGGTGCACAGAGATTTCCAGTCTTCAGAGAGATTTTAAGAGGTGAAATAAAAGGGCTTTAAAAGTATCATATGAACACTTAACATTTCCCCCCACATTATTCTTTTACTTTTAAAGGAAAAACTTAAAAGTCTCTGTTGTGGTGGTGGGTTTCTCCCCCACGGCTGCAACTGTGGTGCCTTAGTGTCCAAAGGGCTTTCACATTTACTTAACCCAGTAACTGCTATCATTGCTGTTTTATAGACAAGGACACTAAATATAGTTCAAAACGTCAAGAGTTGCAGTATAGCCATTACTTCTTAAAGTGAAATTAAATGATTTTAAAAGAACGACTCTCGTGCAAAAAAACCTAAACCTTCTATGGCAAACCTGCTACTTTTTTCAGTCACTGCAAACAATACCTGTTAGGAATCAAAATGGATCATCCTTACCTTTACCAATTTTCCAGTAATCTCGGGCATATCTCCCATTTTCCGATTATCCAGCATCCGAATTTCGTAAGACTGACCTATTTTGAACAAATTGATGAATTTAAAGAAACTGTGTATCACCGACAGTCCACACGAAGAACATCGCTGTTTAACATAAAACTTCAATGGCCTCTCAACCAGAGAAACCATTCGGGTTGATCTTTCTTTCCTACAAACCACATCATCCTTTCCTTCGTACACTATGACAGAAGAATGAAGAGCTTCTCTGACAGTTTATTTTCAAGTGCTAGACTCTCACATTAAAATTTTATTATACACACAAGCATAATCCAAGACCAGTTTTTTACCACAGCTTTACTGAGATACAATTCACATACCATAAAATTCATCCTTTTAAAACCTGACTCGTGCTTAGCATATTCAGAATTGTGAAATCATCACCACTACCAACCATGGGGCATTCTCATCACCCTGAAAAGGAAACTGCACCCCTCAGCAGGCACTTCCCACCCTCACCCACTCCGCCCCTGGCAACCACTCATCACTCTATTTTCTGTCTCCAGGGACTTGCCTGGCTCACACCGGACATAAACAGTCACACGGTATGTGATCCATCGGCTTCCTTCACTACGCATGCTTTCAGCGTTCACGCATGTCACAGCAGGACAACGGGCAGATATCCTTTCACGGCACTCTGCTGCATCCCCCTTGGCAGACGCCACGATTTTTACAACTGGAGGTTTGTGACCACCTGCATCAAGCAGGTCGATCGGCACCATCCTTCCAACAGCACGTCACTAAGAGTCCTCACGCTGTATCTGTCACATTTTGTCATTCTCGATATTTCAATTTGTGTAATTCACAGTATTGCAGACTTTTTCATCATTATTGTGTTTGTTATGGTGAACTGTCATTGTAACCCACTGTTTAGCAATAAAGCATTTTTTTTGAAGTTTATTTATTTTGAAAGGGAAAGAAAGAAAGCGAGAGAGCAGGAGAGGGGCAGAGAGAGAAAGAATCCCAAGCAGGCTCTGCGCTCTCAGCGTGGAACCCGATGCGGGTCTCAAACGCACAAACTGTGAGATCGTAACTGAGCTGAAGTCAAGAGTCAGACTCTGAACCAACTGGCCTCCTCACTGCCTGGGCCTCCCAGATGCCCCGCAATGAAGTATTTTTACCTAACATACATACATGGTTACTGCACGCTGACTCGACCACGGGATGGTGTAAAGAGAACGTGCATGTGCACTGAGGAGCCGAAAAGCTCATCTGACTCATTTTACTGCCACGGTCACTCTACTGTGGCCTGGAACGGAACCTGCACTGCCTCTGTCTGAGGTGTGCCTGCACTTCACTCCTTTTTACTGCAAATGTTCCATCGCAACAACGTACCCCGTTTTGTTTGTCCATTCACTAGCTGACGGACATCTGGTTGGTTCTCCTTCTTGGCCATTAAGAGTAGCGACACCGTGAACATCTGTGTACCGAGTTTCGTGTGAGCCAAGACCACGTTTTAATCCTAGAACCTTCTTCCTTGTGACCAATGGACCCCACGCACATTCTCTCACTGTTTAATGTCCATAAGAAAACACAAATAGACATCGACACACCAACCTGTATCATTAGGAACATGAGCTGTTGCCAACAGTCAAGAATGTACTCCGCAACCACAAAAATGATTTCTCAATTACCCATCATTAAGTAGTAACGACGACAGCATAATCTGATATGGAGAAAATCAAGAGTGCTTACAGGAGCACCTGGGTGGCTCAGTGAGTTAAGTGTCCGACTCTTGATTTTGGCTCAGGCCACGATCTCATGGTTCACGGAATCAAGCCCCACATCGGGCTCTGTGCTGACAGTGTGGAGCCTGCTTGGGATCCTCTCTCTCCCTCTCCCTCTCTGCCCACCCCTACTCGCTCATGCTCCCTTCTCAAAATAAATCTACTTGAAAAACAAAAAAAAAAGGCGTGTGTCTGGTATGCATCATATGAAGCTGAGGATATTTATGACCTAGTCCACTCCAATGGCGCATACCCTGTATAAAAATATACAGAAGGTACTAGATCATATGGTCAAAATACAACAAAAGGTTATTAAATCACAACCGAATCACTCCAAGGCTGGTGAAGGAAAACCACTGCATATAGTATGTTACTAAGAAAAAGTCCTTAAGTCCTTCAACAGATTGAGATTACCACTAGCTAACACCATGGCAAAAGACATTCTTAAAAAGTTAAATTTGCAGCATACTTAACAATGGATCTAAACTCAGAAAAACAGTAAGAAATAAATTTTAAAATAAAGCATATGAATAGGTATTTTGAAAACTATACTATTATACATTTAAAAGTACACTCAACTTCACAAAAATTTAGGCAAATTAACAAAATGTTTGTGTTAATTATCAGATCAATAAAAAAATGTTTAATTAAAAACCAAGTAGGTGAGGACAGGGGAGAAATAACCTGCCCAGGAGGGAGGGAAAACTTGTCCTGTGAGGATTATTTTATGATCCTCAAAATCTCAAAATTCTCAGCACTGAAAAAAAATCAAATCAGGTGCCTGAGTGACTCAGTCGGTTAAGCCTCTGACTCTTGGTTGAGGCTCAGGTCTTGATCTCAGTTTCCTGAGTTCGGCCGGCATCGGGCTCCGTACTGGCAGCGAGGAGCCTGCTTAGGATTCCTCCCACCCCCTCCCGCCCCCGCCCCTCCCCCACTCACGCTGTCTTCGTCTCTCTCTCTCTCTCGAAATAAATAAACTTAAAGAAAAAAAACATCAAATAAGGACAACATCTCCGTGTTCCTGTCTTCCTTTGTATGGTTTTTCCTAGTCAACCTAACAGGACACCTCTGTGCTCAATACAAAGTTCAATGTTTTCACAAACAGATCTCAGGATTCGTTGCTCCTGTATTAAAGCACTGGCGATTTCTATTCTAAAATCCAAAGTAAGTTTCTACAACAGGCTCTGTAACACTTGCTCTTCTTTTTAAAAAAAAAAATTTTTTTTTTAATGTTTATTTATTTTTGAGACAGAGAGAGACAGAGCATGAACGGGGGAGGGTCAGAGAGAGGGAGACACAGAATCCGAAACAAGCTCCAGGCTCTGAGCTGTCAGCACAGTGCCCGATGCGGGGCCGAACTCACGCGAGATCACGCGAGATCACGCAAGATCACGCGAGATCATGACCTGAGCCGAAGTCGGCCGCTTAACAACTGAGCCCCCGGGCGCCCCACGCTTGCTCTCCTTTAAATGGCTTCTCTGTGGGCGCCTGGCTGCCTAAGTAGGTAGAGCAAAAGACTTCTGATCTCAGGTTTGTGAGTTCCAACCCCACGTTGGGTGTAGATTACTTAAAAATAAAATCTTTGAAAAAGAGATGATATTCACTGAACAACCAGGCCTTCATTGGTTTAATTTCTCCTTCTATTTGATCCCCTTCCATAAATCTCTTAATAATATAGTTTCCAGAAGCATGTCTAGGTTTTAACTGAAATATAAAGAAGACTCCAGTATCAATGGAGTATACAGTTAACACAACAGCAGTACTCTGATTTGCTAGTCCTATTTTACTTTTTTTATTTTCTTTTAAACTCTGTAAAAAATGTCGATTTATTTATTTTTGAGAGACAGCATGCATGCACCTGCGTGAAAGAGCAGGGGAGGGGCAAAGAGGGAGACAAGAGAATCCCGAGCAGGCTCCGTGCTGTCAGCACAGAGCCCAATGTGGGGCTCAAACCCACGAACCGTGAGATCATGACCTGAGCCAAAATCAAGAGTCAAACACTTAACCAATGGAACCACCCAGGCTCCCACTAGTCCTGTTTCCAACTTTATATTCTGAATTTACCTTTCATGTTTTGACTTTAAGTTTTATTGAGAGAGAATGTGCGTGTGCACACATACACACACACACACACACACACGCGCACACGCGCGCTCGCAAGAGTAGGGGAGGGGCAGAGAGAGGGAGACAGAGAATCCCAAGCAGAGTGCACTGTCAGCACAGAGCCCAATGCAGGGCTCGATCTCAAGAACCATGAGATCATGACCTGAGTCAAAACCAAGAGTCCGAGGTTTAACCTAAGCCACCCAGGCACCCCTGAAGTTTTGACTTTTTATTCTTTTGGCTTACAAATGCAAAAGCACTGACAGAGTTGAAAACTATAATTGTTGTGAGTTCACATCCCCACCCAGTCTAGCTTCCTCAGATGGACTCCAGAGCAACATGGAGCCCAAGCTGTGACAGTCCCCACCACCCCCCATGGGTAAGTTCAAAGAATTGATTCCTAAGGTCCTAATATAGACCTTTAATCTATAACAAGAACCACAGCTAACCTCAGGGAAATGCACAGCTGTAAAATGAAATTAACAAGAAATATATTCTTTTTTTGAAACTTCTATCATTTAACAGTATTTTTCTTTTTTTTTCTTTCCAAGTTTTTATTTCTTACATATTGGTTTTCTTCTCTCTCTTCTCTTAACAGTATTTTTATTCCAACAGACACGCTATTTCCTAGGGCCTAAAACCTGGGTTCTCCAAATAGAAGTTGGCCTTCCAATGAGTAGGTATTTCTCATCTGACAGCAGCAAAAAGCTGACCTGGGAAAATCAAGGGGTTCAGATGTCACATCCCTACCATAAGGAGGGAAGCATCGAGGACTCAGGTGGAGCTGTAAGACAAGGGGCGGTCCAACTGCAGCCAGATCCCCACCCCAGGGGAGAGCCAGCTGCCTTTACTCCACCCTCCGGGGCTCCGCAGCATTTAGACTACAGTCTTTCACTTCGCAAAGTTGAGACTAATTCTTGTTACCTAAGGGCAGAGGAGGTTAGCTGCTCAAGCATAAACAGGAGAACACAAATATAGTTTTTAAACTCTGTACTTGTATTGTTCAAAACAGCACAAAAACTGACGCTCCGAGGCACTGAATACAACTTGGAAAACTTGCTCCAATTTACACGTGCCTAGGACGCTAAGACTACCCAGAATTTATCTTTTCTTTATGGTTTTATGCCATGGCAAATATTCTTCAGCAATGGCTGCCCAAGAGGCAGAAGGGGAGCAATGAACTTTAAGGGTAGGCTACCTACCAGCAGTGACCGAGCTACAGCCAAAGGATGGCACAAGCATGTGCCAACACTCAACTGAGGAGACCCATCCATAAAAGGCAGTGGTGAAGGAAGCTTGCATACTTGCCTGAATATTCAAGGTGATTAAAATACGTAAGCAGGGGTCCCCAGACCAGCAGCAGCGGCATCACCTGGAAACTTGTCAGAAATGCAAATTCTCCGGCCCTACTCCAGACCTCTAGAGACAGAAGCTCTATGGGGCACAGCGATCACGTTTTGACAAGCCCTCCGGGTAACCCCAAAGCATGCTACAGTTGGGGAGCCACTGGTATGTGAAGCTCCCAACAGCCAGTCCATCAGTACTCTCTCCAACACGAGGCCCTCAGGACCCTCTCCTGGGAGTAAACTTTATATTCAAAAAGCCCTGAGTAAAATGCCAAGAATTAACCATCTTTTCCTTAGCAGCTGAATAAATACCGTATTATGATAAACACTCCCAAAGTGCTATGCCAAAGAGAGAAACAGCCTGGTTTGCAAGGGCTGGTTATACACAATTGTATCATTTTGCACAGGGTTCATTTAATATAATGCTTTATCCACCACTGTGCAATATTACAGGTGATAAGATTTCAAAATCCTTCTTAGTTTAAATGGCTTACCGGTCTACGCCGAAATTAAGAACTAATTCAATCTAGAGCTGTTTAAATTGCATTATGACTCCTTTGCAAGTAACCGCAATGCATTACATTCGTTTCCTTGTCTGACAGCATCCCAACAGTCCAGGATACCTCTTACTCCGTCATTAACGGGTGCTCCACAAATACACTATATTCACATACGTGCATTATACATGTGTGTACAGTTCACATATGTGAATATACACACATGCGCAAGCACACACACACACACACACACACGCACAAGCACAAGAGCTCAGACTTGGTGAGATGCCCTTTCGAAATCCAGCTTTGGCAAGGCCTTCAGAGGTAAGCAAGGAGGCGGGACCATATGATGCAAGCGTTTTCATCTAGACTCTAAGAGTAGATGATGCCCACCTTGTGGAAACAGCTCTGATACACACAGCAGTGGCCTACTCCGCACCACCCTGGAGATCAGCCACCTGGTACACATTTGCTTCGGCTGACGTCATAGTTGTTTACTGTTGCTACAACAAATTTCGACAAACTCAGTGGCCTGAAACTATACAAACTTATTATCACACAGTTCTGGAATTCAGAAGTCCAGCATAGGTCTACTGGGCCAACATCAAGCAGTCAGCAGGACTGTGTTCCTTTTGGAGGCCTTCGGGTAGAACCCACTTCCTTGTGGTTTTTGGGTTTTTTGTTTTGTTTTTGATGCCACTAATATCCCTTGGCTCATGGCCTCTTCCTCGGTCTTCAAATCTGACTCCGACTCTCCTACCTCCCTCTCTATAAGGACGCTTGTGATTTCACTGGGACCACCTATATAATCCAGGATAATCTCTCCATCCCGACACCCTTTATTACTATTTTTTTAATGTAATCTCTACCCCTAATGTGGGGCTTGAACTCACCACCCTGAGACCAAGTGTCACATGTGCCATCAGGCGCCCCTAACACTCTTTATCTAACCACATCTTCAAAGTCCTTTTTGCTATATAAGGTAAAATATTCACAGGTTCTGGGGATTAGGGCATGGACATCTTTGGGGAACAATTATTCTGCCCACCACAGTTCCTAAGCAGTGCAAAAATGCTATTTCTACAGTTTAAAACTCTGACTGGCTTATTTAAAAGATTGTGATAATACACTTTCCAATAAACCTGGCAAACTTCCTGAGTCACGGAACAGGTATCTAGGACCAGGTTGGGTTCTAGCAATTTGCAAAAACTGCTCATCCAGCTGCAACAGGAAACTAACACATCAACCAAGGTCTAAATAGTTGGTTTCCAGTGTGATCAGAAACCATTAAAGCTACTTAGTTGTAAGTGACAGGAACAGCAAATAAAGGTCGTATTGGACTTCGTATGTGTTGGCTAGCTTGTAAGTGCATCATATCCATTAATTCAATTTAATCAACTGTTCTCACCTTGTCTTACGAATCTGTAAAATGCGTTTTTTAAGTAAGCTCTATGCCCAACAGGGGGCTTGAACTCATGACCCCAAGATCAAGAGTCTCCTGTTCTATGGACAGCCAGTCAGGCACTCCTAAAATGGATTAATAAAACTTCGGGAGTTATTGGGGAACTAAATAACACATGCATAGTACTTAGTACAATGCTTCACACATTGTAAACACTCAGCAAACGTTAGTCTAATACATCATTACTATAGATGGTGGCTGGCAACTTTTATCAACATGAGAGATCTTTTCCCAGTTTAATAGTAACAGTGATAAATTATGGATGTTTCCCCAGGCCAACAGACAGACACATCCAACACATTCCTTTAAACAGGGGTCTGTGTGTACTCGATCATCCTGTGGTATGCATGCAACAGAACTTACTCAACTATTCCCCAAGTAAGAGAAATGCACGTGACTCCCTTGTCATTAGAAATAAAGCTACAGCGGATATCCACGCCCCTACATAGTTTCTTCTGATATTTTTTTATATCTAAAACAGGTTACCATATACACTTAAGGTTCTTTCAAATATGACACTTAAGTCTCAAACAACAGAAGGCCTACCCAAACAATATTAACACCAAAGTTAGGGTACTGCTATGGGTGCTATGGTAGAATAACCTGGGTTGTAAAACCTCATGGATCCTAAATTTATAGATCAAATGAAAGGCTAGCATAAGTTATTCTTCCATATTTCAGAATACTATTATTTCATAATAATCTAAAATCTACAGCTCACAGTTCAAGGAATTAAAGATCCTATTTAATGATGGAAAAATAATCATAATATATCTTAAGCGAACAGGTGTTAATTCCAATTTTGTTGAAATATACACAAGAAAATACACCTAAAATGACATTTAAAATACTAAAAAGTATTCTTGGTGGGTGCAGCTACAGCCAATTTTCATCTTTATCTCTTGAGGTATTTCCCAATCCTTCTACAATGAGAGTATGTACTACTGTTTTTACAAGAATAAAAGTTCAGGGGTGCCTGGGTGGCTCAGTTGGTTAGGCACCCAACTCTTGATTTCGGCACAGGTCATGATCTCACGGCTCGTGAGTCTGGGCCCCACTGCACTGTCAGTGCGGAGCCTGCTTGGGATTGATTCTCTCTCTCTCTCCCCTCCACTGACCCCCGCCCTCCCTTGCTCACTCTCTCGCTCTCAAAAATAAACTTTAAAAAAAAAAAAAAAAGGAAACTCTAGATTTAAAAGAAAACTAAAGGAGCAACATGCTTTCAGTATGTATATCCAACAAATGAATAGCTGTGTACCAAAGTACTTTTGTTTCATTTGGTCAGTCACATTGGCCCATGCCCAGACTGCTAAAGGTACCTGAGAAAAAATCCCTTATAATTTCCAAAAGTAAATTCTACACCCACATCCGTTTTCCACTCTGCCAGCTCTCGTTTTCATATCACCAAAACATGATATTCTCATCACGTGCAGACAAGATACGGGTGGACAGAATCTGACACGGTTTATTTTAGCCACAGACTCCATCCTGGCGCAGCTTGTCTATTTTCAGCACAAACCTGCTTCAGGCCTGAGACCCAGGTTCCTTGCTAGCTGGATTTCTGATTCATTCTCAAGTTCCATATTGAAACCAGGGTTCCTAAAAATAACTGACATCCTTTCCTACTTGCTCCTCCTCTGGATTTGGTCTGAAAAACCCTGTAATAAATCTTGTTCCACAGACCTTATTGATGCAAATCGGCTTCCACAAACTTTTACCTCGTTGGCTCACAGTAAAATTCCGACAATTTCTGTTAACTGAAGCTGTCGAACTTAAGAAACACAATCGAATTTCAAGCTGTTACCAGCAGACTAGGCTGTAGGGCCGCCGTGGATATATCGAAGTTCTTCCGGCAAAACACGACCCAGCCATACGAACCTTGGTTCAAGTAAGTGAGCGTCTCGTCGTGCAGTTTGACGGCTGGCGAGGTGGCGGCGCACATCACATACTGAAAGGGTGGGTGTTTGGTCTCACCGTCCAACGGAAGGCTGGAATCTTCCTGCTTAAAAATGGGCAATGCCAAGACATCGCTGAAAGGCAAAGGAATCAACATTGACCTGAGTTTGAGTTTAAAATACTTGAAAGCATATAAAAACATGTAGGGGTAGCTTCTTTTAAAACTTTAAGTTCAAGGGCACCCGACTGGGTCAGTTGGTGGAACATGCAACTTCTGATCTTGGGGTTAGGAGTCTGAGCCCTGCATGAGGTCCAGGCGCTACTTAAAAAAATAAATAAACTTTTATAAAAAAATAAATAAAATTTAAGCCCAGAAACGTCATGTAGAATGAGAGAAATATTAATGTTAATCTGGCTCCCCCAAAAGATAGTATTAATAACCCATCTCTCCAGCGTGGGTTGGGGTGGGGGGGGGGGAGTGGGAGAGCAGCTATGATTAGGCAGATAAAATAAGAAGTATTTAATAGTTAATAAAGTCCATGCTGATTAAGCAAGAGATCTAACAATATGTATTTTACTTCAAAAAACTCTTTAAAAACTTTAAACTCCATATTATTTCTATGAAAAAAAAAGAGCGAGTGCATAGCTACCTGTTTTGAAAGGTAGGTCACACTGGCACCATAAAATCACAAAGAAGCGTCTGATTAAGACGGTACTTTACAAAAAGTGCCCCGCTAGGCCTGGCAAATGCTGGGCATAAAGCTTCAGGCTTCGTCTGAAACAGTGGCTTCTTCTGAGAAGCAGACAGTTGCTGCAGAAGCAGCTGCTATCTCCCCAAGGATAACTTGGGCACCGGCTGGGGGGATGCGGGGGGGGCCTTCTGGGGCACTGCCTATATTCTTCTCTGTTAACCCAAACGCATGGATGTGTTTGCTTTGCTTTTTTACAAAACCAGCAGAGATATAACTTACATTCCATAAAAACTCACCCTTTTAATCATGCAGTGGGTTCTGGCATATTAATAGAGTTGTGCAGTTATCCTATCTAATCCCAGAACATTTTCATCACCCCAAAAAGAAATCTCATGCCCGTTAGCAGTCACTCCCCAGCCCTATTGCCCGACACTAACCCTAGTCCTGGCAGTGACCTACTGTGTCTCTATGCACTTGCCTATTCTTTTTTTTTTTTTAATGTTTATTTATTTTTGAAAGAGATAGACACACACACATGGAGTGTGGGCAGGGAAGGCGGGCAGAGACAGGGAGACACAGAATCTGAAGCAGGCACCAGGTTCTGAGCTGTCAGCACAGAGCCCGACGTGGGGCTCGAACTCATGAACCACGAGATCACGACCTGAGCCTGAAGTCGGACACTCAACCTACTGAGCCAGCCAGGTGCCCATGCACTTGCCTATTCTCAACATTTAATGCAAAGAGAATCCCGTGGCCTTTTGAGACTGGCTTCTTTTACTTGAGGTTTTCAAGGTCCCGCTGTTGTAGCATTCCCATTTAGGGATGAATGATACTCCCTTCAATTAGACGGATCTAACAGATGGATCAGTCTGTTTATCCACTCGGGGGCATCAGGGCTGCTGCTGCTAGTGTAAACCTAGAAGAATTGCCAGGTTATATGGTTACCCTGTTTAACTTTCTAAGGAACTACCAAAGGGCTTTCCAAAGAGGATACACAATTTTACATTCCCACCATTAATGTATGAATTATAGGTATTTGCTTTGGAGATAAATCGCTGTTTTGTACACCTGTATCTTGATAATGTCTCTATGTTCCTTCCTCCATAAAAAAGTAAAGTAATAACAAAATATTCAAATGAATACTTTATCAACACCACTAGCAAGGGGTTGTCTGAATTGCTTCCCCCCCCCCCCCAAAAGCTGTTAACATACTCAGATATTTGGCTAGTCCATTTTAATTAAATTCAATTTAAAACCAAAAGTGTAAATAAATGAGATGGGAAAGGCTGCACTGCATTCGCTCCTCCCTGCACACACTCTATTAAAGCACCAGACTGATTATTCAGAGACTAATTACCCACTAGCCCTCTTCGCACCTGGGAATTGCCAACACGCTCCTAAGCACTTAAGTATAACTGAGAAACACACCGTCAGCACTGGTCCTCAATCCTCTCGAGTTCTTCTCAACACTGCAACCTGAGGGTCACCCGAGGGGCACAGATCTAAAACTTTGCGGCAGATATAAAAACTTTTCAGGAGGCTGAAAAACGGTGCTTTAAGACTTAGAGTAACTCTCTTCATGAAAAACAATCATGATTGTTCCATGGTAGATGAGTGTATATATATATTCTTACGTTCTATATACGTAAGCATTTTAAGGATGAGAAAAAGGGGCACCCGGCTGGCTCAGCCAGTAGAGCATGCAACTCTTGATCTCCGGGTTGTAAGTTCGAGTCCCATATTGGGTGTAGAGATTACTTAAAAATAAAATCTTAAAAAAAAAAAAAAAAGATCCTTTGCTATTGAAATCCCAATTCACTTGAACTAGGGTCCCGGCAAGGCCCCACTCTGCTCTTCTTCCCTCTTCTACTTGTCCTCACTGCCCCTGGCCCCCACACCAGCCTCCTACCCTGCCTCTTTCAAGGCATCGGTACCGGTGCTGGGTTTGGAGCCACTCTTCCGCTGATGTCCATCTACTTCACTTCATTTAAATGTCACCTTCACAGCGACAGCCTGCCAACTGCAGTCCGCCCATCCGTGTTCCCAACTCCCCTTGTCCTGTTCCATCTTCCCACAGAGCTTATCACCTTCCCACAGTACACAGGACTTCAGTTTGTACCACCCCTAAGTATACAACCATCTCCCAAATTTGTTTCACTTCACTGACTCACCCCAACATTTAGAGCCTCAAATACCTGCTGAATCAATGAACCAACTGCAGCCCTAATAATCAATCATTATTAAAATGAAAAAAACAGGTATCTAGGTAATTTAAGATCCTCATGTCTACTAAGCCGAACCTTAGGAAAGAAAGTCCCAGGAGTCAACTGTTTTTTTGTAACCCCACATCCCAGACAGGTAGAGCTCCCAGGGATCAGACAAGCAAATGAAAAGTCTCAAGGCTTCAAATTATTACAAGTAATTTTGAAATGCCAGTACCCAAAAATAACCAGGCACACAAAGACAAACAAGACTCTGGGAGCAAGAACCAACAGCAAAAACAACAGATGGCATACACCCAGCTCCAGATCTGTCTGTTGGTATTCAGCTCTTTTCCGCCTCTGTTGCAGAGGGGTTCGAGGTCTGAAACTACATATACAAGACTTCTTGCCAGCTGGAGTCTTGCTAAGTCATCCCAGAGGGAAGCACTGGTGGGAAATGAAAAGGGAGTAGGAAAAGACAGAGGCGGGCAAGCGCACAGAGGGTGGCTACAGGAAATTTCTAGGCCACGGCAGCCATGCCCCCAGGCACAACCAGGTAACAAGCCCTCCTCCCCAAACTGTTCCAGCACCTTTGCAAATACTTCACTACATCTTTCTCTGCTTGAAACATCTAAATGGTTTCTATTTTCCTAACTGGACACAGACTGATACCCCCAAAGAATTCAGATGCTGGAATTATTGAACCCATACTATAAAATTATGCTTACTCTGTATAAAGAAATACAAAAGGCAAGCCCAGGGACACCTAGGTGGCTCACTTGGTTGAGCGACTGGCTCTTGGTTTCCACTCAGGTCATGATCTCACCATTTGTGAAATCGAACCTGCTTGGGATATATTCTCTCTCTCTCTCTCTCTCTCTCTCTCTCTCTCTCTCTCTCTCTCTCCATCTCTCTCTCTCTCTATCTCCGTGTCCCTCCCCTGCTCACTCACACACACGCTCTCTCAAAATAAATTTAAGAAAATGTAAATAAAAGACAAGCCCAAATGATCTGCAAGGAAGAGATAATTTTAAGGGACAGTAAAATAAAAAGGAACAAACAGAACTTCTAAAACTGGAAAATAAAATTGATAAAATTAAGAACTTAGCTTTAACAGCAGCTCAAACAGAAATATATAGGTAAAAAGAAGTTATGGAAAATGCAAAGAGACATGAAGAAACAAAGGACAAGGTGAGACAATTTTACACTGAATTGAATTCCCAGAAGAGGAAAACATATCACAGAGGCAGTATTTGACCTAAAGGCTGAGCAATTCCAGAACTGATGAAATATACCAATTGACTGATTCAGGAAGCCCAAATAACCAAAGCAGGATAAGATGTGGTACATATACACAATAGAGTATTACTCAGCAATCAAAAAGAATGGAATCTTGCCATCTGCAACTACGTGGATGGAACTGGAGGGCTTTATGCTAAGTGAAATTAGAGAAAAGACAAACAGCATATGACTCCACTCATATGAGGACTTTAAGACACAAAACAGAGGAACATAAGGGAAGGGAACCAAAAATATAAAAACAAGGAGGGGGACAAAATGGAAGAGACTCTTAAATACAGAAAACAAACTGAGGGTTGCTGGAGGGGTTGGGGTGGGGGGTGGGCTACATGGGTAAGGGCACTAAGGAAGACACTTGTTGGGATGAGCACTGGGTGTTATACATGGGGGATGAATCACTGGAATCTTCCTGAAATCATTATTCCACTATATGCTAACTAACTTGGGTCTAAATAAATACATAAATTAAATTAAATTAAAATAAAGATATTGTGTTTAAAGAAAAAGGGAACCAATCACTGGAAAGCGGGAATGGGGAGAAGAGGTGGGAGATGAGGAGGGGTCCTGGAGTGTCCTGGAATCGTCAAGTGCTAGGGGTGGGGAGCAGAGGATGAGGCCACCGTGGGAGCAGCACAGTCGCAGCTGTGGCAAAAGGATGCACTTGAATGCCGAGGCTGTGAACTTCAAGTAAGACCCATTCACTGCTTTTCTAGACCACATTCAGCTGCTTAGGTGTGTTAGGTGTCACATTTAATCAGGGTTACAGTTTTGCTACAATAAAAAAGGTGGGAGGGGAATAAAGCAAGAGGGCCAAGAGAGAGGGAATATTAACAAGGAAGAAGTAATTACAACAACTGCACATGGAAATTAAAAGTGGCTGAAGAAAAAAAGGTGTTCAAGAAGGCGAACTGAGTCCAATCAACGACCGTAGATGGGCCAAATGACAGAGCAAGAGGGTCCTAAAGGAATGAGCTGGGAGGGTAGAAGGTGGTAGTTAACGCTTAACTCTGAATTTGAGAGTATATGTGGGTTGCATGGTTGGAAATGTCAAGGTCTAACCATAAGATTGAGTAGCTAAAGATAATACCACTGTAAGAAAGATACAAGGAACAGAAATGTCAGGCTACTAGAAGGCCCATTTAAGTGTCTTCTGAATCACCAAAAATTAAAACAGCAATAGTGTCAGATAGTGACAGTGAACCAGGACCTAAAATTTTAAAAATGAAGAACGAACCAGGGTGCCTGGGTAGCTCAGTCGGTTAAGTGTCCAACTTTGGCTCAGGTCACGATCTCATGGTTCCCAGGTTCGAGCCCCACTTTGGGTGAACCTGAGCCCCACTTTGGGCTCCACGCTCTCTCCCTCTCGTGGGATTCTCTCTGCCCCTTGCTCACTCGCACTCTCCTCTCTCTCTCGGGGGGGGGGGGGGGGGAATGAGGAATGACCCAGAAATCACTAAGATGACTGCAATAATTGGGTGACTGGTTGATATTTGGTAACATGAAATTCAAAGTTGGGCGGTCTTGCAAGGAAGGAGACAGGAAGCGTAGTTTGAGATGGCAATGAAGGAAGGGGGTCCTTCCCTAGGCCTGTGGAAACAGACCACCACCGCTTGAGAGGGCTTCAGAGGAAAAGTCATCATTAAGAGACAGAGTTGACTACGTTAGTTTCCCAGGACCGTCACAACAAAGCACCAAGAACCGGATGGCTTAAAACAGAAATGTGTGTCCCTCGGCTCTGGAGGCCAGAAGTCCGCAATAAAGGTGTCAGTGTGGTTGGTGCCCTGTGAGGGCTGTGAGCGGGCTCTACTCTGGGCCTCTCTCCCAGTTTCTGGGATTTGGTGACATCTTTTGTGTTCCCTGGCTTGTGGACGCATCACTCCAATCACATGGTCAGCAGCAACCAGTGTGCCTTCACTTAAGTCTTCCTCTGTGCCCGAATGTTCCCTTTTTATAAGGACACCGGCACCTGCCCTGATTACATCATTTTTACTTGATTACCTCTATGAAGACCTTATTTCCAAGTAAGGTCACATTCTGAGGTCCTGTGGGCTAGGACTTCCAATATATCCTTCTGGGGGGGGGGGGGGAGGGAGGGGCACAATTCAACCAATTAACATTGACCACTTAGGGGATTTTTTTTTTTTTAATTTTTTCAATGTTCATTTTTGAGGGAGCGACAGAGCACAAGCAGAGGAGGGGCAGAGAGAGAAGGAGACACAGAATCCGAAGCAGGCTCCAGGCTCTGAGCTGTCACCACAGAGCCTGACGCGGGGCTCGAACCCACGAACCGTGAGATCACGACCTGAACCAAAGCCACCTAGGTGCCCCACTAAGGGGATTTTCTGATGACAAACTGAGAATTCCAGAGGGCAACATGGAAGGAAGTTAGGAACTGGTAAGAAAGCGGAGATGGGTAAAGAGTTGGGGGGGGGGGGTGCAGGGGCGCGTGGGTGGCTCAGTCAGTTGAACGTCTGACTTTGGCTCAGGTCATGATCTCACGGTTTGTGAGTTCGAGCCCCGGGGACAGGGTCTGTGCTGACAGCTCAGGGCCTGGAGCCTGCTTCTGATTCTATGTCTCATTCTCTCTCTGCCCTTCCCCCACTTGTGTTCTATCTCTCTCTTACTGTCGATCAAAATATAGGAGAAAAGCAGCGACCTGAAAATCTGGAATTTCTCGTAGTCCTGACAAACAAATACTAAGGGCACAAAAGGTCTGGCCCAATATGCCCTAAAAAACTTACACATATGTCTAGGAGAGACAGATCAAAAAGGCACAAGTATAATAAAAAAGAAGTTATAACTAATGATATAACAACTAAAAAGATGAGAATATCACTACCAACTTTGTGCCAATATATTGGAAAATATGGATAAGATGAATATGCCCTAGAAAGAGAACTTATCACAGGGTGCCTGGGTGGCTCAGTCCGTTGAGTATCTGACTTCGGCTCAGGAGTTCAAACCCTGTGTCAGGCTCTGTGCTGACTGCTCAGAGCCTGGGGCTGAAGCCTGCATCAGATTCTGTGTCTCTGTCTCTCTCCCTCAAAAATAAACTTTAGAAAAAATTTAAGAAAAAAAAAAAAAGATAACATCAAAACTTTCTTCAAGACATAACAACACCTGGCTGGCTCAGTTGGTGGAGCATGTGACTCTTGGGGTTGTGAGTTCGAGAATAAAATCTTAAGAGAAACAAAAACTTTCTTCAAGACATAAATAGCTGTTACAAAATAATCCTACAGACACTGATATCATGGTTAAAACATTTCCCCCCAAAGAAAATCCCTGCCCTGGAATGGTTCTACAGGCAAGTTCTATCAGACTTTCAAAGGCAGTTCTTACACAAACTCTTCAACAGAACAGAAAGAGAACACTTCCTAACTCATTTTATGCCTAGGACTGTAATCCTAGGCATAGTCTATAAAGTAACAGATCATTAGAAAAGACTGTAAAAATATCTTTGAACCTCACAGTAGAGAAAGACTAACTGTAAGTGAAAACATTAGTCAATTTGACCATCTCAAAATCAAGAACGTCAGCTCAAAAGCCACCAAAAAGACAACGGAAAGACAAGTCATGGAGGTGAAGTATTCATGACCTCTATGCATAATCAAAGACTATATCCAGGACCTATGAAGAACTACAATAGGAAAAAAGAAAACAATAGAATTAAATGACGACAAAGGTGCTGCCTTCAAATCTTGAGACACTTACAGATAAACATATACACCCTTAAACGTATCTATTAGAAGACAAACACCAGGAGGAGAAAGCACCCAACCAAAGAAGTTGGAAAATAACCAGAGCAAGCAAGAACCTGAGGAAGAAAATAACCACAAAAATAAAACAGAAAACCCAACCTAAAAGAAAAACAAAACCAAAACTGGTTTCTTTTTTTTAATGTTTATTTATTTTGAGGGAGAGAAAGCACGTGGGTGCAGGCGTGACGGTGGGGGAGGGGCAGAGAGCGAGGGGGAGAGAGAGAGAGAGAGAGAGAGAGAGAATCCCAAGCAGGCTCTGTGTGCAGGGCCCGATCCTGAGAACCAATCCTGCAAACCCTGAACCGAATCAAAACTCAAATGCTCAACTGACGGTGCTCCCCAAAATTTGGTTTCACGCAAGGCACTAAAGATACAGACAAACCTCTGACATAGGTCACAAAAGCAGGAAAAGACGGGGAGTTCCTGTGAGGTAAAAGGGAATAATCACAAATACAGAGGTCTTTTTTTTTTTTAAACCTAAAAACTTAAAGCAATTTTATATGAAGAGTAAAATGACCACAACTGGCTAACGTTCATAAATTCTGAATATTCTTATGTCCACTGCATAAATTACATGTACAGTCAAACATCTACTTTGTGCGAAAAACTTAAAATCACCAAATCCAGGCTGCATTCCAGGTGAGCTTTACAAAATCTTGAAGAAACCGTTAAGTCTCATCTCCTAAAAAATTTCTAGGGGTACCTGCCTGACTCGGTCCGTAGAGCGTGAGATTCTTGGTGCGTTCAAGCCCCATGTTGGGCATACAGTCTACATATCTAAATACATAAATACAACTTTTAGCCCATAAGAGAGAAAGCTATCCAACTCACTTGAAAGTGATACAGCCTTGATGTTAAAAAAAAAAAAAAGAAAAAAAAAAGTCTTGATGTTTAAAAAAATAACAGGAGTACAAGAAAATAAAATAGAGGACCAATCTCATCTAGGAACAAAGATCATCTATTTATGAAACTTTGGAAACCTTCTCTAAAATCAGTAAGAAGATTAAAGAATCAAGTTTTTAGTGGTTCTAAACAACACTACAGCAAAGCCACGGCCAACACACCAAGGCAAGAATGTGAAATGTAAAGACCATACAGGAAGAAACAAGTCTACCGCTATTTACAAATACTGTTGGGGCGCCTGGGTGGCTGGCTCAGTCAGTGAAGCCTCCGACTTCGGTTCAGGTCATGATGTCACAGTGTGTGGGTTCGAGCCCCGCGTCGGGCTCTGTGCTGACGGCTCGGAGCCTGGAGCCTGCTTCGGATTCTCTGTCTCCCTCTCTCTGCTCCTTCCCAGCTCGCACTTTGTCTGTCTCTCAAAAATAAATAAACGTTAAAAAAAAAGTCAAAGTAACTATGAATAAACGTTTTAAAAAATATATATTTTTTAAACGTTTAAACGTTTATTCATAGTTATCTTGATTATGAAAAATAACTAGAAAAACTGACTAGAAAGTCTGAGGGCCTACAAATTACTAGAAGAGTAAATTCACCGAGGTCCGGGGCGGGGGGCGGGGGGGAGAAGCAAAATACAACAAGTCGGAGAAGAAACATATATACAGCCTTCCCGGCAGATTTTCCTTCTATCCAGAAAGAGCGCGTCCCACTACACGCATGAACTGGCAGGCGGCCAGAAGGTGCCATGGAAACAAGTGGAAGCCGTAGCCCGGCTCCGGAGCGTCGGAGCCCAGCCGCGCCGCCTGCTGAGCCGCACGGTGGCAGGCTGCTCGACTTCTCTGAGCTCCGACACCGGGTCTGCTCTTCATTTGGAAGAAAGTCTGTTTCCCGCATCTCCAGTCCAGGCACACGGCGAACCAGCGACGGTCGGAGGTGTGGTCTACGGAACCCTGAGGAAACGGAGACTCTTTCAAGGGGTTCGGAAGGTCAAAGTTATTTTCAGCATCACAGCAAAGCGTGATCTGCCTTCTTCCCTTCGATGACATCTGCACTCGGCCGACGGTGATCAGAGCTGCTGGTGCCTCGCACGAACCGGGGCAGCGGCACCAAACCGGACCCAGATCAAAGCAGTGGGAGCCGCTGGCAGTAATCATTCATCTCCGGATACAGCGGCTCTTGGGCGGGTATCACAGATTTCCGCTGCACACCTAGTGGTTGTCCGAAGGAGAGCGGTTATGCCACCGTTTGATCTGCAGGCCGCCCCGGCAGTTTCTCTCACAAAGTATCAGTTTTACTTGAAAGAAAAACTAACAGGCGCGCCCGGGTGTCTCAGTCGGTTAAGCTTCCAGCTCCTGATTTCACCTCAGGTCACCATCTCAGGGTTGTGGGACCGGAGCCCCGCATCGGGCTCCCTGCTGACAGCACAGAGCCTGCTTGAGAATCTCTCTCCCTCCCTCCCTCTCTCAAAATAAATACATAAATATTTAAAAAAAAAAAAAAGAAAAAGAAAAAGAAAAACTACGATTATTCAGACCTAGGTATCTGGCAAATTTCCTCCAGAACCGAACAAAGCGGGCCCGTCGTTTCCTGGAAAACAACTGTGAGAGTGTTAGAGTAGGCAGTCGGCCGGGTTCTAGAAGGACGGCTGGAGGCCGCCAAGAGGAAGTCGTGGCCGGCCAGGAGGCAGCCAGAGGCCGGTGCTGGCGCCGCTCCAAGACAAAATCACGAGCGACTGGATCAAAGCGGACAGGCCAAGATGGCTGCTGCAGTCGGGCAAAGTTCAAGTTCGCGTGACTCGTTACCCCGCCCGACCCCACTAAAATCTCCCTCGGGCTCAGGGTGCCGTGGCAGGACACCCCGGGCCAAAGCAGGAAGACGAGGCTCGGCCTCCGAGAAACGCCCACCGCGAGCGGCAACCATTCCGGCCCCCGGTTAACAACACGACAGAAGCCCGACACCCGGCGGGCCCCGCTCTGCCCTCGGCTCGCCGCCCCTCGCGTCCTGACGGCGTCCTTCCGCCTTCACGAACTTTGCTGCTGGCACCGCTGGGCTGTGTCCTTGGATCCTTTCTCCTGATGGGATTAAGGCCCTCCAGGGCCGTCTTCTGGACGAGCGAGCGGGGTCAGAAGCCTCGGGCCGAGGTCTCCTCGGTCTACCCGGCCGTAAGACCACTGCCCCTCGGTGAGGTGATGACCTAATGCGTTATGTGTGATCTAAGGAGCTCACATTACTTAAGTCCTGAAAATTCCGTTGCTACAGACTCTACGTTTCATGTCAGCAAAACTCAGGTGGCCCCAAAGACCCTCTCAAGAAAGTTCTGAAGAGTTACTTTCTAGAGGCCACGTGGTTATCTGCCCCTCACTTCGCAAAACACCAATGACCCAGATTCCAAGTTCCGAGGGGCTTCAGACTTCCGTCCTTCGGCGACGGGAACCTCGGCCTTCGTCTGGAACGGCAGTGCCACCGGCAGGTGACGCGGGCCGACCCCATAACATCTGTGGGCTCCGGGTTACCCGCTTCAAAGGGAGGGACTGGTTAAGAAGTTCCTAGGATCTCTTCACCCATCTCGAGAATCCTGATGTAACGAGCGCAAAGACTCTCGGAAACGTTCATGAGCCGCCTCGTTTCCAACAGAGTCTGCAGCGCTCACACCTCGTGCACACACGTGGCACAGCCGTAGACACAGGGGGAGGGGGAAGGGGGAGGAAGAGAAGCAGAGAAAACAAACGAACCCAAGTCAAGTGGAAAGAAAGGAGAAGCAAAGGTAATACGAGAAATTGCCACAACGTCCCCCAACACTGTTAGCCTGCGCTGTTTAACGCACACAGGTTTTTCTTTTTTATTTTTATTTTTCACCCAGGCTCCGTGCCTAATGGGAGGCTTGAACTCACGACCCCGAGATCAAGAGCTGCATGCTTTACTGACTGAGCCAGCCAGGGGCCCTAATGCAAACAGATTTTTAAGTCAGACTATCGAGAGAAACCGTCTTTTTTTACAAGCCGTCTTCCCCCAAATCCACAGAAACCATTTCTTAGAAAGTCTTTAAAAATGGCTTAAACCATCCAAAGAGCAAATAGAGTAAGCACACTTCACTCTGGAACACGAAAGGAAAGTTTACTTTGTAGGCAGCTTTCCATTTTATTAAGAAATCCGTTCTCCAATAATTTCCATTTTTGCACCTCAAATTTACTTCTTGAACTTACGGGAGAACAGATCAAAGGGAAAGCTAGGCAGCAACGGCCTTACTTCCCATCTGATGCAGAGGAAAAGAGCTTGCCTGCCCGCGCACGTGCATTAAAAAGACACCAGGCCCCCCTGAGATCCAGCCTCCTCAGGGCTCCAGGTCCAGGCCAGGGAAGGACGAGGGCAATCACAGGACGCCTGCAACAGCCTAAATCTTTCTTCAGACTTAGTCCACAGAAAGTCCATTTTGGAACTGTCCAAGTTTGAATCTCAAATCAAGGGCCTTGAATTTGCAAGAGGCAGGCAAGTACTGTCATGGGTTCCTCAGTTTTGAGGACCCAACTGCATATGAAAAAACAAAACTAAACTAAACAAGCTCCTTGAAAACCCGGCATTTGCCTTCAAAGATACCTGGAAATTTAGATGAAATGGTACACCGTGAAACAATAACCAAAAACATCCAATGGAACGTTTCCCCGTGGCAAGTATTGTAAGAGACCAATACTTGTAAGATGTCAGGCATTATTTTAAGAACAAGGTCAGGGAAATGGTTTACAGCATGATTTTCTTTCCTTTCCACAGAATAAACCATAGATAAAAGTTCATTAGTTGGCTGAGTCACTAAAACAAACAAAACTCTAGGAAAAAAGTAAAAGCTCAAAATAACCCTAATAAGCAAAGTTCTTGGCAACAAACTCTCCTTTTCCTGTAACTGAGAAGTGAGAAGCAGCTTTTCAGCTGAAAACGCTACATTCCCTTCAGGTGCCTTAACTAGCCTCCAGGAGCTGCGTGGCACTTGAGGCCCACGTTTTCAAGTGGGGAATCACGGTCTGCAGGACGCCTGTCCGAGATGACCCTATGACTTTCAATAGATCAATTTCTTCAAGTGAAACAGTTGTTCCCGAAAATAAGCCACCTCACCCAGAGCCCTCAAGTTGCACAAGTGCCGAGAGGAAGTGCCAAGTTCAGGGAGAGGAGCACATACCCACCCAATCAGGGTCAGAGTCTGGTGACGAAAGGCTTTCCCCCACCCACTTCCACGCTCTAAGAAACACCTCCTCCTTTCTGAGAGTCCTTTAGTGCCCAAAGTTTCCCGTGTAAGACCCACAAGCTGAATTTCTTCAGGGAGCAGTCTCCACCATCCCCGGCCTGCCCTGACCCACAAGTCTTTGCTCAGGACAGTTGTGTCCTCGGTCCTCGCGCAGAGCCACAGGGAGGTGTATGAAAGCTACTGGGAGACTGGACAGCTCTTCAAAGACACAGGCATTACGTTAAAGGACTTACTGAGAAAATCTCACTGAATTAGCCTTCATAAAAAGCTGCCAAGCCACGGGATTTTACACTTTAATCGGGTGAATTTATAGTGCATCAACTGTATTTCAATAAAGCTGCTAAAAATAAAAATAGCGAGCTACCAAACTGACAGAAGTTATTTAAGAAAACAAAAACAGAACCACGGCATTCTTCAGGATAAAGGCCAGAGACTAAGCTCAGATCTGTTGCAACCTTCAAAATTAAACAAAATGAATGGCTGCTGGTACAGGCAGCAGAGACTAAACAAACTATTGTTTGTTGTGCAATCACGGCATCTTAAAGCCTTCTTCAAAAGAAAATAGCCTAAGAGGGTGGTCCCCAAAACGAAAAACTTCACATTGAAACAATCAAAATACAGAACTAAGGCGCTCCCCCCCACCGTGTCCACTTTCGCTTATGACATAATTACTGTTGTAACAGCCGTGATTAAAATTTGCAACCAGGAAAGACTACAATGTAGAACAGAATAGGAACGGGTAACCGAAACCTTAAAGAGTATTTTCCCAGTACAAGTTCTACTATTTCGTACACTGTATTCCAGCTCCAAGCGGCTTGTAAATCACTTGCCAGGAAAGGAAGCCCCTTCCCCCACCAAGCCAAGCCATCCTAACAGCCAGCCAGTTTTCCAGCAAAAATGAAGCCCTCAGGAGCAGTTTCCCGGAGCCAGGCTCGCTCCCACCCCCCGCCACCCCCCTGCCACCCATCTGGGCAGAGGCCCGCGGGGCTCCCCGGCCCCGACGACCACGCGGCAGGGCCCGGACCCCGCGACCGGGAGGCCCGGGCACCGCTGGGAGCAGCCGCACCCGGTAGAGGCCCAGGGTCGCGCAGGCCTTCCCCCAAGGAGACCGAGGCTTCCGCCCGCCCAGCCCAGGGCGCCCGGTACCTCATGCTGTAGGCGCCGGCGCCCAGCTCCTGCCCGATGCCCGAGAGGCTGGCGTCGAAGTCGTGCACCAGCCCGGACTCGATCACCTCGTCCATCTTGAGCACCCAGGCCATCTTCCGGCCTCGCCGCCGCCCGGCGCGGCCTCCGCGAGCAGGCGATGGGGCCGGAGCTCCGCGGGCGCGCCCTGGGGGAGGGCGCGGGTGAAGCCTCGGGCGGCGCGGCGGATGGTCACCACTGGCGGCCCGGACGGCGGCCGGGACGAGAGCGTCCGGGGCCCCGCAAGCGGGGCACGGCGAGCCCGGCGAGCAGCTGCAGCGGGAGCGGCCGGGCCGCCGGCAGCGCCTCCCTCCCGCGGGCGCCGGCCCCGCGCCTCATGCCGCCGCCGCCCACCCCCTGCGCCGCTAGCGCTGCAGCCGCCGCCGCCCGCCCCGCCCCGGAGCCCCCGGCCGCATACTCCCCGGCCTTGCGCGGGGGCGGGAGCTCAGCCCGCCAGTCACCCGATCCCCGGCCTCGACCCCGGCCCTCGGCCCGCCCGCCCAGGCTCTAGCGCCCCGCCGCCCCGGCCAACCCCGCCGACGCCGCTCTGCCGGCCCGGACGCTGGCTTCTATATGGCTGCGGCCCGAGCTCTCTCGCCGCTTCCGCCTCCTCCGGCCCCGCCCCGGCCCCGCCCCCAACCCCGCGTTCGCCCCTCGCCGGGGCCCGCCCCGCACGGCCCGGCGCTCCGGGGCACCCCCGGCGCTTCACCACCGAGAAACTGTTCAGGCCGTGCGGCGCAGCCCCGCCCACGCGGCAGCTTCGCAGACCCTGCGGCCAGCCGCCTCCCCGCCCCCGGCCCAGGAAGAGGCGGTGCCAGCAGGGCTGCCAGTTTCCGCTCATCCAGGAAAGCGGGCTGATTGACAGGCCAGCTGGACAATAATGGCAAGCGCTTGGTCGAGGCTCCCGTGGGTCTCTGTGCGAAACACCCAATCAAAATGCTCTTCCTCTTGGGCGGTCTCTAGGACTGAATTGGCTCCCAAAAGAAAGAGTTCATTGGACCGCACCGGAGGAAGTCGCGCTAAACGCCACTCCTGGAGGTTCTTTGCTCCCCCGTGGTCTTTCCGGGTAGCCTCTGGGTTTGCCCCGACTACAGATGGAGAGAGCGTGCCGTGGTGCCTGGGGGCCGAAAGGCCTATTGGGCAGAAAATCTTGATCGACACGAACGTAAGCCAATCAACACTCCTGAAAAGGGCTCCGGAAGTCTTCCCCCCAGTTGCAGAATGCCGACAGCATAATGGCGAGCCGGAGCTACACTGGGCTTCGGTCGCGGTAGCCGCGGGGAAGCGTGTTGTGGTTGTCGCTCATGCTTCTGCAGGTTCATTGGGCTTAGTAAGCTAGATGATTCTCGTTCACGGTATCTGCTCTGTTGTACTCATATGGCTGGGGCTAAAGTCCTCTAGGGCTTCCACACTCAGGTGTTTAATTGCTTGATGTTGGCTGTCGACTGGCACCCCAATTGGGGTTGCCGGAATGCCTACACAGTGGCCTCTCCGTGTGGTCTAGAGTTACTCTCAGCATGGCAGTTGGGTTCCAAAAGCGAGTGACTCGAAAGGAAGTGGAGATTGCTGGTTTCTTAGTGACAAAGGTTCTTTGCTTGAACACACTTAAGTCAGGCTCCCACCCGAACCTTCTCCTGGTCCCATCTGTGCACTTCATTGTAAAGTTCAGTTTTGGCGAGAACGCTCCACCTCCCTGGTCTGATCAGGTTCCTTAGCCTCCGCCATCCTCCAGGTGATGTCTGATGACCGCGGCAGGCCTTCAAAAGAGTCCTGTTAAGTAGTTCTGCCAGAACCACCCTGCCTTACCTCCTAGTAATTTTTTCATAGTGACTTTTACATTCAGCGCCTCCCAACCTGCTTCTTGGCTGTAAATTCCCACTTAGCCATCTGTATTGGGAGTTGACCCTAATCTCCACCGCACATTGCGTTGGTCTGATCCCTGATACGTATTGCGATGGTCCTGAGTACAGTCTGCCTTACCATTTTTAATAATTGCCACGGAATATTTTTTTCTTTAACACAAAACCTGGGATCAGAAACTGGCACAGACTCTTTATTCTGTACTGTATTAGTGAAGCAGCCGTAGAATCAGGTTGATTGGAGGAGAGTTCAATCATTTGGGGGCCATGTTTTAAAACTTTCAAAATCCAGGGGCGCATGGGTGGCTCAGTCGGTTGGGTGACCCACTTCGGCTCAGGTCACGATCTCACGGTTTGTGAGTTCGAGCCCCGCGTCGGGCTCTGTGCTGACGGCTCAGAGCCTGGAGCCTGCTTCCGATTCTGTGTCTCCCTCGCTCTGCCCCTCCCCCACTCATGCTCTGTCTCTGTCTCAGAAATAAACAAACATTAAAAGAAAAATAAAAATAAAAACTTCCAAAATCCACCCTCTGGCCTCCAATGTTTCACATTCTTTCCACATGCAGTAAACACTCACCTCCTCCCCAGACCCCTGCAACGTTGTCATCCCATTACAACATTAAGGTTCAGGAAGCTGTGAGGTCCTGGAACAGATGAGGCTCCTTGGTTGTGCATTAATTAAGTGGTTCCTCTCTATGAAAATCTGTGAGATGAAAAAATGATCTGCCCAACCACAACTGCACACATCACATGCAGTAATGGGAGAAGCACAAGAAACTTGCCTCTACAGACATTTCTCTTGGAAGAGAGGGGAACGGAAGGCACACAGCAGTCACTAGACCACAGACATTCTGAAATCCAGAATGGATTTCCTTGAGTAGGACTTCGTGATTCATCCTGGGAATACTCAGTGGCTCCTGTCTCCATCCACTGGATTCTTGATTCCATCCTGAGGTATCCTCCTGTTCCTTAAAAAGGAGCCCATGTTTCCAGCTAAATAGTTTTCTCTGCTGCTTCCTGTCCCTAGTTGTGCAGGGACCTGAAGTACTCTCTCTGTGTGGTACTCAACTTGTCCCTTTCTGATACAATTCATTTTTAAACTTCGTGGGTTTGTGTGTGTGTGTGTGTGTGTGTGAATCAATTTATACTTACTCCAGTAAACAAAAACTACCGACGTATATTTCAGGGGCAGCGAGGCTGCACCCTTCTTTCTGGCTCAGGTTTCTCATAAGGTTACAGTCAAGATATCAGCTGGAGCTGTGCTTATCGGAGGGCTTAACTCAGGAGGTGCAGGAGGGTCCACTTGCAAGCTCATTTGGTTGACTTGTTGGCCAGAAGTCTCTGTGCCTCATTTGAGACCACAGGGCCACCAAGTGTCTTCAAAACATGGCACCTGGCACCCCCCAAAGCAAGTAAACCAAGACAGAGAAAGGAGGTCTCCAAAGTCACTCATTATCCCTTCCACTTGATTGCTGTTCCAGAGAAGCAAGTCGGTCCATCTAGCTTCTATTCAAGAAGAGAATTTGTCTCCATCTTTTGAAGGATGAATGTCAAAGAACTTGTGGACATATTATCAACCAGAACAGCAGTGTTCTTGGGGCACCTCGGTGGCTCAGTCGGTTAAGCGTCTGACTTCAGCCCAAGTCATGCTTTTGCAGTTCGTGAGTTTGAGCCCCGTGTCAGGCTCTGTGCTGACCGCTCAGAGCCTGGAGCCTGTTTCGGATTCTGTGTCTCCCTCTCTCTCTGCCCCTCCCCTGTTCATGCTCTCTGTCTCAAAAATAAATAAACTTAAAAAAAAATTTATAAAAAAAAATAACATCAGTGCTCATTATTATCACTTAATACGTTTTTGAAAGCACTAAACAGCACAATTCAATCAAAAAAAGATTAGAGATTTAAAAGTGGAAAGAAGAAGTTAGAATTATCACTATTTTAGATTACATGGTTCATACACCTGAAAATCTCATGGGAAACAAAAGTTTAATAACATAGTGGCATACATCATGAATTTTCATAAATCAATAGTTTTATACAAAAAAGTTTGACAATATGAAAGCAAAGGTTAAATTTCTAACTGGATTTAAAAAGGTTAAAATACCTCAGAACTAACCTAACAGGAAATGTAAAGAACTATGTGAGCAAAAATTGTAAATTCTCAAAATGAACACAAAAGTACAGTGAAAAGAAAATACTACGTCCACTATTATAATGGTAGTTCTGCTTAAACTAACCAGTAAATTTAATGTGATTCCAGTAAAAATGTTAACAGAATTTTTTTTTTAATTTTTAATGTTTATTTTTGAGAGAGAAAGAGACACAGTGTAAGCCGGGGAGGGTCACAGAGAGGGAGACCCTGAATCTGAAGCAGCCTCCAGGCTCTGAACTGTCAGCCCAGAGCCTGACGCAGGGCTTGAACTCAGGAACAGTGAGATCATGACCTGAGCTGAAGTTGGGACGCCCAACCAACTGAGCTACCCAGGTGCCCCTGACAGAATTTTTTTAATTGGACAAAACGATTCTGCGATTAATGTGGAAAAGTAAACGAGCAAGAATAGTAAAAAAAAAAAAAAAAAAAAAAAAAAAAAAGGGGGTGCCTGGGTGGCTCGGTCGGTTAAGCGTCCGACTTCAGCTCAGGTCATGATGTCACGGTCCGTGAGTTCAAGCCCCCCGTCGGGCTCTGTGCTGACAGCTCGGAGCCTGGAGCCTGTTTCCGATTCTGTGTCTCCCTTTCTCTCTCTGCCCCTCCCCTGTTCATGCTCTGCCTCTCTGTCTCAAAAATAAATAAACGTTAAAAAAAAATTTAAAAAAAATAAAAAAAAAGAATAGTAAAAAAAATTTATTTTAAGTGAAGATATTAAAACATTATGAAACCTAAATTTTTAAAAACAGTATTCATTGATGAAAGAATAAATGGGCAAAGGAAAAGAACGAAGAATCTAAGAACAGATCAATATGCATATGGAAATTTATTATGCACTGGCATCTCAAATCAGTAAAAGAAAATAAATTATTCAATAACTGCTTTGGGGATCAGCTTTAAGTACCCGCTTATGCCAAAATAAATTCCAAGTGGCTCAAATTTCTTCTTCAAAAAAGTCTAAAAGGATAAAAAGCAAAATTATAAAACACTAGAAGAAAACATGGGAGAATAATTTTAGAAACTCGGGAAGAGGCTTTTATAACTTTTATACATTTTCTAAAGAATTTAGAAATCTTAAGAGATTGATGCACTCTACAACATGAAAATATTATTTTCCTTTTTTTTTTTTTTTTTAATTTTAGAGAGAATGCATACACGCAGGGAAGAGAGACAGAATCTCAAAAAGGCTCCCCTACGTGGGGCTTGATCCCATGCCCCTGGGATCATGACCTAAGCCGAAATCAAGAGTTGGACTTCCAGGGCGCCTGGGTGGCTCAGTCGGTTGAGCATCCAGCTTCGCTCAGGTCATGATCTCACGGTTGGTGAGTTCGAGCCCCACGTGGAGCCCCACGTTGGGCCCTGTGCTGACAGCTCAGAGCCTGGAGCCTGCTGTGGATTCTGTGTCTCTCTCTCTGCCCCTCCCCTGCTCATGGTCTTCCCTATCTCTCGAAAGTAAATAAACATTAAAAAAAAAAAAATTTTTTTTAAAAGAGTTGGGCGCTCAACTGACTGACCCACCCAGGTACCACCCAAATACTGCTTTCTTTTTAGTAAACACACCGTATGCAAAATCAAAAGAACAGGAAAAAAAACAAAAACAAAAACAAAAAAAACCCCCAACTATTTAGAACTTGGATCATGATCAAAGTTTTATTTCCCTAATGTATTAAGAGTGCCTGCAAATAGATTAAACACATTGGTGAAAATGGCATTTGTATCCTGCCCCTCCGAAGAATGCACACTGCACGAGCCGGAGCGCCTCCGTTTGAGATACGCGCACACAGGAATCTTCACGGAAGAGGGTTGAAGACCTGCCTCCTACGACACAATCTGGATCCGGTCACGAGAATTTTATGTCGCCAGCGACGGATGAGGAGCAGCAGCCCCCGAAGAAGGCTCTTCCCCTGCTCTTGGGCAGAGTCGTGAAACGAGCAGGCACAGCTCTCGGCAGAAAGGCTGCCACGGCCACGGTCACTGATCCCGCGCTCTCCATCTTCTCCCAGTGAAACGTGACCCCGGAGCCCGGCCGAGGGAACAGCCTTTATGCGCTCAGTGCTTAGCAACAGCTAAGGGACGGGAAGGGACAGCCGGCAGATAGGAAGACGAAGCTCGTGAGGGAGAACCTCGGGTCTTCCAGAAACGTTGACGTCCGCCTGCCCAGATGAAAAAGACCTACCCGCGCGGACCTCTGCACAGCAATTCGTTCTGCCTCAAGACAAGTCAGCGATAAACGCTACGATTTTCAAATGCTCTCGAGTCGCAAACACGCTTTCTGCGCGACGGCCCTGGGGCTGCTTAACCGTCTCAGGACGCGTATCGTTCCGGAGTCTGCCTTCGTGAAGACGTTCACGCGGGCCCGCGCCTGAACGCCCGTGTCCCTTCAAAATCCGCACGTTGAGATCCCCCCCGCCGGGGCTAGTATGAGCACGTGGGGCCTCTGGGCGGGGCTTGGCCCTCCGGAACCGGATCAGGCTCTTTCCGAGAGCCAGGAGCTCTCCCGCTCCCCTCTGCCGCGTGGGATCCCCTGAGAAGTCTGCGCCCCGGAAGAGGACCCACCGCGACCCCGCGGGCACCCCGATCGCAGCCCTCCAGCCTCCGGAACCGTGAGGTCTGCAAGTCACCCGGTCCGCCGTGGTTTCTTCGACGGCCTGAAGAGACGAAGACGGGACGGTAGCAGGGGCGCCTCTGAGACACGCCGCGGTCGGCGGGGAAGCCGGGGCCACGTACCCAGCCAGCCGGACTAGAACGAACGTGCGCCGGGTTCGAAATGTAACGACTTCAAGCAGCGAGCGTTCCCTTGGCTCGCGCTGCTGTGCGTCGGGGGTTTCGCGCGGCTCGGCCGTGCAGCGCCTCCGAGCCCTGCGGCTGGGCCGATCGGGCCCGGCTTTCCCACACGTCTGGGGGTGGGCCGGGACAGTCGGGCTGACTCGAGTCGCCCTCCGCGGCCCCCGCTCTCCGGCCGACCAGCCCCGCCTCGTCCTCCTCGCGGTGGGATGGGTTCCGAGAGACCCCGGGGCCGCGCGGAGCCCCAGCGCGGGAACGCCATCGCTTCTGCGGAAATCCCTCGACCCGAGCAAGCTCCGGCCCGGATCCGAGGGATGGAGCAAACAGACTCCACCTCTTGGTGAAAGGACACGCAAAACCGCAGAAATCATGCAGCCGTGGATGTTGACCGGGAGAAACCATGCTTTGGGTCGGGGGGTTCTTGAAATGCTTCGCCGTTATGAAACACACACTTCTCAGATTCTCTCTTTGAGAGAAATGGGACAGGGGTTAGGAGATCGTGGCCATGCTTGTAAACAGCACATACAGCCGGGCAGGTAGCAAGACGGCTGAAAAGCTTCCAGTCGAGTGGATTCAAAACTAGCAAAATTGGTTCCTGGAGCCGTTCACAAATATACTCATCCCGAGACTGGTGGGTAACGATGCCATTAGGTGGGATTCCACGAAAGTCCCCTTGTCTTTAAAATGAGAATGTTACCGGGGCGCCTGGGGGCTCAGTCGGTTGAGCGTCCGACTTCAGCTCAAGTCATGATCTCACGGTTGGTGAGTTCGAGGCCCACCTCGGGCTCTGTGCTGACAGCTCAGGGCCTGGAGCCTGCTTCGGATTCCGTGTCTCCCTCTCTCTCTCTGCCCCTCCTCCTCTCTCTCTCTCTCTCAAAAATAAACATTAAAATACATACATACATAAAATGAGAATGTTACTGGCCCTGGGGGGCAGGGGTGGGGGGTGCCTTGCAATCAGATTTTGAGAACTGGAACGGTGTCAGAAACAATATGAAAATCATGCAGACCACACAACCCCAAATATGGGCCAGGTATGCTTTGGAATATAAGATAGTCAGCCTCCGTAGCTAGATTGCCTGGATTCAAATTCCAGTTCTGACAATTACTAGTGTGCGCTCTAGGGCTATTTGTATAACCTCTCATTACCTCAGTTTCCTCATCTGTAAAATGGAGCTAACAGTAGATCTCCCTCATGGAGTTGTTGTGCACGGATGAAATAATACATCGGCCGAGCTCAGAGTAAGTGTCACGTAAAGTGCCTGCTGTGGCGTGTAATCTCTGAAGAGCTTTTAGCCTCTGACCATCTCATCCACAGGAATTAGCTGCCTACCACGTCCCGGATAAGCAGGAGACCCAAGAACGGTGCCCTTGCTGTCACCGTTCGTGACGGTGTTGACCATGTCGTAAAATCCGACAAGGACGACCTGTTATTTGACCTGTGCGAATGCGGACACTCTCCAGCTCATAGTCATTTTGTCAACACGCTGAGCCATTTGGGAGTTTCTTAGATATTTTACTCAGTAATGACCCAGAAGACTCTGACCCTGGGGAACTGTAGACCAGATGATCCGAAGATGCTTCCAAGTGGCCCAAGTGAGGAAAACAGAACAGGCGAAGTTTTTTTCTCCTAGGCGCGCTGAATATCAAATTCTGCTTTTCCAAAACACCTAATAATCTTCCTTATTTGTTTTCTCCAACTCTGTATTTAAATTTTTTAACCTACAGAAAAGCTAAAGGAACAGAAAAACAACCAACTATATATTCTTTAGTCACATATTTTATTATTGTTAATATTTTACTCATTTCTCTCCCTACTTAGGTGTTTAATCACGTGAAGCTAAGTGGTAGCTTTCAAGGTAGCTCAGGCCTAAATTCTTCAAAATGCGCTCTGAGAGGACAGAAATGCTCTATCATGATTCTAATATCATTATTACATCCAAGAAATTCAATAGTAGTATCTAATAGTCCATTCATTTCCCAACCTCTCCATCTGTCCCTGCATTGTTTATTATAGCTTTTTTCGAATCTGGGTTCAACCAAGGACCACAGCTACATTTCTTTTTCAGTTTCTTGAGTCTCTTTAGAGCAGTTCCCCCACCTCCCATCTGTTTTGTTTTGTTTTGTTTTATTTACATTTGTTTATTTTGAGAGAGAAAGCACAAGTGGGGGAGGGAGGGAGAGGGAGGGAGAGACGGAATGAGAATCCCAACAGGCTCTGTGTCGTCAGCGTGGAGCCTGATGCAGGGCTCGAACTCATGAACCGTGAGATTATGACCTGAGCCGAAGTCAGACACTCAACTGACTGAGCCACCCAGGCGCCCCGAAACCCGCCCCCGCCCCCGCCTCCACTATCTGGTTTTTAAGAGGCTTCTTTTAGACCAGTTTCTTTACAGAAAAATCGAGGGGAGTACAGAGAGTTCCCATAGGATGTTACGTCCAGCTTCCCTTCACATAAGTTACTTCAAGGCTTGGCCGTTTCAAAGCTCTCGGGAGACTCTTTGCATCCTCTGTTTCGGGGGTGACTTACTCTGATTTCCTTTAACAGCCAGACCCGATGGAGAGGATTTCACGTCACTGGACATTTGGACTTGGGGTGGGGTGTGGACTGAGTAGGCTATATCCCTTACCCAGAGTCACTGTTCCGGGGGGGTGGGGGGCAGAGGTGTGCACAGACATGTGGAGGCCAGATGGGAGAGCGGGTATTTTGCCAAACCAATTTTCTTTCGGCGGGGCCGGCCAATGCGGTCCAGTTCCCAGGCTCCCTTGCGACAGCTGAGCCGGCCGGCCGTGCAGGACACAGGTAGGAGGGTCGCTGGCCTCTTCCAGGCCCAGCCACTCGAAGTCTGCCTTGTGATCGTCCCTGCTCGCTCTTTATCTTCGAGTCGGATGCGAAGTGCCCGGTGGGGGACCGTGGGGCCCACCGTGTCCGTAGAGGAGAGCCGCGGCCCGCCTGCGTCGCGCTGGCGCGTAGATGCGGACTGAACGGCTGTTGGCGGAGGCCACCACGATCCGGGCGGGGGACGGTGGCCGGGCTCCGTGTCCAGCGCGCCGCGACCGACCCCCGGGCGGACGAAAACCGGCAGGACGTGTCGCGTCGCCACTTCGGGAGGGCCGAAGCCCCGCGGCGACTTCAGCGGGCCTTCCGCGGGCCTGAAGGGCGGGGTCCTGGGGGCGGGGACCCGTCCCTTCGCCCTTGGCAGGCCCCGGGGGGCGCTCGCCCGGCTCGGACGACGTCTGCTCCCGCTCTGCCCCTCCCGCCTCCCTCCTTCGCGGACAAGGACACTGATGACCTCGGGCCCACCTGGGTGGTCCCGGCCCGCCCCCCGCAACATCCTCCAGTCGGTAACACCTGCGGGGCCCCTTGGCCGCATGGCGCGCAAGAGGCGCGGGCCCCGGATCTGGGGCACAGACAAGTCGGGGGTGTTGGGGAGCCCTTCCTCCCCCCCCCCCCCCCCCCAAACCCGCACCTGTTTGCTCGGCCTCCTTCTCAGGGAGGGCTGCCCTGGCCAGTCCTCGTGAGCGGGGAGCCCACCCTCCCCTCTTACAGCCCCCCTTCCCCGACCTCTTGCCCGCTTAGCCCTTGTCACCATCTCAGGTGCTACTTGCCTTATTTCTCCTTTCCCTTCGGCGACAGGCGGGAAAGGCTTTTGCCTGCTTCCCCAGTGCGACGCTCCTAGGGCCCAGGACACTCTCCGCCTTTCCCCCAGGGCATCCGAGCCCTCGCTGAGCAAGGGCTTTTCCAAGACAACGCAGTCACACTCCTTGTGTGGCACTTAGGCCTCAAGCGAGGCTCGTGTGGGGCCAAAGGCCGTGTCACTGCGATGCCGCACACCTTTCGTGACCACAAGCCGGGTGACCTCAGATGTACTCCCGGAATTTCCAGGACGGCAGTTAATGAATCTGCTCCTAGATTTCCTAGGAGGACGTGTTCTGAAAAAAAGAGCTGCCAGCTGGAAGGCATCCAAAGAGGAGCCCATAAACCACCGGACAATTGAAGCAAAGGCTTTTTTTTTTTTTTTTAATGTTTATTTTTGAGAGAGAGAGAGAGAGAGCATGAGCAGGGGAGGGGCAGAGAGAGAGGGGGACACAGAATCGGAAGCAGCTCCAGGCTCTGAGCTGTCAGCACAGAGCCCGACGCGGGGCTCGAACTCACGGACCACGAGATCGTGACCTGAGCCGAAGTCTGACACCCAACCGACTGAGCCCCCCAGGCGCCCCACGATTGCTTTTTAAAAGTAGGCCCCATGTCCAACCCAGGGCTTGAATTCATTACCTGAGACCAAAAGTCACATGCCCCGCGGAGCCAGCCAGGTGCTCGCGTGGTGACTGATTTTTTTTTTTTTTTTTTAAATGAATTCAGTTTCCTAGTATTTTGTTGAGAATTTTTGCATCTATGTTCAGCAGGGATACTGGACTAATTCTTTTTAGTGGTGTCTTCATCTGGCTTTGGTATCAGGGTAATGCTGGCCTCACAGAATTAATTTTGAAAAATTTCCTTCCTTTTCCTTTTTTTTGGAATAGTTTGAAAATAGGTACTAACTCTGCTTGAAATGTTTGGTAGAATTCACCTGTGAAGTCATCTGGTCCTGCACTTTTGTTAGGAGTTTTTTGATTACTGATTCAATTTCTTTGCTGGTTTTCAGTCTGTTCAATTTTTTCTGCTTCTTCCTGCTTCACTTGGGGTGGGTTATGCTTCTAGGCATCTAACCATTTCTTGTAGGTTGTCCGATTTGTTGGCGTGTAGTTTTTCACACTCTGTTTCTCTGGTGTCATTTCTCTTCTCTCACTTGTAATTTTATGGAGTCCTTTCTTTTTTCTTGGTAAGTTTGTCTAGAGGTTTATCGATTTTATTAATTTTTTCAAAAGACCACTTCCTGGTTTCATGGGTCTGTTCTATTGTTGTTTTTGTTAAGTATCTATATAATTTATTGCTACTCTACACAGATGGGTAACTTTTTAAGAGCTTTTTAAAGCTTCTTTCTTTTGCATAGCTGTAAAACTGTACTTGACTGATCGCAATGAAACAAACCTAAACAACACAGGAAGCAAAGATCTCAAAGTTTAAAAGAGCCCACATGTATTATGCCAATCCTCGTTTCTATTGACTGTAAATGTTATTCTAAATTAATAATGATGATACATTTGAATCTACAAACAGATCTGGCCTGATACGTTTCCAGTATTTTATTGTGAGACATATTGGGTGAAAAGTCATTCTGACCCAAAGTTAGATAGCTAAGTTAGATAGATGTAAGATAGATAGAATATGAAAGAATGCAGTAAACACACTCTAAATTTGAAACCTCAGGTTCAATCCACATGTTACTTGAAAACCCATTACAGATTTTGAAAACACAAGAAACAAACACGGCTTATAATTTGGAATTATGTGCTCTTAATTAGTTCTGAGCAGTGCAGTAAAGGAATGAGACTGATAATGGTTAGGGAGAAAAGCAGAAAGAAGAAATTTAACCAGGAGCTTACCACCATTCTTTAACAGTTGACATCTAAATGTGTTTCTGGGATGAACAAATGTGAATAGTCAATAATAACTTTCCTAAAGCCTCACTAACTGAAGCTATACAATTTTTTCATATGTGTGTGTGTGTGTATACATATATATACATATTAATTTTTATTTATTTTTTGTTATTTCTTAATCTCTACACCCAATATGGGGCTCGAACTTAAGACCCCCAGGTCAAGAGCTGCATGCTCTATCGACTAAGCCAGCCGGGTGCCCCTGAAATTATACAACTTAAATATGACTTTTTTCATGTGTTTATGTATTAGCTTTCACTCAGTCACATTAAACCATCCTCTTTCAGAGCTCAGTTCATTCATTTGAACACCTGCCTTTAGACGCCAGGTCCTTGATCTAAGTTTTCAAGCAGAGTTATTATTCAGCTTACGTCACACTACCGAGTCGTCAATGGTAGTTAAAAGCAGTATCTTAAAGCAGAGGTCAAAATTAAATTGTTAGATTAAAAACGATTATAAGACATACCAAAGGTTATGGAACAAAACACATCACTGAGAAGAATTCAGTGTTTAAAATGCCTTTTCTTCCTAAAGATAAGCGATGTTATAGACGTGCAGATACAGCTATATAATTTTGTGGATGCTACTCCTGACAAATCTTTTCTCCTCAGATGCACTTATAAAATTCATGAGAATACCACTGATACAGGACCTTCAAAATATTTTTCAAGACCTAGTTAGGAGCTAAATGACTTGTCACACAGTGAGACCGAAAAACAACCGATGTACGTTGTTAATTTTTTCAAGTAATGTTATGTACAGTTTTATTGCCAGTATATGCACAACAGTAAGCATAGAACTATAAATACACGATGTAATTAACAGTAGAAAACAAAATTGTTACAGGTAAAGGGGCGGGGATATAGAGAAACTATTTTCCTGCTGCTAGAACAGAAACAAAGGGAAAAGCCCATGACAAACCATCCATCCAGTACTTTTGTCTTAAATTCTTTACATACATTTCTACATGTTTTTCAGTTAAACAAAGAAAGTACAGATCACTCTGTAACAATAGCAAACTGCTATTTGCCTTTCCAGTCAAATTCACTTCATGTTAGGATTAAAAAAAAAAAAAAAAAAGCCAAGATGAGAAATCATTAGTGTCCCGGTTCCAAGTGATCCCATTCGCTTTGCACCAAACTGGTAAGTTTTGCAAGTCGGCTGCACAGGAAAAGAACAGGTGTAGCGAAAGGTGATTAAAACAATGTGTTAAAATGTAACAGAAAATCACCCTTGAAGTAGTTTTCCAAAAGACACTGTAGGCAGCAGCTCAGTTAAAAGGATCAGCCCTGAAGAGGTAGAGAATTTGAGTCCATTACAGAGATAATAGCTTTGTGCCACCTTCTCTCTCGTCAGGATCGTTTTCAAGTAAGACAATTTCACGGTCAAAGGAAACCAGGTGCCACCGTTTAAAGAAAAGGTGCTGGTTGACTCGCGCGTCTCCGTGATTAATAAGTTTGTTTTTTAATGAGAAACAGAAGACGGTCGAGACGCACGTGCACTGGATTTTCTTCTCTCTTTCCATTATCAAGTTTATTCATAAGTGAATTTGATATTAATAAATACGAAAAAAGCATCATTCACAACAACGAAAAACAAACCAGAAACCCTGCAAGAAAACCTTCTATTGTAATAAGCATCTAGAAAACAACAGGCGGATGATCTGGTGCAGCTTTCTTAAGGGGCCGCAGGGGGGACACGGTTGTAGGCGAGGCGGCAAGATCGAGAGCCAACACGCGGGATCGGCGTCACAGAACTGGCTGATTCTGTGGCACTCTCTCTGAGGACGTCGCTTTACGCTACGGGTCCCCCCAAAGAAGTTGCGACCAACGACACGTGGCACCGTCACGTCGACAGAGTCCAGCTGTGGTTCAAATCAGTCCTGCTTCGTTTCACATCATTTCAGTATTTCTAGCCTAGGACATGATACAGAACGAAACTCCAAGTAGCAATAAAAATAGTATTCTGCATTTGAATAGAGGCAAAAAAATGTTTTAGACTGTTAAACTTTTAAAGCTTTAAGCATTCCTCTTTCACCAGCATTTAAAAAAATGTATACAATCATAACACTGGCAAAGGTTAATGGGAAGACAAGTACAAACATGTGAAATGATGAATTCGATTAAAAATTACTCTGTGTCGATCCACTGATGTTAATACTGCTTCTTCTTGAATTTGGAATAACTATCATAAAAGTTACATGCAGACTGAGGAGAGCCCTCTGTTACAGAAAATACAAAACGAAACAAAAAACTAAAGCCGGGAAAAGATGGGGAGTTCCGAAAGATGCGTTTGAGTACTTCCTCTCGCTGCTGAGGGGTGGTCTGCCCGTCCCGGGTCGGGGCGGCCTGGCCCGCTTCGGCCCGTATTTCCTTTCACTGCTGAGGGGTGGTCTGCCCATCCCGGGTCGGGGCGGCCTGGCCCGCTTCGGTCCGCGTCACTAACTCTGTCCGGAAACATCAGCAGCGGGGTCAGCTCCTCCAGAACCTGTCTGTGCGCGTTTGATGTACAGATTCAGGAGCTTCATCTGCAGATTGAAAGCAAAGCGAAGGCATTGAGCAGGCTGCTCTAAATTACAGGAAGACGCTCACGAAAACAGGTCTGTACGTATCGTGAGTCTAAGAAGAGAGGTTTTAGGGGCGCCTGCCTGGCTCTGTCAGGGCGGCATGTGGACCCTCGATCTCAGGGTTGGGAGTTCGAGCCCCACGTTGGGTGTAGAGATTGCTTAAAAATAAAATCTTAAAAAAGTAACTAGCGATTTTAGATTACGTTATGCCCAAGTTATTGCTGATAGTTAAGAATTACCAAAAAGCTTTTCAAGTCTCCATCTGTTCATGACTGAGTGCTCTATTTATGCATTTATTTAAGTAACCTCTGCACCCAACGTGGGGCTGAGATCAAGAGTGACGTGGTCTACCGACTGAGCCAGCCGGGCGCCCCTGGTGACTCTTACAACGTGCCTTTTCTGTGACACTAAACCTGCTGTAGTGTTAGCATGTGAAGCTTAAACGTAGAAAAGAAGTCTCATTAGGACAAACGTTCGAGCACGGTGTGCTGTAGAGTAAGCTAACGACCTCACGTTGCCTCTATCTCAACGACACTTTACACACGAGGAAATCAAGACACGAAACATGCCAGTCGCTGTCTAGAGTCACAGAGGCAGGTAAGAAGCGGGCCAGGACAGAAAACCAGGCCCCTGGGTTCCAGGACCCGAGATCTTCAACGACTGTAACACTGCCCTCCAAGAATGTTCTTGATTGGTGTCATTTTGTGGTCTTTACCAGATGAGACCCTATTTTTGTCAAGTGTTAATCAATGGATACGCCATTCTGTATTCTACTTCTTTTCGTCTGATGTCATTTCCAAGTATTTTTTCGGCCTGGCTATAGTCTTCATATGCAACATTACTGGCTGCCTCATATTCTGACAAAGTGCTTAACTTTAACTCTTCCACAGACATCTTTGGTCATCAGGACACAACCTGAGCTTATCCCAAGACCTGAGATCGTTTCTCTTTGAAAAGCACTGTGTCGGGGCGCCTGGCTGGCTCAGTTGGCAGAGCACGTAGGGCTCTTAATGTCGGGTGGCGAATGCAAGTCCCATGCTAGGTGTAGAGTTTACTTGAAAAAAAGAAAGAAAAAAGAAGACTGTGTTGTTTAAAGTTTGCTTTTGTAACATTAAACCATTGATCCAACGGGTTTTTAGTCTGATGTCCAGGGGCTTCGGGCACTCACTGAATCCCCTGAAGCCACGTGTAAAATTTTCTGTATTTATTTACCTTTCTTGGATGTGGTAGTAATGCCCGAATCTCAAAGCGGGTCTGCGAGTCAGAGTTAAGAACTACCACCCACCGAGAACGCAGGCAGGTATTTAACGCAAGGTGCGTACCTGAGCCTTACGGGCATTTTCTCTACTGTTTTGGTATTTTAAAACTAAATCTGACGATAGTAATGACGATCGCTAGGGTCCTGGGAAACTCTTAAAATGAGGGTGTCTCCTGCAAACAGCTCATAAGCAACAATCCAACAATCATCACCTCGTAGAATAAATTTCAATGTTTGATAGTATCAAAAAAATGAGGGAAACAAGACATATTAAAAACATTTTTTAAATGTTTTATTTATTTTTGAGAGAGACAGAGACAGAGTGTGAACAGGGAGGGGCAGAGAGAGGGAGACACAGAATCCGGAAAGGGCTCCAGGCTCTGAGCTGTCAACCCGGACGGAGCCCGACGCGGGGCTCGAACTCACAAGCCACGAGATCGTGACCTGAGCCGAAGTAGGACGCTCCACGGATGGAGCCGCCCGCGCGCCCAAGACTTACATTTTTTAAAAGTTTATTTATTTAAGTAATCTCTACACCCGACGTGGAGCTTCAACACACAACCTTGAGATCAAGGTCATGTGCTCTACTGACTCAGCCAGCCAGGTGCCCCTGGTTTTTCTTTTAAGTCTTAAGGACAGTGAATACTTGATTATCGGAATTCATAGGGGAAAATCTAAGAAATATTCCAGGATTCCCCATTTTGGGAGACAGGAAGTAATCCACGAACACACAACCACTATTTATTCTTAAACCGTCCTTGGGGGCTATGATCGGGTGTGGGAGCTGGAAAGGAGTCAGCTGACTGGAGGCGTTTCTCTCACAGCCACACACCCTCTACCGAACCGGCGGCTTCCCCCAGCGACCGATGCGAAAGTAGAAACAGTTAACACTCAAACGGTAGGAGGAATGAGTCGGATACTCAAAGCCTGACTTATCCAAAGCCAAATACGAATTTACCCTTTAACCCGACAGAGACCTAAATGTGAAACAGGCACCACTGCCACCACCTGTAGACCAAAGCGTCGCCACTTACCTTGCTGCCCGTGAGCTGACTGAGATGTGGTTTTAGTTCGTCACCAATTACCGCGTGAACGGCCACCAGGCAGAAGACACAAGCTTTCCGAACACTGCTCTCCGAGTTATCGTAACCCTAGGGAGGAAAGTCCTCGTTAGCACTCCTGGGGGGCGGGAGAAAGAACCATTCCAGCACGGACAGGCGGGGTGGCTCCAACACGAGATCGCGGGCGCACCAAGGACAAGAAGCTTTAAGGATGGAAGTGACTCCTCCAGCTCTCCCGGCAGAAACGTGCCCTCCTCTCCTTCCGCCTCCCCTTCAGCGCCTCCCCTCCACCGTCAGCTTTCCTGATCGGCTCCTACCTGATTTGGCCTGGAAGGCGGTCCCTTTGCCGACCTGCCCTGTAAAGTGTCGGATGAACCTTGCTAAAGCACTCAGCCGTAGGGAGCCCAAGAGCGCCTCCCTTCCGGAAAAAAACCTGAACTGAAGTAACATTGGGCCTGGCGGTCAGGGCCCGCCTATAACCCAGGCTGAATTCTAAGCTCAACATATGTCCCACCCCTACCGTTACTCGAAGTCACTCACCCAACAGAACATGCAGTCAGTAGCCACCGTGTGTATGATACACACACCATGTACATTCTGTACAAAGAAAGGGATTTGGATCCTATCTTCAAGGACCACACAATTTAGTGAGCAATATTAGACTCAGAACAGAGTCAAAGAGAACACTACAGATGCACAAAGAAATGAGTAATTCTCTTCAGGAGGGGTATACGCTCTGCAATTCTGGCCATTAAAATTACATTACAGAATAATAATTTACTGGATGGGAGAGTTAACAATTCATGATTAAGCAAAAAAGCATGCTATAAAATATGATCCCGTTATGAAAATGTTTCTGCAGATGGGTTTGTGTGCATAGAAAAAAACCACATTACACCTATGGCTGTAAATCAGTGTAACCATTTTGGAGAGCAATTTGGCAACACCTAGGAATTCTACTTCTAGATATATACATAGAAGTATAAGAAGATACTATAAAGAAGTTCACTGCGATATTTATATCATTAAAAAAGGAAACAATCCATATATTCATCAAGAGACGAGTGGATCAACCAATTGTGGGATTCACATACGTGGAAATTACTCAGCCATAGGACAGGAATGAAATTCTAACACATGCTGTAACACAAGCCCTGAAAACATTATGCTAAATGAAATAAGCCGGCCACAATAGGACAGATACCGCGGGATTCCATTTAGGCCAAGAACCTAGCAAGTAGAAGAGCCAAAGCAGAATAGGAGTTACCGGGGGCTAAAGGGCATGGGAACAAGGAATTATTCATTAATTAATGGGTACAGTTTCCACTGGGGACGAGGAAATCTGTTCTGCACATGGGCAGTTGTGAGGGCTGCACAACAGCATGCACGTATTTAATGCCGACGAATCTCACGCTTAAAAGCGGCTCAATGGTAAGTGTTAGGTTACGTATGTACTTAACACACACACACGCAAAGCTGGCTACGGAAAGTCTCTGCTCTGAACGTCCGGGGAGGCAGGAAGGCTTGGTTATGCCGCTCGTGCTGCCTAGAGCGTGCCTAAAATAACCGAATCCCCAAGGTAGTACAGCTTACCCCTCCAAGTTTGGTTTCTTACCTGTATCAAGCCTGGCATAATCTCTGGCAAAAGCAGGTTAAGGGTGTCCTTGGACACCCGCTCTATCACTTTCGTTTGCATCTTGATTGCAGCCAGATTGATTGGGTAATCTGCGGTTTGGATGATGGGGCAAAGCACTTTGATGCACTGCTCGGGACTGATAGAAGTGGCCAGAACCGATGCTGCTTCCTCAGCAGATCTCACCACCTGAAACAAAGGGGAAATTGGGCCGGGAGTAAATTTAAGAACGTTATGCTGGGGCGCCTGGGTGGCGCAGTCGGTTAAGCGTCCGACTTCAGCCAGGTCACGATCTCGCGGTCCGTGAGTTCGAGCCCCGCGTCGGGCTCTGGGCTGATGGCTCAGAGCCTGGAGCCTGTTTCCGATTCTGTGTCTCTCTCTCTCTCTCTGCCCCTCCCCCGTTCATGCTCTGTCTCTCTCTGTCCCAAAAATAAATAAATAAACGTTGAAAAAAAAATTAAAAAAAAAAAAAAAAGAACGTTATGCTGCGTCCTGGAAGTACAAACGTCGTGAAATATGAAATAGGACAGGATATCTACAATTAAAAGCAACTTTTCAAAATGTTTGTTTATTCTTGGAGAGAAAGGGAAGGAGTGGGGAGGGGCAGAGAGAGAGAGGGAGACAGAGAATCCGAAGCGGGCTCTGGGCTCCGAGCTGCCCAGAACCCAACACCGGGCTCGAACTCACAAACGGTGAGATCATGACCTGCGCTGAAGTCGGGACGCTTAACCGACAGAGCCACCCAGGCGCCCCAGCACATCTACAGTTTGCTTTGAAAATACTACAATAAACACGACACAGTGAGGGTACAGATAAAACAGGAGTGGCAAAATATAACCTGCTGAAGCCAGAATGGACACATGGGGAGAATATTTCTTCCAGACATTCTTCCTTCTTTTGTGTTCTTAATGTTGGCTAATGCGATTTTTACTTTTACTCTTTTTGAGAGACAGAGCAAGTGTGTGTGTGCGCACACAAACGTGGGAGGAAGGAGAGGAGGAGGAGGAGAGGGATGAAGAGAGGGAGGGAGAGACAGAGGAAAAGAGAGGGAGGGAGAGGGGGGGGGAGAGAGAGAGAGAGAGAGAGAGAGAGAGAGAGAGAGAGAGAGAGAATCTCAAGCAGGATCTGTGCTCTCAGGATGGAGTCCAACACAGGGCTCGAACCCATGAACTGTGAGATCACGACCAGAGCTCAAGTCAAGAGTTGGATGCCCAACCGAACGAGCCACCCAGGCACCCTGGCTAATGCAATTTTTAAGTGCTACTGTAGTCTTGCTGTGCTGGGCAGTGAAGGCTCTATTTACCAAGGCTCTATTGACTGTAACGCGAACGGACCCTCTGCAGCAGCCGTGCTGAGACCCTGCTCGTTATCCTGTACCCGCAACTCCAGGAGTGTTGGTGTTCTTTTCATCACGTTAGTACAAACTAAAACCTCGTTAGTAAGTTATCAAGTTCACATGCTATTCTGTTCATAGTGATTTTCTTTCCTTCTGCACTGGGCCTAGGAGAACGGACACGGACTTTGCAATGAAGAAAAGAAATGCTTGTCCATCTTCACAGAATCTGTAGTCTCTAAAGATGGTCTTGAGACCACGCAAACATTACTGCTTTGGACTCTACTTTAGTCGTTTCTCACTTAGGGTCTCAAGCTGTGAGCGTCACCAAGGAAAGGTACAGCGGCAAATCCAATGGTAGACCCGGGGCTAATTTTAGCTGGATTACCTTAAGAATGTTGATTTTACCTTTTGTAAACATACGGATTCCGGGTCTTATTTGGGTCAGAGGGTGGATAACTGCACCACAAATAGTCATTTTTTAAACCTTCAGCAAGATACTATGGATGTTCCACTACTGCTGAACAATAGCTCAATAAAAAATAATCCGAATAAAAATCCACACAGATTTAAAAGTTATGACTTACTCTCCTACAAGACTCACAGTCATATCATTTGAAACCCAGAGGGTTTCAATTTCTTCAAATATGCACCAACACTTCTTTTTTTAAGCTATCTCCACACCCAAGGTGGGGCTCGAACTCAGGGTCCTATCAAGAGCTGCTTACTCTACTCACTGAACCAGCCAGGTGCCCCGAAGTCCTCACCAACACTTTTGTTTTATTTATTCATTTTGAGAGAGAGAGAGAGGGAGGGAGGGAGGGAGCCTGTGTGCCTGAGCAGGGGAGGGGCAGAGAGAGAGGGGGAGACAGAGCATCCCAAGCAGGCTCTGCACTGCTGGTGCGGAGCCCAACTCAGGCCAAACCAAGAAACCCTGAGATCACGACCTGAGCCGAAACCAAGAGTTGGATGCTTAACGAACCGAGCCACCTGGGGGCCTCATCTCACCAACACTTCCAATTGTCGTTCTTCCTAGTGTACATAAAGTGGTATCTCATTGTGGGTTTAGTTGTATTCTCCTAATGAGTACTGATATTGAGCATCTCTTCTTGTGCTTATTGGCCATTTGTATATCTTCTTGGGTGAACTGTCTATTCAGGTCGTTCGCCCATTTTTAAATTGAGTTATTTCTTTTCGTTGTTGAGTTGTCAGAGTTCTTTATATATTACCTCATCAGACATAGGATTTGCAAAATTTTCTATTCTGTGGGTTAAATTTTCCACCTTTTTTATGGTGTCCTTTGAAGCACTAAAGTTTTTTTTTTTTTTAAACATTATTCTTTGTGACACTGCTTTATTTATTTTTTGAGTAAACTCTATGCCCAACGTGGGGCTTGAACTCATGACCCTAAATGAGTCTCACTGACTGTCGCAGCCAGGTGCATCTGAAGCACAAAAGTATTTATTTATTTTATTTTATTCATTTTTAAATGTTTACTTATTTTTGAGAGAGAGAGAGAGACAGAGCATGAGCAGGGGAGGGAGAGAGAGAGGGAGGGAGACACAGGTTCCGAAGCAGGCTCCAGCTCCGAACTGTGGGCACAGAACCCGACGTGGGACTCCCAACTCACAAGCTGTGAGATCGTGACCTGAGCTCAAGTTGGACACTTAACCGACTGACCCACCCAGGCGCCCCGTTATTTTATTTTTAAAACAATATTTTACTTTTAAGTTATCTCACCACCCAATGTGGGGCTTGAATTTACAAGCCCGAGATCGAAAGTTGCGTGCTCTGCCCACTGAGCCAGCCAGGCGCCCTGAAGCACAAAAGGTTTCAATTTTGATCAAGTCCAATTTATGTTCCTGTTGCTGTTGGTTACTTGTGCTCTTGGTGTTATATCTAAGAAACCACTGCTCAATCCAAGGTAACAAAGGTTACAATCGTGTTTTTTCCCGAAAGTTTAGTTTCAGCTCTTTCATTTAGCTTTGATCTACTTTGTCTCACTGCTGTTTTCTAACTTTTCTTTTTTGATTTCTTTTGCTTATGTCTTGGTTCTACAGAGACATCTAATGCTACTGCTCTGGTGCCTTCTCTTAGAATTGCAGTGTGTACCTGACATTTCCTTTTTTTGTTATGTCTGAGACAATACAAATCCTCATGGTTATCTCATCAATGCCACTGTAGGTGGTAGAAATATTGTGACTAAAAAGAGATGAGACAGGAGAGCGAGACAAACCAAGAAACAGACTCTTAACTCTAGAGAACAAACTGATGGTCCCGAGAGGGGCAGGTGGGTGGGGGATGGGGGAAATAGGTGATGGGGATTGAGGGGGGCACTTGTGATGAACTTGGGGAGTTGTATGGAAGTGATGAATCACTGTATTGTACCCCTGAAACTAATCCAACTCTGTGTTAACTAACTAGAACTTAAATACAAACTTAAAAAGCACCCCCACCAAATGTTTTTTTACACAACTGTAAATGCATACAGGAGACAGATTTGCAGGACTTCCAGGAAAGCTATCCTCATTATTTTATTGAATAAACTTTTAACAGATATCTAGTTCCCAGAGGCGATTTATTACCACTTTAAAATAATGATTCTTGTCTTCATTAGTTATCTCAAAAAACCAAATTCTTATCGGTAAGTGGAAAGAGAAGGCTGGCGATTCTAAGTAGAAAACTACAAGACAAATTACAGAGGAAATGAAATCAGGATTATTTCCTAGAGCTGGTTGTATTAGGGGAAAGCCCATGATATCACCATAATTCACTTAGTAGAAAAAATATGACTGCAACTCCATCAGATATTACCTGGAACATCGAAGTGAAGTGTTCGTTTGATTGAAATGATGGATACTCTCCAAGGGTACCCTTCAAGCAATGTTTGTATGTTTCATGCAATCACATCAGAGGTACTGAGAATAAAATAGTAACTTAATCATCAGGTAACTCACCTCCTTATGAGGGTCTTTATGTGCTTCCAACGTTTTCATGACCGTCAGTTCTGCATAGTTTTTAAATCTGGCTGGTTGATGCCTTAGGATTTCTCTTAAAACCTTTAATGCCAAAGCCCTGATTGTAGGCTAAGAAGAAATATTTTAATGTTTTTAATATTTTGGGTTGTAGACACTAACCTACTACATTTTCTGTATCTGTATCAAGGATCTTAATGTTGGCGCGGGGATAAGTTGTAGACAACTGTATAAAGCATACGGTATATGGCATAATTAAGTTTTCACATCTCTACTTGAAAACTTATATCATACTTCATATATTTGTAGGAGATCCAGAACCAACAACATTCTATGAAAAAGGAAATTTTACTTCTGAACTGGTTTAAATACGCAAAACAAGTACTCGTCTATAAAAACACTTTCAGCTACCTTTCATTTCTCCCATTGTCAATTGTTCCAAATCAACTGAGTTGTTGGTTTAGAAGACAAAGTACTCATAATGAAAATTTCACACGGGAAGAAACAGTAAAAGAGACCGATCTTCTCAATTTCCAAATTTGTGAAGCACTTGATTAGCAGGCAAGGGTGGGCAATAAAGACAGGAATAACAGGCTATTATTTACATATTCTGCCATTTACCTCTTTATCCCCAAGGGTTTCAAGCAACAGAAGTAATATTGTTTTGAAGTGTTCATCCCAAACGCTGAAAGATTCCTCCTGTGTCAGTTTCATGAGTTCATAGAGGGCAATTTTTCTTTCCTCTACACGTTCATTATGGTTAGACAACTCCTTCAACAACTCTGCAACCAGGTCAGAATGGTCTAGGGAAAGATCTGGCAGGAGGACACAAGATTAATTCTGTAACTCTTGTTAAGTATGGGGATGACAACTTTAGTTTTAAGGGAAAAAAAGGACTAATTTTCTTTTCCATTTAGTCATCTTGAACCCATCAGTTTTAGTTGAAAACTTTTTATAATAAAAATTTACATGGAGAAAATATATAATGAACCCCATATACCCATCGCCTAGATTTAATAATTAGCCAGATTTTACCGTTCTTACTTCATCTTCCTCCCTCCCCACATTCTTCCTGAAATATCTCTAGTAAATGGCAATACATCACTTTATCTTTTATCTTTAAGTACATCAGCATGCACATCTATGGTGTCACGCCAGGAGGCTCGCAATGTTTGATGCCTCCATTTTCAGAGGTACCAACAATGGCCAACAGATTGAGGTGGTGACAACGTGACCTTCCGTTGTAAAGTTCCCCCTCAATCTTTTTTTTTTTTTTTTTTTTTTTGAGGGAGCTGGGGTATGGAGAGAGAGACAGACACAGAGAGAGAATAAGTGGGGGAGGGGCAGAGAGAATTTTAAGCAGGCTCCACACCCAGCACGGGACCCGAAGCAAGGCTTGATCTCAGGGCTGTGAGACATCATGACCTGAGCTGAAATCAAGAGCTGGATGCTCAACCGACTAAGCCACCCAGGCGCCCTAAGAAAGACTATATTTTACTTAAGGGGGGATTCAGAAACCTGAGGAAAGGAAATAGAGCTGAACCATTAGAACAGATGAGTTCAACGAGAGTAAAACTAACAGATGATAGGGAAGGAAAACGGAGCCAAAATGATGACAACATTCGCTAACTATTAAAAAAAAAAGTTTGCTCTGACAACTTTCATGGAATTACAATTAGAACACTAACGTCATCATACACAGCGCACAAGATATGATTACTGAACTTAAAAATTTGAGATATGTGAGAAGACCACTCACATATATGAAGATCTATGACCACTAAGGTGAACCAAGTTGGGGTTTTGGAAGATCAAGCAGAAGAACCTCTATAAAGTGCAGAGCAAACCATGAAGAAGAAGAAATCTGAGTTTAAGGATAACATCAACATCTTAACTTGTAGGATGAAAACTGTCCACAGTAACTTCATTGCCAGCACTGGAACAGCATTGCCAGTTTAACAGGAAATACCAAAGCAGGATAAATGCGTCTCTATAAACCTCATAAAAGTCATTCCTGCAAAGTTCTGTTATCAGACTTGCACAGAGGATTGTTCCAGTAAGAGTGTATTTTATTTCGGCCCAATAAAGGGAAGTCACCAAAGAATGCTTTCCAGGGAATGCAGCTCTTTTCTCTACGAATATAAGCTTTGTAGTTACCTAGGAGATAATCAGAAATGACTAAAATGGTCTGGACAGGTGACTGACAGGAAAATCATTTCTGCCAAAGAAAACACATTTGTTACAAAACCAAACTACTTATATCATACAAATGAGATAAGACTAAAGTCATTAATTCAGATAAAGTGTAACCGACTGTATTTCCTCTTCTGATAGACAGGCATCAAGGTCATGTGAAAAGAAAAGGCTCTGGACCCACCAAACCTGTGCCTCTGATTCTGGGTGCGACAGAGGTACATTCTTAATTACTGTGGAGGCTCAGATTTCTCACGAGTAAAATGGGAAAAGAACACCGACTTCCTACTGTCATGGGGAGGACCTGGGCTGAACTAATAGTTTTTCTTGTGTCTTTATGATAAATATTGGCCCAATTACAACTCTGATAATATTTCTGTTGCAGTGCTGAAAATATATGGGCTATTCTTTTCACTGGCAAACTTTGATAAGAGGATTCCTTGAATAACAGTATCATCCTCACCAGCAGTAATATTCTGAAATCTTATGGTCTCTGGTAAACTTTACAAACGTCATGTGGACATTAGTGGGGTGTTAGTTTTTTGTGACACGTTAATCTTGATAAATTTATCACTCATGTGTCTGTAATGTGTAGAGAATCATCTGAAGAATAGACATACTAATTAAGTCTCAGAATTTCAAAACAATTTCTTTCTACAGAAATTCTGACTTAAAAAAATAACTACATCCTGCCAAAAGTTATGGATTTTAAAAACCAAAAAAAAAAAAAAAAAAAAAAAAAAAAAAAAAAAAAGAGGAGGAATTTTGCAACCAGGCAGACATGAAAGGACAATCCAAAAACCAATGGAGGTCAATACGCTAAAAAGAATGGGTAATGTTAGCAGTGTTCACGATAAAATAGGCCTTTCTAACAAGGCCTTCCCCACCTCAAGTTTAAAAATGAACGCAGACAATAAATGAAAAGAACTGCAATATGAAGCTTAGAGCAACTACTGTTTTGTTTGATGGCTTATCCATTTTCAGAGAGTGTTTACTCAACGTAAAATGGCTGTCTTAGGTTTCAGAAGTCAATCAAGTGTTATGCTGTGAAGAAATTTTCTCAAGTTCAAAAATATTCCACCCAGTTTAGATTTTGGTTATGTAATTTCCAAACACATCTTCCTTTAACAAATGGAAAATATATGATCTTTAGTAAAGGAGAAGAGAATTAGACAATAAGTGGATAACCTTGCCAAACTGTCATCATTTTGGCTTTGTGATAATATTAACTCTCTGAACCTGAGCAGTTGGTAAAAACATAATTCTTCAGCCTCACAAATGAAGAGATTTTTCCATTCACCAAACTACAGATGACCAGGCCTGGGAACACAGATTTCTGAACAGCGTAAGTAGGGTCTCCACACCTGACAGTGGTGAACTACGGAATTTCAGGGCTCAGCCGGGCCAAGAAGGGTGTCCACATGGAGTGGTGACCAGGTGTGACCTGTGAGAGCCCAGGGAGAAGGAGAAGGGCACCCATGGCCCCAGGAGTCAGAGCCCAAGGAGGCTGAGCGCACCCAGGTGGAGTGGCAGAGACGGAAAGCTGGCTGCAGACAGGAGGACTGACCCAATAAGTAAATATATTAAAGGTAATGAAAGGCAGGTTGCTCAGTGTCACAAAAGGGGCTTATCCAAAAGGGGGCTGATGCCAAGAGCACATGACCTGAATCCAATCACAAGAGAACATCAGAACAGGAGGATACTAGAAATAATCTTATGGTGCTAAATTGAATTGGGAGTTTATGTAAACTCATAGCTCTTGATATAGAAATAAATAAGTATACATCAGTGTGTGTATGTGTGCCCATGGACAGACATACGTATACATATATTCCCTTAGCTTTGGCCGCTGAGAGGTCTTAGGGGGAGTGATATCTCACTAGCAGTGGGTATCCCTAGTGCTCAGACTTTAGCCTTTAAAGACCATTTTCTATTAAATGAAACCGAGGACCGACCCCTGGGGAAATGATTGATTCGAAGACTCAAGCAGGGTCAGCACAACATTTTGTCATGCCAGATGCAAGGATGGGGACACTGGCAAAAGAACAGGTCAAATCAAAGGCAATCTGAGCATCAACATAAATAATGATATTACGAATTATAAACGGTTGAGTACAATGCAAACCATGAGTTCATGTAATTATAAATACATAAATGAAACCTTTTAAATGAATACATTTTAACACAGTTTTAAAGTACCACCTTACAAGGCACTTACTAATTATACTTTTTTTTTTTTTTTTTTAAACGTTGACTCCTTTTTGAGAGATAGAGAGACAGGGCATGAGCAGGGGAGGGGCAGAGAGGGGGGAAACACAGAATCTGAAGCGGGATTCAGACTCTGAGCTGTCAGCACAGAGCCCGATGCAGGGCTCGAGCCCACGAACTGTGAGATCATGACCTGAGCCGAAGTCGGATGCTTAACCGACTGAGCCACCCAGGCGCCCCGAGCACTTATGAATCATAAAAAGAGTAACTTCACAGTGGAGAAGCGTGGTAAGCACCAACATAATCAGGTGATAAAAGTTTCTACACCAGTCACTGGGCAAAGTGAAACCATTTATTACCTGAAGAATGGACTATCACTTCTGGGACACTGATGCCAAGAGCACATGACCTGAATCCAATCACAAGAGAACATCGGACAAACCCAAACCGAGGGAGATGCTAAAATATAACTGGACTTCACAAGTGCCACGGTCACTGAAGGAGACTACAGAGACACGATGAGATTCTGAAGTGGGTCCTCTGGCTACAAGGTATTCTCACTGGACAAGTGACAAAACTCAAATGGAGTTTCAGGACAGGCGATTATTAATGCACGAATGATAATCACCTGATTCTGAGGCGTATCTTGGGGTTATGTGGGAGAGGGTCTGTGTTTAAGGAGAGCACATCCTCAAGTACTTGAGGTGACGGATCATCGGTCTGAAGCTTACTCTCGAGAGGTCAAGAGAAAGTTCTTTGTGCTGTACCTTCATTTTTTAAACTTTTGATTGCTTTAAAATTAAAAAAAAAAAAAAAATACATAAATTGCAGCTGAGGTAAGAAATGTCAGCGGACCCAGTCTGGTCTGCCAGCTTGTGACGGCTGTACCTAAGTAATTTTTTTTTTTTTTTTTTTAATTTTTTTTTCAATGTTTATTTATTTTTGGGACAGAGAGAGACAGAGCATGAACGGGGGAGGGGCAGAGAGAGAGGGAGACACAGAATCGGAAACAGGCTCCAGGCTCTGAGCCATCAGCCCAGAGCCCGACGCGGGGCTCGAACTCACGGACCGCGAGATCGTGACCTGGCTGAAGTCGGACGCTTAACCGACTGCGCCACCCAGGCGCCCCTGTACCTAAGTAATTTAAGAACAAAGCTGCTAAGCTACAGGTCTCAGTTTACTGGGCTGCTGGAACCACACAGGGATTAAGGGACAGGCACACGCTACGTCCAATGCATTCCCTCTGGTTCTGTTGCTGCCACAACTAAACCTCAGCAACAGAGCCAGCTAATTGTGACAGATCAAAATACACCAAAATCAATCATTTCGGCAGTTTATAGATTCTTCTGTAATTCAGAGTTAGTTTGGCAAGTTGCCGTAATTTTGTCTTTGTGATAATTGAGATATATTAATACTTAAAAAAATTTTTTTAAATGTTTATTTATTTTTGAGAGAGAGACAGAGAGAGAGAGAGGGAGAGAAAGTGCAAGCAGGGAAGGGGCTGAGAGAGAGGGAGACACAGAATCCGAAGCAGGAGCCAGGCTCTGAGCTGTCAGCACAGAGCCAGACGCAGGGCCTGAACTCATGAACTGTGAGATCATGACCTGAGCCAAAGTCTGACGCTTAACAGACTGAGCCACTCAGGTGCCCAACATTTTTTATATTATTAAAAAAATTTTTGTTTTAATGTTTGTTTCTTTTTAAGACAGAGGGAGACAGAGTGCAAGCAGGGGAGGGCCGGGGGGGGGGGGGGGGGGGGAGACACAGAATCTGAAGCAGGCTCCAGGCCTTGAGCTGTCAGTACAGAGCCTCATGTGGGGTTCAAACCTATGAACCACAAGATCATGGTGTGAGCCAAAGAAGGACGCTTAACCGACTGAGCCACCCAAGGTGCCCCTAAAAATTTTTTTAAAGTGTTTCTTTTTGAGACAGAGCGTGAGCAGGGGAGGGGCAGAGAGAGAGAGGGAGACAGAATCTGGAGCAGGCTCCAGGCTCTGAGCTGCCAGCTCAGAGCCCGATGTGGGGCTCAAACCCATGAACCGCAAGATCATGACCTGAGCCAAAGTCGGGTGCTTAACCAACTGAGCTGCCCAGGCACCCCGATACATTAAGACTCTTAACGTGACATATTGGTAAAAACATGATTCGTCAACCTGGTTGGTAATCAAAGAAATAAAAATGAAGATATTTTTCCACTTACCAAATTATAAAAATTAAAAAAAGATTGCTGATCTCTAACTTCTCAATCTTTCTAGTGATTGAGGAAATGCTACCATTGGGATGACCTATTTTATATCCATCATGGTGACAAAATTTTAAAAGGTTTGAGTGTTCTGTGCTGGTGAAGCAATCAGCACTACACCTCAACTGGCCAAGTATTCTGAGTCAGTAATTGGGTAGTAACTCTCAAAACTTCAACTTAGATAGCCCTTTATCAAGCAATTCTATCTCTAGAAATCTCTCAGAGTAAATTACTTACATAGGTGCATGAAAGCTGATGCAGAAACATGTTCACTGACAGCAACACTGGGGGAACAAAGGAAAACCAGAAACTACCCGAGCGTAGTATCATACGAATGTTAAGGGGGGGATTTTCAAATTCACCCACATACAGTTATCTATTATTTTACATTACTTGAATCTTCAGTAAAAAATTAATGACTTATATAAATTTGCAGAGAAAAATGTAGTTCCTTCTTACTAAAAATACCTAAGCCATATGCAGTGTTTTGTACTTTGTCTCTGTACACCTTACTCGAACCTAACTGCAAAGTGTGGCTGGAAGGGCAGACCGGTAGTACGTATCCACCCTCCTTCAGAAGGGACGCTGAGGAACAGTCAACCAAGCGCCAGGCCGGGCAGCGGAGTCAACGTTGCAACTCAGTCCTATGCCCTTGGTCCAAGCACCGTGAGTGCTGGAGCTCGTCCCGCGCCCTCGGTCCAAGCCGCTGACAGCGTTGGAGTTGGTCCTAAGCTGACTTCAAATTCTAATGGTGACTTTGTCCACACTTGGTCGTGAACGCATCTTATGAGAGTTTATGATTTCACACTTTATTAAAGGGCCCTTACAAAGAATGAGTAGTTCTTCAAAGGTTTTGTCACGCTGGTCTAAAAATTAACGGCTGAACGGCGTCTAGAGATAAACTAAATTTAAGCCGCAGCGGACTTCACTTGTTTCTGGGCGGTCAGTATGGTTTTCCTGGTTTTTGAGGATGATGTCAGGGTTACCCTGTTTCTCTCTCTGCGGCAGAAAACTACCAAACCACCAGAAAGGAGCTCCTGGAAGATGGGGGAACACCTCTCCATCCCGAAGCTCCTTACTTCTTAGGGAGTTACGGTATTTCTCCTGCTCCACTGATTACCAGCCCCCGAAAGCACAGGTGACCAAACATGACCCACGACCTACCGTCAGGAAACTGGTCGGCGTCGTCGTCAAACATGGCTTCCTTGAGGGCAGACTTATTGAAGGGACTGATGCTATCTGAATAGTTATATGGATTATAGTCTCGCGAGCGTGGGGAGGAATGAGCAGGCATCGACTGGAGCAACGAAGCTTTATTATCAAGGGAGGTTTGGCTTGAGTCGGTAGCATCGCCTCCTGCCCTTGGGTCAGGCATCCCGGGACCGCCACACATCTATTAATGGGAAGGGGAAGGCGCAGAAAATTAACTCACTTTCAAGTATCTCTTTGAAATTCTAAAAAAGATGTTTCTCTGTTGCTTCAAAGGAACCAACATGAGGAGTTAAAACTTACATTCAAAATGTCAAAGCTTATCGTAAAGATGTAAAACAGAAACAAAAAAACCAAAACCCGCAGCTGTGAGAGCAAATAAGAAGCACAAAAGAATGTTGTTTCCAATGACTGCCGCAGTTCCCTTGCTAAGGGCTTGACCAAACAACACGCAGGCAATTACAGCTCTCTATGCCACTTAAAGACATAAAAGGACTTTCGCTACCAACAGGGAACTAAAAGCTGCCAGATTCCATTGTTAAGGTAGTAAATCACACAAGGACAGGATGTCAACAAAGTATAAAAGAATCAAATTTTGGGGTTGCCGGGGTGGCTCAGTTCGTTAAGTGACCGACTCTTCATTTTGGCTCAGGTCATGATCTCACAGTTCCTGAGACTCGGCCCTCCGTCAGGCCCCATGCTGGGCATGCAGTCTGCTTGGGATCCTCTCTCTCCCTCCCCCTTCCCTGCTCTCTCCCTCTCGCATGTGCACCCTCTCTCTGTGTCTCTCTCTCTCAAAAAAGGAAAAAAAAGGGTGGGGGTTGTCTGGGTGGCTCAGTCAGTTAAATGTCCCACTTCTGCTCAGGTCATGATCTCACGGTTCATGGCTTCGAGCCCCGTGTCGGGCTCTGTGCTGACCGCTCGGAGCCTGGAGCCTGCTTCGGATTCTGTGCCTCCCTCCCTCTCTCTCTGCCCCTCCCCTGCTTGTTCTGTCTCTCAAAAATGAATAGTAAAACATTAAAAAATAATAAAACACTTTTACCAAAGGCCTCAAGGCTTGTAACTTTTGAAAGGATGCCTGATGGAGTTGGAGCGCATGAACATACTTTAATCATAAAACATCAATACTGACACTGATTCTAATACTAGTATGAAACTCATTACTACCACCAGATCACCATCACCACCGTCTACTCAGCAACTATGTGCTAAGCCATTACTCAGGTGCTTTACTAACATTCTTCAAACATTCACCGTGCACCTACTGTGTGCCGGGCTTCATTCTTGGCAGGGGGGTATATTAACGAACAAAAGAGAATGCTGTCCACCTTCACGGAGTCTACATTCTAGTTGGGGGACAGACAGTACAAAACTAACGAATGAGTAAAGTAGACAGAATGGTGGAAGATGATTCGCGTGCGGGAGGTGGTGCCGTGTTAAAGGGACCGTGAGTGCTGCGGTGGGAGGGAGGCAAGTGCAGGCCAGTTAGGGTGGTCGGAGTAAGCCGTGCGAACCAAGACTTGAAGGAAATCAGCCAGGAAGCAGGTTTCAGACAGAGGGAACAGCCCAGACAAAGGCCCCGAGCAAGAGCCCGCCCGGGAAGTTCAAGGAACAGCAAGGAAGCCAGTGTGGCCGCAGCAGAGGAAAGCGGGAGGAGACGAGGCCAGAGAAGTGACAGGGAAAAAAAAAGCCAGTCGTGTAGACGTTGGCTTTTATTCTGGGACGTCCCACAGGGTTACAAGCGGAGGTGTGCCAAGACGTGACAGGGGGTCACCGGCAAAATCGAGGAGGCCGGTTCGCTGCCGATTTTAACAGCCCAGGGGAGAGAGGACTGATGGGAAGGCCGGCTGGAGCCAGAAAGGCAGTGACGGAAGTGGACGGAGTTTGGATCGATTTTGAAAACGGGACGACAGAGCGAGCGTGGAGGATGAGAGAAAGAGGGGCGGTGAGGACAACTCTCCGGTCCCAGGCTTTTGGCTAAGTGACGAGTGCTACCAACCGCGACACAGAGGAGCAGCGTCGTGGACGAGACTGCAGATGCGGCAGGGAGCTGGCTGGAGGCATGAGAGCTCCAGAGGGAAGTTGGGCTGGACAGACGCGTATCGCTTCTGACACTGACAACACCTTTCAGAGTAGGATGTCGTCGCCTCGTCTTCCTAACGGAAACACTGAGCTTTAGACGTGATAACATCGTCTGACTACTGGGTATCTGCCAGGAAGCGGGATTTGAAGTTACTTCGGCCAGAATCCTGTGTGAGCTCCCCACCCCGCACCCTGCGATCTCTGAGGAAAAAAAGTCTCAGCAGTGATTCTTACCAAACCGTTATTGCTTTTGGGGTGGGGAACCTCAAATATGAGTGGTGAGCCGGCTCTGGCCCGATAGGCACGGGGAGAAAAACAACAGCGGGAAGGCAGAGGAGGGAGCCCTTTCGAGATGTGCTGAAGAATTGCCATGCTCCCCAATTCTGCAAACGCTGAGAAACCACAGATTCCATAGGAAATGACGGGATGGCTTGTTCTGAGAAAAGTCTAAGCAGCAGCAGCAGGGTAAAAGACAACTACTCTTTTTTTTTCCTTCCCTCGCCCCAAACAACTACTCTTTGTATGAACAAACTGAGCAGTATTCACCAATGTCAGAAAAATGGGTCATAACATTCTTCACTGGAGCCACACAAACCGATGACACAAATCTCCACCACTGCACTAAGGGGGAAAGAAAAATCGAAACACATTAGGTCTTACGAGACCCATGTGATCTGGCCCACGTCCCACGCCCCAACCCTTTCCCAATGATCCAACAACACTGCCTCTCATCCTGGTTCCCGACTAGGCACAACTTGCTCTCATCTACATGCCTTTGGACTTGCCACTTCTTCTATGGGATTCTCCTCTCCCAGATCTTGTACGGCTCCATTTAGGTCTCGGTGGAAAAATCACCTACTGAGAGAGGCCTTCCCTGACCGATTAATCTCAAACAGATTCACTTTGGGGAGCCTGGGTGGCTCAGCTGGTTAAGCGTCCAAGTCCTGATTTCGGCTCAGACCAGGATCTCATGACTGGTGAGATCTCTCCACACGCGGGGCTCTGCGTGGACAGTGCGGAGCCTGCTGGGGATTCTCTTTCTCTCTCTGCTAGTCTGCTTGTGTGCGTTCAAGTTCTCTCTCTCTCAAAATAAACAAACGTTAAAAAAACCAGATTCATTTTATGTTCTAACCTAAAACTCAATAGTACTCATCTCTATCAGAAAATTAATAAGGAACTTGAGGGCGGCGACTTTGCCTTGTAAAATCTACGACCCAGCACGGTGCCCGACGTGTGGCAGATACTCATTGAACGCTTATAGAGTGACCCCTAAAAAGTGACATCTGAAGACGACAGAAAGTTAAAAAAAAAAAACACAACCCAGGAAAAATCTCTTAATGAACAAGTCTGCACCGTAAGAATGTGCAAATACTCACAGAATCACCATCATCTTTTTTAGAATCTCTTTTCAACGGCTCATTCATATCTTCTTGACTACGGAAGCTGAAATTCTGAATTGCTTCAGTGACACCTCTAAGAGAGCTATAAATATCTTCAGAGTTCATATTTTCTGTGTCATAATCAAATGCACTATGAAAAAGACGACTAATTGTTATTTGGGTGTCATTTTAAAACACATAACACATTTGAGATTAGGTAGGGTATTTCTAACAACAGGATGAGAATGTACACTCCCCGAAGCACAATTAGCAAAACCAAATCAAACCTGACAACTGTCAACGGTGAAGGCACATGTCCCCTGGTCCATCCACTAAGGGCAGCTTACGAGGACTGTGAATGCATAGCCCTTAACAACTGGTTTGTCTTTCACCTTCAAAAATGTTCTGATTAACCAGAGGTCAGCAAACCATGACCCGTGAAATCTAAAAATGTTTACTTGTTTAAACACTTGGGAGAAAAGTCAAAGTAACAATTCATGACACGTGAAATAAAATTTCACGTTACATAAAATTCTTCTTTCAAGGTCCGCAAATAAAATTGTTATCGGGTATCGGTACCCGCAACACTTATTTACTCCGGCCTCCTCTACGGCCGCCTTTACGCTGCACCAGCAGAACTAGGTACAGGTAACAAGGCCTAAAATACGTACCATGCGGCCCTTTAAAGAAAGTTTGCTAACTCCTGTGATTTGTTTACAATAATGGCACAACTTGAAGACAAGATAAAGGTATTATACACAAATTTACAGAAGGCAGAGAAGTTTCACTACTGAACATATGTTTATAGTACAATTCTATAATTAGATTCTAAAACTCAACTGAAGCTGGAATTCAGCCATCAGATCGTCACATATGTGTGACAAGGAATAACTAGGCTAGATGTTAAGTCTGCAATGTATTTTTCTTCCTCAGATGCTGAAGTATTCTATAAACGTAATGAATATGATGAAGCATGCTATGATACATGGCTAATAATAAAATTAGTAACTACACTAATAAAAATGGACTGCTATACAAATGTTTTTAAAAGCTAGGAAAAGGGAAAAAAATGTTAGTCCATTAATGAGTCAAGAACTTCATCTGAAATACAGCCTATGCTTGAACTTCACAAGTGTGTGAAAAGTTTACACAGCTTATATTTTGTATTAAGGCCCAATCTCATAGTCACATTTTTTTCCGAAGACACAGTCATAATGCTATTTCATATTTAGCCTTTCCCCATTCTTCACTATTTTTATGCTTTTGTCTATAAGCACATCTGAGAAACATAGAAACATAACTATGCCATTTAACGCATTAAGCAGTAATTTACAAAAGTAAGTGTCCTTTGCACTTACCAAAAAATTTGATATCCTATGCGTTATTTTCACTTAAGGCTTAGTTTGGGAATAAACTTAAACATTTTTTGAATCTGCTAAATTTCTACGTGTCAAGACCTTTGAAGCCAAGTGGAAATCAACTGGAATTGTATCAATGTCCGTTGTCTAAGAGTGGGAATCTGCAAACACAAGCCATGATGGAAAAGAACTCTTTTGTTACCTTGGAGATAAAGTATTCTGTGATGTGTTGGTAGGAGAAGTAAGAGGACTGGACCAGTTGGCTGGTGAACGTGCTGTTGGCCTTGTCAAAGGACTCCCCATGGGACCCTGATGGGGGGAGTCAAGTAAATATTAACACATGACAGGTAAGTTCAACTAAAAGGCTCTTGAGGAAGCCATGCAATCAAGAAGTTGAACAGTATGAAAGAGCTGTATTTGCAGGTCAGTATTTTAAATATTCATGTCTTTATCTCTGCTTTCTGTAGGGAAAAACTTTCCCCCTACTTGGAAACCTAACTCTTTAGTCTTCTCTTGTTTTCCTTACCCACTTCCTACCCTCAAATATCATCAACATCTTCCTCCTCAAAGATTCATTGGACCCCAAACTAACAATTTGTTTTTTAAAAACAATTTTGTTTTTAAACAACAGTTTATTTATTTTGAGAGAGAGAGTGAGCGTGCATGTGAGCAGGGGAGGGACAAAGAGAGAGAGAGAGGGAGAGAGAGAGAGAGAGAGAGAGAGAGAGAGAGAGAGAGAGAGAGAATCCCAAGCAGGTTCTGTACTGTCAGCACAGAGCCAATGCGGGGTTTAATCCCATGAACCATGAGACCACGACCTGAGCCGAAATCAAGAGTCAGATGCCTGGGGCACCTGGGTGGCTCAGTCGGTTAAGTGTCAGACTTTGTTCGCCTCAGGTCGTGATCTCACGGTCTGTGAGTTCGAGCCCCGCGTCGGGCTCTGTGCTGACAGCTCGGAACCTGGAGCCTGCTTCGGATTCCGTGTCTCTCTTTCTCTCTGCTCCTCCCCTGCTCGCACTCTCTGTCTCTTAAAAATAAATAAACGTTAAAAAAAAAAAAAGAGAGAGAGAGAGAGAGAGAGAGAGAGAGAGAGAGAGAGACGCTTAACCTACTGAGCCACCCAGGTGCCCCCCAAACTAACAATTTTAAATTAGCTCCCCATCCTGGGGTGCCTGGGTGGCTCAGTCGGTTACGTACGTGTCTGACTCTTGATTTTGGCTCAGGTCATGATCTCATGGCTTGTGAGATTGAGGCTCAGAGCCTGCTTGGGATTCTCTCCTTCTCTCTATGCCCTTCTCTGCTCATGCTCTCTCAAAATAAACAGAAGTAAAAAGAAGTAAAATTCACTCATATTATTAATTTGCCTGCCTGTTAAGATATAATTAAACGATTCCTTTTCCTTTTAAAAAGATAACTAGCTTTAGTCCCAAGACATCATTCTGATTATTTTTAACGCTCAGACTTTACCTTAAGCCTGCTATAAATGCATCTAATTTCTCCTTCATCCACAATACAAGGTCTGTCCTTTTAAAAAACCTAAGTTCGGTTCTTTAGGCATATTATGTAAACGATGCTTGCCATTTAAGGTCTATAAAACACTGTAATGTTTCATTTATTCAGACCTTCCTTTCCCAAAACCAAAGTTGGTACCTTCAAGCGAGTACGGACCCACAAACCTGTGAACAGGTTTTGGAACACCCCTTCCCAAGCCCCAGCTTCTTCAGATGTTATTTGTCAATCAAGTCACCCCTTCTAGCCCTCCAACAAGGACCCACTTCTCTAAAGAGCACGTCCTCATTCCAAAGGCCTGCAGAGCCGCCACCCTCATCGGAGTTCTGCTCGCGTTTTACTTTCCTGTTCGTGTCCTGGCCACGTTCACCACCAACCTAGTGGATGGAAACATGCTAAGCCTAAGGACGGTACTCTTTCCAGGACAAGATTTAATTCTGCTTAGGGAATGCTGCCCAGTACAGATGCAAAAATTATATACTAGGATCAAAAGTTTACTTCGGGTAAAAGCAAGCAACTACTGTGACGCCAACCATCCATCCATCATACCACAGGATAGCCGAGAGGAGAACCGAAACGTACCTGGGTTCCGTTGCCAGTGTTTCGAAGGTGATTATGAAGAAGCTTGGTAGCACCATCCTGAAAAGTTTTTGGTAAAGCTCCTAATAACATTGTAAACTCTGGAGTATTGAGTTCAAATAGGGAAATGAGCACGGACTGTGCTGCCTGTAAAATGAAGACATTTAAGAAGCAGATGAGTGTATTTCGGTAACTCAAAGGAGGCAATTTTCTTCAGTCAACATTTCTGTTCAATAGCACAAGGCCATCGTTCCCACAGAAACATAAGTTGCCTTTACATACTTTCAGATTTTGTTGCTGGGAGAATAAAAAAATATTTATTTGCGAGAGACAGAAAGCGAGCACGCACGAGCGGGGGAGGCGCGGAGAGAAAAGGAGAGACAGAAGAAGCCCAAGCAGGCTCTACGCTGTCAGCACAGAGCCTGGCATGGGGCTCGATCCCACGACTCAGAGATGACGACCCGAGCCATTACCAAGAGTTGGATACTTAACCGACTGAGCCACCCAGGTGCCACATCATTTATTTTTTTTTTGAGGGTAAGGGAAGACAAAAATTGTCAAGAATATAATCTAGCACTCAATGGCAGCAGTTAACCGGTCTCCGGGGTTATTTTTTTAAGTTAAAAAAAAAAGTATTTTGAGATAGAGAGGGAGAGGCAGGGGAAGGCAGAGACAGAAGGTCAAGCAGGCTCTGCATCGTCAGCACAGACCTGATATGGGGCTTGATCTCACAAACTACGAGATCATGACCCGAGTTGAAACCAAGAGTCGAACGCTTAACCGACTGAGCCACCCAGGTGCCCCAAGACCGTTTCCTTTCCAGGGTTATTCTACCAAAATATACCACTTCAGTTTTCCTAATAAATAACTACAAAAAAGACGGATGGAAATACCTAAGTATGGGTATCCCATACCCTTCAAAAATTCCCGTTGTACCACTTGACTTTTATGAAAGACCTACCACAGTACCTGCTTTCCCTAACCAAAAGAAAAACAAAGATCCTCACTTTTATAAATAAAGGCAAAAAGCCAAAATACATTCAACATTTGCTTTGCACTGAGCCTGTACTCCAAGCAGTGAGAAGGGCGTCACCAAGCTCCTTCCCCAGGAACTACACTCAGCATCTCAGCATTAAGCCAGCATCGCTTTGTTGAACTGTGTTGTGTTGTGTGTGCTTTATCTTGATTTGTGCTGTGTGTCTGTTAGCAAGATGCATCCCAAGGTGTCAGAAAAGACGAAGAGGGAACTCTCAAAAGTTTTTCCATGGAAATTAATGGGACTGCTTCTTTGCTTTACACATTTTGGTGTATGAAAGGTTTCACGCAACAGTCTACTTTCGGGTAGCAGGGGAAACCTGTATATCCCTAAGCTATACAAAGCTCATCCAGAGCAACTTCTTACTTTTCATTAGATAAGTGAAAAACTAGTCTAACGTTTGGGTGGAAATGGGAACAAAACAAAGCTTACTCAGATCAGTTAAGAAAACTTATAAATTTACTTTCTTCTTTTAAAATAACCAACTGAAGGGCGCCTGGGTGGCTCAGTCAGTTGGGCGTCCGACTTCGGCTCAGGTCATGATCTCACAGTCTGTGAGTTCGAGCCCCACGTCAGGCTCTGTGTGACAGCTCAGAGCCCGGACGCTGCTTCCCATTCTGTGTCTCCCTCTCTCTCTGCCCCTCCCCTGCTCATGCTCTCTCTCTCTCTCTGTCCCAAAAATAAATGAAAACATTAGAAAAAAATAAAAAAAAAAAATAACTGAGTTATTGAAAGCCAAACTTTGAAATTCAGATTTCAAAGAAACTTAATGAGAGGAGAAAGACACCCACAAAGTTCACAATCACGACTCAGAGGGAAATGTGTGCATCTGATTCTGGGCGTGTTCAGATCCCAGTCTTAGAAAACTTAAGCGTCCTGAGTTTACGACATCTGAATATGCAACACTAGTGGAATGGTTACATTCTGTTCCACTGGTGCAACGGCAGACCGCACAACACAGCCTTGGAAGGTGACGGAGTTGAATGCACGAAGAGATCGGCAGAGGGCTATTAGACGCTGCCGAAGGAAAGATCTAATAAAACCACAGCTGTGACATAAGCCCATTTTTCTGAAAACGACAAAACACCATTGTGTGGGTATGCACTCGAACACAGTGCTTGAATGAAACGGAGTGTATTTTGAAACAAAAGTTTATGGTCTTTTCTGGAAAATATTAAAACTACCTCAAGTTTATTTGAGCCAATGAATTAAGGTACACTTTATTCCATCTAGGGTTTATTCTGGTGTATGAGACTCCGCTTTCTTTCCTCCCAGAGACAGAGAAGCCAGCTGTTCCAAAACCACTTCCCGGTCAGCGTATCCTTTCCTCGTGACTGCAAGTGACACCCTTATTGTGAGTTAACCTCCTAAAGAAACCTAAGTGTCTTTGATCCTCTATGTTCTATCAACTATTTCTCTATTTCTGCATTAAGTAATATGGGTTTAAGTTGCATGATTTAAAATGCAATAGTTTGTGAGTATATTTTGATAAAGCCCGTTTTCCTTATATTGTAGTATCACATTTTTTTTTTACTAGATACATTTTTTAAAATGTTTATGTTGAGGGGTGGGGGAAAGGCAGAGAGAGAGAGAGGGAAAAAGAGAATCTGAAGCAGGTTCCATGCCGCCAGTGCAGAGCCTGACATGGGGCCGACCTCAGGAACTGAGACCATGACCTGAGCCCAGATCAAGAGTCGAAGCTTCACCGGGACACCACGGTGGCCCTAGGTTTTAATTAATCAACTTACTTCTTTCACAGCATAAACCAGGTCTTTATTAGAGTACTGTATCCCATTTCTGTCTTTTTATCTTTTTAAAGATTTGATTTTTAAGGAATCTCTACACCCAACGTGGGACTTAAACTCACAACCCTGAGATCAAGAGTCCTACACTCCACTGACTGAGCCAGCCAGGTGACTCCCCTCCTTTTTTTAAAGTTTTTACCGTTAGTCAGCATAACAGTGTTATCAGTTTCAGGTGTATAATACAGTAATTCAACAACTCCACACATCACCCCGTCTTCATCAGAAGGGTGCTCCATCACCTACTGAATCTCCCCACCAATCTCCCCTCGGGTAACCTTCGGTTTGTTCTCTACAGTTAAATTTGTTTCTGGGTGTCTCTCTTCTTTTTTTCCCTTTGCTGCTGCTGCTTTTTTTTTTTTTTAAGTTTATTTATTTTGAGAGAGAGAGAGAGAGGGAAGGAGTGGGGGAGAGAGACAGGGAGAGAGAGAACATGTGCACGCCTGCAGGGGAGGGGCAGAGAAAGAGGGAGACAGAGAGAATACCAGGCAGGCTCCACACTGACAATGTGATGTAGGGTTCAAACTCACAGACTATGAGATCATGACCTGAGCCGAAACCAAGAGTCGGATGCTTAACCCACTAAGCCATCCAGGTGCCCCACTTGTTTTGTTTCTTAAATTCCACGAGTGAAATCATATAGTATTTGTCTTTCTCTGACTTATTTTGCAAAGGATTATACTCTCTAGCTCCATTCATGTCATTGCGAACGGCGAGATTTCATTCTTTTTTACAGCTAATATTCGACTATGTATGTACACCACATCTTCTTTATCTATTCACCTATAGATGGACACTTAGGCGGCTACCATGATTTGGCTACTATAAACAATACTGCTATAAACATAGGGGGATATGTATCGCTTCGAATCAGCGTTCATGTATTCCTTGGGTAAATATCCAGTAGTATGACTACTGGATCGTACGGTAGGCCCATTTTTAATTTGAGGAACGTCTATATGGTTTTCCACAGTGGCTGCACCAACCTGCATTCCCACCAACCACACAAGAAGGTTCCTTTTCTCTACATCCTCACCAACACTTGTTTCCTGTGTTTCTGATTTTAGCCATTCTGGCAGATGTGAAGTGGTAACTCATCGCAGTTTTGATGTGCATTTCCGGGATGATGAGGGATTTTGAGCATCTTTTCATATGTCTGTTGACCCTCTGTATGTCTTCTTTGGAGAAATGTCTGTTCAGGTCTTCTACCCATTTTAAATTGGATTGTATGTTTTTTGGGTGTTGAGTTTGATAAGCTCTTTATATATTTTGGAGTTCTGTGACAAACCTCTGTGTTGAACAAGTCTGTCGGCACGTTTTCTTTTTTGATTTTAGAGAGCGGGGTGGGGGGGAGAGAGAGACAGCATGAACAGGGGAGAGGGGCAGAGGTGACAGAGAATCTTTTTTTAATTTTATTTAATGTTTATTTATTTTTGACAGAGAGAGGGAGCAAGCAGGGAAGCAGCAGAGAGAGAGAGGGAGACCCAGAATCCGAAGCAGGCTCCAGGCTCTGAGCTGTCAGCACAGAGCCCAACGTGGGTCTCGAACTCGCAAACCGTGAGATCATGACCTGAGCCAAAGTTGGACGCTTAACCGACTGAGCCACCCAGGGGCACCCCGCCTTTTTTTGAAAAAAAAAAAAAAATTATTTAATGTTTAAGAGGGAAAAAAATTATTTAATGTTTAAGAGGGAAAAAGAAATTATTTAATGTTTAAGAGAGAATCTTAAGCAGGCTCCATCCTCAGTGTGAAGCCTGATGTGGGGCTCGATCTCACAACCATGAGATGATGACCTTAGCTGAAATCAAGAGTTGGCCATTCAACTGACCGAGCTACCCAGATGCCCCCGGCACACTTTTCCAAACAGCATTTACTCATTTTGCGTCTCTGCGTCACATCTGATAATCCTTGCAACATTTCAAACTCTTTCACTGTGATCTCTTACGTTACTTTGTAATTCTTTTGGGGTACCGCAAATTGTGTCCAAACGAGATAGCAATCGATACATGTTGTGTGTGTTCTGACAGCTCCACTGAGCAGCTGCTCCCCGTCCCTCTCCTTCCCCGCAGACCTCCCTGTTCCTTGACACACAGCCGTGTTGAAATGAGGCCAGTTAATAGCTCCACAACGGCTTCTACGTGTTCAAGTGAAAGAGAGCGTTGCGTGGGTCTGACGTTAAATCCAAAGCTAGCGGTGATTAAAGTTCGGAAGGCAAGTCAAAAGCCAAGACAGGCCAAAAGCTAGGCCTCTTGTGACACACAGCCAACTTGTGACTGCAAAGGAAAGGTGCTTGAAGGAAACTGAGCATGAATGGTAAGAAAGCAGAACAGCTTCATGGCTGATCCAGACCTAGTTTCAGTGGTCTGGAGAGGAGATCAGAGCAGCCACAACGCTCCCTTAAGCCAAAGCCTCATCCAGAGCAGGGCCCTAACTCTCTTCAAGCCCGTGAAGCCCGAGATCGGTGAGGAAGCCACGGAAGTTGGCTCGTGAAGTTGAAGGAAAGGAGCCGTCTCCATAACCGACAGGTGCAAGGTAGCACAGCCAGCACGGGAGTCCCAAAAAGTTACTCAGAGGACCCGGCTAGGGCGATCCCTGAAGGTAGCTAACTGAACAGCAGATTTCCAGTGTAGACGGAGCAGCCTTGTATCAGGAAGGAGATGCCACCTCGGACTCTGACGGCTGGAGAGGAGAAATCGGTGCCTGGCTTCAGAGGACAGGGTGACTCTCTTGTTAGGGCTAATGTAGCTGGTGACTTTAAGTCGAGGCCAGGGCTCGCATCATTGTGAAAATCCTGAGACCCTTACGCATTGTGTTAAATCTACTCTCCTTGTGCTCTGTAAATGGAACAACAACGCCGGAAGGACAGCTCATCTGTTGACACGGTTTCCTGAATATGTTAAGCCACTGCTGAGAACTATTGAAGGACAGAAGATTCCTTTCAAAATATTACTGATCATGACAATGCACCGGTACCCAAGAGCTACAGTGGAGCTGTGCAGTAAGAATTAACGTCGGTTTCGTGCCTGCTAACACCATATCCGTGCTACAGCCCATGGATCACAAGCTAATTAAAAAAAAATATGTTTCTTTAATATTTACTTTTGAGAGAGAGAGAGAGAGAGAGCGAGAGCGAGAGCGAGCAGGGAAGGGGCAGACGGAGACAGAGGATTTGAAGCAGGTTCTGTGGTGACAGCAGAGAGCCCAATGTGGGGCTCGAACTCACGAACCATGAGATCGTGACCTGAGCCGAAACCAAGAATTAGACACTTAAATGACTGAGCCACCCAGGTGCCCCGAGAAGTAATTTTGACTTTGATGTCTTCTTACTTAAGAAATACATTTTGGGGCGCCTGGGTGGCACAGTCGGTTAAGCGTCCGACTTCAGCCAGGTCACGATCTCGCGGTCCGTGAGTTCGAGCCCCGCGTCGGGCTCTGGGCTGATGGCTCAGAGCCTGGAGCCTGTTTCCGATTCTGTGTCTCCCTCTCTCTCTGCCCCTCCCCCGTTCATGCTCTGTCTCTCTCTGTCCCAAAAATAAATAAACGTTGAAAAAAAAATTAAAAAAAAAAAAAAAAAAGAAAAAAAAAGAAATACATTTTGGGGCGCCTGGACGGCTCAGTCGGTTAAGTGTCTGACTTCAATTCCAGCTCAGGTCACGATCTCACGGTTCCTGAGTTCAAGCCCTGCCCCGGGTTCTGCACTGGCAGCACAAAGCCTGCTTGGGACTCTCTCTCTCTCCCTCTCTCTGCCCCTCCCACTCAAGTTCTCTCTCAAAAACAAAAAAGCAACAGAAATACATTTTGTAAGGCTACTGCTGCCATAGTGGTTCTTCTGATGGATCTGGGCAAAGTAAACTGAAAATCTTCTGGAAAGGATTCACCATCCTAGACGCCATTAAGAGCATTTGTGATTCATGGGAAGAGGTCAAAGCATCAACACTAACAGGAATTTCAAAGAAGCTGATTCCAGCCCTCAAGGAGAACTCTGAGGGATTCAGGACTTCAGGGGAGGACGCAACTGCCGACGTGGTGGAAACAGTGAGAGAACTGGAAAGAGAGGTGCAGCCTGCAAACGTGCCCGGATTTTGCCGTCACCTCTTGACAGAACTGGGAGATGAGGAGATGCCTCTTACGGGTGAACAGGGAAAGTGGTTTTTTGAGACGAAGGCTATTCCGGGTGAGCATGCTGTGAAGACTGTGGAAGTAACAGCAAAGGATGTAGAATATTCCATAAACTTGATTGATAAAGGAGCAGCAGGGTTTGACAGGACAGACTCCAATTTTGAAGGAAATTCTGTGGGTAAAATGCTATTAAGCAGCATCTCATGCTACAGACAAATCTGTTGGAAAAGGAACAGTGGATCGATGTGGGGAACTTCACAGTCTTATGTTTTAAACCTGAATTCTTAATGATTTTACTTTGAGTTAGTTATTTTACAACAGTTTTAAACCTCTGAGTGCAGCAGATACCCAACATGACATTGTTTCAGGTATACAACACAGTGACTTGACTTCTCTGTTGTTCTATGCTCACCCGAGTGTAGCTACCGTTCGTCGCCAAGCAATGCTGCCATGACGTCCCTGATGATATTCCTTCTGTGGTACCTCTTATGACTGTGACGCATTCACTCCGTCACTGGAAGCTCGTATTTTCCATTTTCCTTTACCCATTTTTCCCATCCCCCCCCCTTCCCTCTGACAACTGTTTGTTCTCTATACTTATAGGTCCGTTTCTGCTTTTTGTTTATTCATTTGCTTTGTTTTGTAGATTCCACACAAGTGAAATCACACGGTGTTTGTCTCTCTCAATCTGACTTCTTTCTTGGCATAAGTCCCTTTAGGTTCATCCATGTTGTTGCAAATGGTAAGATCTCAACCTTTTTTTTTTTTTTTTTTATGGCTAGATGAATAGATCCATTCATCTATCAAAGAACACTTGACTTGCTTCCATATCCTGGCTATTATAAATAATGCTGCAATAAACACAGGGGTGCAAAAGACCTTTTCAAATTAGCATTTTCACTTTCCTTGGGTAATAACCAGTAGTGGAATTATTGAATCATATAGTATTTCTATTGTTGTCTGAGGAATCTCCATACTGTTTCCCACCACTTCTGCCTTTTTAAAAAAAAAAAATTTTTTTTTTAATGTTTGTTTATTTTTGACAGAGAGAGACAGAGCATGAGCGGGGGAGGGGCAGAGAGAGAGAGAGAGAGAGAGAGAGAGAGAGAGACAGAATCTGAAACAGGGTCCAGGCTCTGAGATGTCAGCACAGAGGCCGACACGGGGCTCGAATTCACAGACCGCGAGATCATGACCTGAGCCAAAGTCGGACCTCAACGGACTGAGCCACCCAAGCGCCCCAACTTCTGCCTTATTTCAAGAAACTGCCACAGCCATTGCTTCAGCAACCACCACCCTGACTAGTAAACACTGAGACAAGCCCCTCCACTTGCCAAAAGATTACGGCTCTGAAATCTCAAATGATAATTAGCATTTTTTAGCAGTGTTTTTAAATTAAGGTATGTACTTTTTTTTTTAGACATAATGTTTTTGCACACTTAATAGGCCACAGCATAAAGATAACTTTTATATACACTAGGAACTGAAAATAATCATGTGACTTGGCTTTATTGCAGTGGTCTGAAACTAAATTTGCAGTTTTCTTAAGTATGCCTGCCTATATAAGGTTTTAAAATCAGGAAGTGTGAAGTCCTCCTACTTTGTTCTTTTACAAGGTTGCTTTGGTTATTATGGGTCTTTTGCAATTCCATATGAATTTTGGAAAGAGCTTGTAAATTTCTACAAATTTCTGGGATTTTGACAGGGATTTTGACATTTCACCTGTAGATCCCTTTGGGTGGTATTGCCATCCTAACAACATAAAGTCTTCTCATCCATGAACATGGAATGTTTTTTGGTTTATTTAAATCCGTAATTTCTCTCAAAACTGTTTTGTAGTTTCTACTATAAATTTTGCACGTCTTTTGTTAAATTTATTCCTACAGATTTTAATCTTTTCGATGCAGTTGTAAATGAAAGTGATTTCTGACTTTCATTTCTGGATTACTCATTTCAAGGGTTTAGAACTATAACTTCTGTATAGCGTTTTATATCCTGCCGCCTTGCTGAACTTGTTTAATAGTTTTTTAGTGATTCCTTAGGATTTTTTCTACATATAATCGTATCATTTGCAAATGGAAATGGTTTTACTTCTTTCTTTCCAATCTGGATGCCCTTTATTTATTTGTTTGTTTAGCTTTAAATTCAATTTAATTAACATACAGTGTAATCTTGGCTTCAGGAGTAGAACCCAGTGCTCATCCCAAAGAATGCCCTCCTTAATGCCCACCATCCATGAGATGGGATCTTTAGCCCGTCCTCCTCCCCCATCTCCCCTCCAGCAACCCTGTTTGGTCTCTGTATTTAAGAGTCTTTTATGGTTTGCCTCCTTCTCTGTTTTTATCTTATTTTTCCCTCCTTTCCCCTATGTTCATCTGTTGAGTTTCTCAAATTCCACATATGAGTGAAATCATAAATCTGGCTTTCTGATTTCATGTAGGGTAATACCCTCTAGCTGCCATTTGCAACAATGTTTATCCACTGAGACAGAGTGTGAGCGGGGGAGGGGCAGAGAGACAGGGAGACCGAATCTGAAGCAGCCTCCAGCCTCTGAGCCGTCACACAGAGCCTGATGTGGGGCTCAAACCCATGAACCAGATCATGACCTGAGCTGAAGTCAGACGCTTAACCAACTGACACACCCAGGTGCTCCAAATCAGCATTTTTGTATCCTTTAGATAAATTCCTGGTAATGCAATTGCTGGGTCACAGGGTAGTTCTATTTTTAATTTCCTGAGGAACCTCCATACTGTTTTTCAGAGTGGCTACACCAGTTAGCATTCCCACCAACAGAGCCTAGAGGGTTCCCCTTTCTCCACATCCTAGCCAACATCTGTTGTTTCCTGAGTTAATTTCAGCCATTCTGACAGGTGTGAGGTGGTACCTCACTGTGATCTTGATTTGTATTTCCCTGATGATGAGTGATGTTGAGCATTTTTCATGTGTCTGTTAGCCATCTGGATGTCTTCCTTGGAAAAGTGTTTATTCGTATCTTCTGCCCATTTCTTGACTGGATAATTTTTTGGGGGGTGTTGAGTTTGGTAAGTTCTTCATAGATTTTGGGACACTAACCCTTTATCCAATATGTCACTTGCCAAGGATGCCTTTCATTTCTTATTTTTTCCTGTCATAGCCAGAACCCCCAGTTGAATAGAAATAGAAATTGCTGAGTTGTACGTATTTTTAGACATAAGGGTACTGCACACTCAGACCAGAGTAGAGTGTAACACATAGTATATACTGAATTGTAGAGTATATGGTGAATAGAAATGCTAAGAGCAGACATCCTGTCTTCCTCCTAATTTCAAGGAGGAAGCATCCGGTCTTTTACCATTAAGTATGATTTTAGCTGTGGATATTTGCAGGTACCCTCTCTTGGGTTGAGAAAGTTCTCTTCCATTACCAGGTTTTTTTGGTTTTGTTTTTTGCGGGGGGTTAAATCATGAAAGGATGTTAAGGTTTTGCCAGTTGTCTTTTTCTTTTTTTCCCCAGATTTATTTTTAAGTCATCTCTACACCCAACATGAGGCTCAAACTTACAACCATGAGATGGAGAATCCCATGCGCCACCACCTGAGCCACCCAGGGACACCACCAGATGCCTTTTCTATTGATATGATCACATGTCTTGTCTTGTGACTGACAGGGGGTATTACATTAACATACTTTCAGATGTTAATTTAACCCAGCATTCCCGGGATAAATCCCATTTACTTGTGCGTGGTGTATAATTCTATGTTGCACGATTTAGTTTGCTAATATTTTGTCAAGGATTAAACGCATCCATATTTGTAAGAGATACTGGCCTGTAGGCTTTTGTGTGTGTGTGTGTGTGTGTGTGTGTGTGTGTGGCATCTTTTTCTGGTTTTGGTATCAAGGTAAAACTGCCCTCATAGAATGAGTTGGAAAGTGTTCTTTCTTCTGTTATTTGAAAGAGTTTCTAAAGAACTGGTATTAATGTTTGCTGGAATTCACCAGTGAAGCCATTTGAGCCTGGGCCTCTCTCTGTGGGTTCTTTTTTGATTACGAAGTCAATCTCTTTACTTGTTCTTTCATTTCTAATTCTAGTAATTTAAGTCTCTTTTCTTCTTTGTCAATCTAGTTAAAAGTTTGCCAATTTTGTTGATCTTTCAAAAAACCAGCTTTTAGTGTCACTGATTATCGTTTTTGTATTTTGTTAATTTGTGCTTTAATCTTATGTCTTCCTGTTTACTTTAGGGTTTGTTCTTTTTCCAATGTCACAGGTGGCAGTTAAGCTTTCTAATTTAAGATGTTTCTTCTTTTTTATAATAGGCATTAACACTTATAAATTTCCCTCTAAGCACTGCTATAGCTGCATCCTGTAAGTTCTGGTAGATCATGTCTTCATTTGCATTCACCTCACTGTATTTTTCTAATTTCCCTTTTGAGTTCTTCTTTGATCCACTGGTGATTTAGAAGTTATCTAATTTCGACATATTTGTGAGCCCTCCACACTTCTGTGTTACTAATTTCTAGTTCCATTCCATTGTGGTGACAGAACATTCTCTGTATTATTTTCATCCTTTTAAGAAAGCTACTGAGGTTTATCACCTAGCATGTGGTCTTATCCTGGAGAATGTTCCATGTACATTTGAGAAGAAGGTAATATTCTGCTTCTGTTGGGTAAAGTGTTCACCATTAGAAATAAAGGTCAAAAAATGTATACTCCATGCTCTTCTTTGTAGTAAATATTGAAGATAATGATTCACAAAGGAAGAGAGTGAGCAATGCTACATGTAGGATGCAAGAAATGACGGGTGAAGACGAAGTCCCAGGAAGATGGCAAGAAGAACAAAAGGTCTAAGAAGGGGCTCCCCATGGAATAAATAAATAAATAAGTTACGTCTTTGAGCACACGGAAAATGTTAGCCATAAGCATGTTGCAGAGATGGTGAAAACATGAACAGATAAACATTAAAAAAACCCAGGCAAATGAAAAACAAGGCAAATTATTTACACCACGACAAAACTCTTATAAGAAAAGAAGGAAGCAACAAACCACTTGGTATAGGAGTGAATACTTCCACAGTCAAAAGGTAAATTGATTCTATTGATTACCAATATCTGATTCATACGTATTCTGAAAATTATGGGGAAAGATACACGAGAAGATGTGGGAATGGTATGGGTTAAGCTAAGTTCTTATGTACAAAGGTAGATAGAAAGCTACTCATGGCTAGATTTATCAACAGATCAATAGATCATGCCCAAAATGAGTAAATCAGGAAACACTGTAAATTCTTATCTGAAATACACTGGTGCATGCAAGTGGAAACATTTGGACTACAGTTGACCCTTGAACAATGCAGCGGTTAGGGACACCAACCCTGTGCAGTCAACTCTGCACTTTTTAGAAGTTGATTTCCCCTAAACTTAATCACTAATAGCCTACTGTTTACCAGAAACCTTAATGGCAATATAAACAGCTGATTAACATACCTTTTGTATGTTATATGTATTATATACTGTATTCTTTTAATAAAATAAGCTAGAGAAAAGATGTTATTAAGAAAATCATAAGGAAGAGAAAATACATTCACAGAACTACGCTATAAAAAAAATCTGCATGTAAGTGGACTGGCACAGTTCAAATCTGTGTTGTTCAAGGGCGCACTGTATTTTTTTGTTTTTATTCACTTTATTTATTTTTTTGATCATGATACGTGTACTCTTTAACCACCCTTCTGTATTTCCCCCATCCCTCTCAGTTTTTTCTACAGTTAAGAGTCTGTTTGGGGTGTCTGGGTGGCTCAGTCAGTGGAGCGTCTGACTCCAGCTCATGATCTCGCGGTTTGTGAGTTTGAGCCCCACGTCGGGTTCTGTGCTGACAGCTCGGAGCCTGGAGCCTGCTTCGGATTCTGTGTCTCCCTCTCTCTCTGCCCCTCTCAGAGCTCATGCTCTTTCTCTTTCTCTCAAAAATAAACAAACATTAAAAAAAAAAAAAAAAAAAAAAAAAGGAGTGTTTTCTTGGCTTGTCTTTTTTTCCACCTTTGTTTTGTTTCTTAAGTTCCACATGAGTGGGATCATATGGTATTTGCCCTTCTCTGACTTATTTTGCGCAGCATTATACTTTCTGGCTCTATCCACGTTGTTGCAAACGGCAAGATTTCATTCTTTTTTTATGGCTGAATAATATTCCACTGTACATGTATATGCTACCTCCTATCCACTCATCAATTGGTGGACACTTGGGCTGCTTCCATAATTTGACTATTGTAAATAATGCTGCTATAAACATAGGGGTAAATGCATCCCTTTGAATTAGTGTTCTTGTATTTTTTGGGTAAACACCTAATAGCGCAATTCCTAGGTCATAGGGTAGTTGTTCTATTTTTAATTATTTGAGGAGCCTCCATACTGTCTCCCAGAGTGGCTGCACCAATTTGCATTCCCACCAGCCAAGCAAGAGGGTTCTTTAGTCTCTACATCCCCACTAATACTTACTGTCTCCTGTGTTTTTGATTTTAGCCATTCTGACGGATGTTAAGTGACAACTCATTGTGGTTTTGATTTGCATTTCCTTGATAATGAGTGACGTTGAGCATCTTCCCATGTGTTTGTTTGCCATCTGTATGACTTTTTAGAGAAATGTCTGTTCATGTCTTCTGCTCATTTTGAAAACTGGATTGTTTTTAGATGTTGAGTTCTGTAAGTTCTTTATGTATTTTGGATACCAAAAAGGGTCAACTATATTTTGAACGGTTACAAGATTAGAGGTTGGGAGGACTGTGGCAATGAGAGTTGGTTTCTTATTCTAAGTTTGAAAACTATACTCATATTAACTGGATAAAATTTTAAATCATTTAAAAGAGAAGGTTAAAAAAACAAGTCTTCATATCACCAAGTAAATAAATCAATACTAACCGGTAATGTCCAGAAATATTAATTCCCTTTGTTGGGAATCCAAAATGACTGACTTGTTTTTCTAATTTACCTTCTAAATCTTACGTTAAAACTTACCTTCCGAACATCAGAACTTTTGGGTTCTGTTGTCCAAGTGATGACCCGAGACACTGCCAGGCGAGTTTCACTGGAATTTATAAAATCTCCTGGATCCATCTGCTTGGCCAGAGTTTCTATGTATTTAAGGATAGCAACCTTCACCTGCAGAGGTAAGCAAATGAGAGAGGACAACCCGGTCACTGAGGGATACTGACTACACTTCAAAAGCAATCAGGTGATTATTTTTCCAACCAATACGAAACGAAACATCAACAATAACAAAAAAAGAAATTACATAACCACCTACATACCTGAGGTACAAATACATGGAAATGTGGATTTTTGTTTTCACATATAGCAGAACTTTTAAGTCCCAGGTGTTTCATTCCCTGTGTCTGAACTGCTGAAGACTCTCTTGACAAGATTATACCCTTCTCCTTGAGTCGGCCTTCAGAGCTTACAGCTGACTCTTGTCTACATTTCCCTGGGAGCCAGTCTTTATAAATTAAGTGTAATTTGGCTTTTGGGGAAATGAACCAAAGTATTCTGGAAATAAGGTATCATAAACCAAGTAAGTAATCAAGGTGGGCGATACAGGTTTTTTTGCCAAACATACAGTAACATTCGCCCCATGAGATCCAGAACCACCTTTCAAAAGAAGTGTCACAAAAAAGTTTTACACAAGGACCGCTGGAGCAAAGACAACATTTCTTTGTAATTCCTGAGGTTTGGGTGCCTGGTATAGGTGGGGGTGTGGTCAAACGCAGGCTTCAAAATCAGGTGGGGCAGAGCGTACACGCTTCTCCCGTAGGCTCAGCCTCTGTTATCCTTAGAGTGAGCCGCTGTTCAATTACCACCGTTCTCTCAGGGATGTGAGGGCAGAAGCACCGGCTGAGAAAAACTTTCAGAAGTCACATCTTCTAACACCCTAGCGGTTCTGGACAAGGACTCTGAAAGACTCTGCTAGTGCGGTTTAGAAGTGGCAGCTGGCAAACCGCACAGCTGGACAGAGCAGGTGTTACGTAGAGCAACATATTAAACACCCACTTGCTGACTTAGATAAAGGCGTGTATGATTAAAACAGCAACATTGAAAAAATACTGCCAAAGACGAATATAATCGGGTTTTCAGTGTTCTGTCTCCCCTTGTTATTGATCTTAAGATGTTACTTGTCTCACTAAACCCAAATAAGGTCTTCGAGAGGTACTGTGCCAAGTTTTATGTAAAGGAAGCAAAGTGTTAATATAAGGTTCTGACTCTTGCGCATTTTCCCCCTTTGGCTTCCAGTTTAAAAAAAGGGGGGGGGGATCAGATTACATTCTTCATTTCAAAATGATTAAAGTTTTAAAACTTTTTTAATATGTTTATTCATTTTTGAGAGAGAGAGCGAGCACGTGCAAGTGTGAACGGGGGAGGGGCAGAAAGAGAGGCAGCGGGGCGGGGGAGGGGGGGGTGGCGGATAGAGGATCTGAAGCGGGCTCTGAGCCGACAGCAGTGAGCCTGATGCAGGGCTCGAACTCACAAACCTCAAGATCGTGACAGGAACTGAAGTCAGATGCTCAACGGACTGAGCCACTCAGGCGCGCCTCAAAATGAATACATTTTAAGAAGTAATCATAACTTTTAGATGTATTGAGAAAAAATTTGAGAGTTAATCCATCATCTGTCCAGGTAAAATGTCCAGTGGAGAGGGAAAGAGACTTATGATTAATTTTGCAGTAGCAGGCCCGATAAATTACAGTAGCACTTAACATTCTGGATTCCCAAAGCCGTGTCACCTCTCAGTGTGAATAACTGAACAGCAACTACAGTGAATCAAAGAATGAACATCAATGTAGTCGTTTTCGACTTGCTACCACCAATAACTGAATACATTTATTTGTTCTACGTGAGATTCAACTAGTGTAGTGTCTTAGCAATTTACGGAGGCATATAAGCTTTCAAGGGTTTCACAGAGTAGGTGTGTTTATAATACTACTAGGCAAAATAACCACAATACACACACAATAATCATTTGAAAGTTTAGATTTAAGTAGGATATTTCACGAGTTTATATACACAGTCTGTAATTTTAATAACACAAACATGCATTCAGAGAAGGAAAAATAATCTAGCTGCTAAAGTGTGTTTAACTTTACAACATATCTGTGAAACCCAGAAAGAGATCACCAAAATTATTCTTTTTAATATTACTCAGAATCACTCTGTATTGCTATTTCCCCCTATTCTATTGCTTCTTTTCTGACATTTAACCACATGACTGTGAGAAATAAATTTTCTCTTTTATCTGAAAGATCCATCATTTTTTATCAATAAAGAATTTTATAGATCTCATACACAAGTTGTTTGTGTATAACCTGTTTTTTCTATAACCTGTTCAGTGTTTTAACCTTAATCTGTCACCCAATTTAAAGTTACTTTTATTTTTGGCCTAAGGTATGGCTCCAATTTAACTTTTCCTTGTTATCTTCAAGTATCAATTTAGGAGTTTTAGAGTGATTTTCCCCTACAACGTTGCCTGTATACGTGTGTGTATACAATCTATAATACATGTATATATAACATAAGATATAAAAGCCATATAGATAATGGCTTTTACAGATTTAGTCTGTAACTCCAGTACCCACTATGTTTCCCAATAGGAAAGCAGATTTTAATTAGTCTTGTTTCCCACTGTTTTTCTTTAGGCATTTAGCAACTTTATTCTCTCCCCGAACTCCCCTATGACCCTTATTTCTTAAGCTAATGGTTTAGACCTCCCTTTCCGCGGCCCCATGAAAAATCTCTACGTATATTTTCTACAGCACTTGAGTGCCTACTCCCTGGTACCTAAATCATAATCCTTACTACAGTTTATCATGCATTATAATAATGATAAGAAACTGTAAGTTTTATATTCCTAGGAGTGCCTTGCACAATGGCTAGAACAGAGAATGAATTCAAAACATATTTATCAATAATATCAAGTAAATTATTCTCCTGTAGGTCACGTTTTTTTTTGTTTTTTTTTTTTAATTTTTTTTTTCAACGTTTATTTATTTTTGGGACAGAGAGAGACAGAGCATGAACGGGGGAGGGGCAGAGAGAGAGGGAGACACAGAATCGGAAACAGGCTCCAGGCTCTGAGCCATCAGCCCAGAGCCCGACGCGGGGCTCGAACTCACGGACCGCGAGATCGTGACCTGGCTGAAGTCGGACGCTCAACCGACTGCGCCACCCAGGCGCCCCATAGGTCACGTTTTAAAATCAAAACAGAATCCCTTTCACAAAGCAGCTCTGAGAAATTAACATTATGTCGAGTCTAAGTCAACCCTGGTAACAAACATAATTGTGAATTTTAATAAGGCAAAATCATATTCAGAAACTTAAAGGAAAATTGATCATTGGCAAGAATGCTTGTAGAAATATATTTCGTGCAGAAGAGAGCAGAAAAACGTAAGGCTTTTAAATGCACATATGCTTGTTATTTCCCTGACTTGAATCTCATTTAATAAAACTAAGAAAACATCCCTACTAAAGAATTTAGGGGCTTCTTTATTATTTTTTCTTTTATGTTTAAGTCACAAATTGGAATCCACCTCGTTTTCACATAAGTTAACTAGAAAATGTGTGCTAATAGCAATTGAGAAAGTTAACCCCGACTCTAAATTTTATGCACACATTAGAAATATCACATTGCACAAAGAAGAAAAAAGTTTTCGTTTCCGTTAAAGAGAACTGGAGAACAGCAGGGAGATTAAACTTAAAATTTTTTGTTTACTAGAATAAATACACAGGCAAAACTGACAATTTGCCCAAAATACCTATTCAAACTTCTACACTTAAAAAAACAACTGGGAAATCACAAACATAAGATGAGAGAGGACTTTGTAGAACGAGTCTGCGTTACCAGCTTAGAGTTAGACGGCCATACTTGTGCTGCCTTCTAAATGGAGATCCCCAGGAAGCTTCTCCCAGAGACAGTCTGGCATTTGAGCCACATTTGAAACAAAATCTGTGCATGCTTAAAGTGAGGCTTACAGAGGTTAGTAGTTGAAAACAGATGCACACAAACATTCTCTGCAACACGGCAGCGTTTTTAAAGAGAGTCAAGAAAAGAAATAATGCAGATTAAAACAAAAACAAAAAAACCTTGGAGCTCCAAAAAGAGTGAAGCTGGTCCCGAAGCGCTGGCTTGAGTGTCTGAAAGTTTATAAAACAAAATCCACTGATGGAACAGCTTCTTATTAGACAGAAATATAAACGTCAACATTATTAATAAAATGCTTTAATTCCTTACAATGTCTTCGAAAGACTGCAAATTTTTACCTTCAAGCTTGGTGTTTGGGTCTGATCAACTGTAAATCTCATTAGAATATTGAATTGAAGATCATTTGGAAAAGACTCTCTGAAATAAGGAAAGAACAAAGCAGAACAAAAATTAATCAAGTAGACGTTTAGCAAACTAAACAGAAAACTCATGCTTACTACCAAAACATCACGTCACTCAAAAGAGCACGCACAAAGCGGTGTCTGTGAGCGGTATACCGTCTATGTCGGGCAGCACACAAGCTGTTCCCAGAACAATCTGAACATCTGAATCTATGCCCTACTGGGGCTTAAAAACCAACACTACAGTAATAATGGTCTATCTTGCTTCAACTGTGCATGTAAACAGAACATTCTGCAAGTTGACATGATCAGAAATGGCTCCCTAGACCTAGTATCTGAATTCTTAGGCTCACCTCAACAATCTATCTACACAAGAAAGTAGAAATAGATCACTGGTTCAACATCATCTGAAGAAAGATTCTGAATGTTTAAATGCATAACAAAACATTCTTTTTAAATTTAGGAAATATTTTTTTTTTACATTAGATTGAATAAGATCTTGAACTCTATTTTGAATATCTTAAGTAAGATAAAATACGACCTTGAGTTACTCAACTAATGTTCATGACAGTTTTAGATAAGAAAGGCAGTGTTTGATTTAAGGACCATTGTTGCATTAAATATATCATGTGAACGAGCATGATTAATAATTTTCAAATGAAGCCCATGCAGCATAAATGGATTGAAAGGACTCAGAAATCGAAACAGAGAAACTAAACACTCCTGATTACTACTGGATAAACTAGAAACAGATGAAGAAACTATTACCTTGTAACATCAAGGGCTTTCTGAACTTTTGCCTGAACAGACCCCAGCAAATCAGCACCCATTTTTTTTAAGAGTTGAGTCAGCAGTACAAACAACCAATCTTGAAGATCATCTTTGTGGACTTGTATGAAATCCACTAGAGTCTCCAAGAACATGCTGAATACCTACGGTGGGTAAATGGGGAAGGGGAGAGAAAAAGGAGGAAATATTGACCTCTATGCTTCATTCAAAACCGAAATAGAAAGGGAATACAGGAATCAGAGGCACAGCGATTGGCAGCCAAGCGGAAAAACAATCTCTCTTGCTTTTCATTGGACTCTGTGATACAAGAGTACATTTGAAATGTTATCCAACTTCTGCCGAAGTTCAACAATTAGCTATTCCATGCAGCATCACTTGGTAAAGAAACTTTGGCCACAATGGCTGGCACACCTAATGATGTCAATGATGCCATAGCTTAATCTTGTTCAACCGAAATCCGCGGTAATCTGAAATTTCGGGCAAGGAACTACCTACTGATAGCCTCGCCAGGCCTCAGCTCTTTGAAGGAGTGGCACTGAGTTAATCAGAGGGGGACTATGCTGACAGCTACCTTAAAATACAAGAACATCTTGACATATTGGGCTAATTGGAGACTCCTACATTTCTCAATAGGTCAGTTGTCACTCATTTTTTTGGTATGAGATCTATTATTTATTAAAACCTCCCCAAACATAATTTTAACTGATCTGGAATAAGTATAACTGTACCTAAAATAAAATAAATTCAGGACACAACTCTCCATCTTCATTTTCGTGATTTCTAAAAAAAATCCTAGATGGCTATTAGTCTCCATTTCTTTTGATGGGTTTTGTACTTGGTTCCAGTATTTATCTACTAGTTTAAAAAACTTTATAAGATAAAAAAAATTTAAGGAAAGGAATGCTAATATTCTTAAGTAATGCATCTCATTAAAATACTTAGGAAAAATGACCGACACTAAGGTATATCTCTACAAGAAATTCAGCACCATAGTGGAGAATTTATTTCCAGGTAAAGAAAAAAACTCTTAGGACAACGTCAGGCATTATATTATGAGACAACGTATAATCACAACAGACCATAAAAACTATAGTTTAAAAAAGTTAATAGTCTCAAAACTTTGCTAATTTGAGAATTAAGGAGTTTTGCTCAATATATATCTTATTATTGACTTTCCGTTATTCAGTTATACGTGAACTCCCGTTTATTCTCTTATGTTAGAAAATGAAGGATTTTCCTGACCAGAATTAGAACTAAGGTTTCATATTTGACCCCGAGTTAGAAAAAAATGCACCTTAGCTCTGTGCTCAAATGTACTCTAATTATAAAAGCAGGAACTATGACTACTTAAAATTTTCTAATACCGTCCGATCCCCAGGCCGTATCTCTTCAACACTGCTCTTGCTTACAGTGCAAAATCATTAGCTTCCACCCCACTTCCCCCCAAATCTGGCTTCTCTTAGATATAAAACTTGGCCCACTGACTCGAGTAGCTGCTGGCTGTCTCCTCAGAGTCTGGCATAAAGTTGAGGAACCCCACTAAACCCACTCTAGAGCAGAGGCATGTATCTAACTTAGTACTCACTCTTACTGGTACCTGGCAAATCAGTCCAGTGCTGTGCTGGAGTCAGTGGGTACTCGCCTAGAAAGCTGATTGCTAAGTGTTCAGGAATTTCGTAAGCTGGCTGGTAGCTTGAAATCGGCCATGGTGGGAGTATCCACACCTCAGAAGTTACAGCAGACACTACACGTTGGGGCTTCCGGTCCATCCCCTTACACCTGCTTTGCCAGGCACAGCACTCTGATTCTTCGATTCACCTTGAATCTTGTTTCAACTCCTGCCTCTTTTCCTGAAGATTCCAACTTTAAGCTTTCACTACAGCAAAGCCTAAGTCAACTCTCATTTTATCTGGTTCTCAGGAAACTGAGAACCAGAAAATTACATGACTTGCCCAAGGCTTCCATAGTGAATGGTTGGATCGGGACTCAGAGCGAACTCGCTAGGTTTCCCACTGTGTTCCATCCACTCTATGATGAGATAACTTACCTCATTCACTTTACTGTCATCCAACATAAAATTCTCCACGGACATCCCCCCACCCCCTTTGATTTCCTCTACAGCCGTCCTACTAATAATCGTTTCTACAAGGGAGAACCAATGTTATTCCTCTTTAAGACTAATCTTTCTATTCTGGATTCTTGTTCTCTCCCCTCTATTATCTTTACTCTTTTATTCTCAATCTAAATCCCTTGCTTACAGCTGCAGAAGACAATGTCTCACGACTTTCCCCTTCAGTTTCCCTCCCACCCATCATCTTCTCACCGTGAAATGTAGCAGCTTTTTCACTAGCTTAGTATGCTTGGCCATTCTGGAGCTTCCACTGCTTTCCTCTTATTATTTCCCGTCTTTCTTTCATTCTAGTTGCCAGGCATTGTGCTTCTCCATCCTAAATGTGTGGCGATGAAGAGCTAGTCTTCTTCCTGATTCTCTTTTCATCCAAAGTGTGACCTTCACAGACCCTCTCTGATCTAGCCTGCTAGGCCCCATGACCTCGAGAACAGTTCTCTTGAGGCCTTCTCCAAATCTGTCCGTCACACTATCACTTGAGGCACCTCGCCTTTCTACCTCAGGTCTGGATTTCTAGAACAAGCCAGGTAAGCACGCGTTCTAGGCTTTGCAGGCCATATGGTGTCTGTCACAACTACTCGACGCTGCCACTGTAGCACAGCTGCAGACAGTGTGCACATGAGTGTGCACAGCTGTGCTCCACAGAACTTTATCTACAGAACAGGCAGCAGGCCAACGCGCGCCTGCTTTCCCACCTCCAGACGGGTGCCATTCTGAGAGAAAAAAAATCCTCCACTGTCTATACAACAGTGTGCAGAATGACATCTCAAATGCTTAGACACGGTTCTAACTCTCCAACCTGATCTCAGACTATCTGGCAACATACGGTCTACTGTTCCTGAGCACATCTCACCACACTCCTGATTTCCTACCAGACTTCCTCTATTTATACACAGCATGTGACTCACTACAAAGTTTGCCACTCATGTCCCAGCCAAAGAGCTTCTCAGACCACTTTAGGACATAGCCACTGATCTTTCCTTCTTGGAAGCTGTTGTGGGACTAGCTCTATGGTGCTATTTAGCTTTTTCTGTATTTATATTATCTTCCCATTTGAAACACAGAACACTTGAGAATGAAGCCTCTGTTTTTGTATAGTTGTGCATTACCAATTAGAACCAAGCTCACAGCTTACCAGAGGCTGAGGACTGAGTAAAAAGTTGTTCAATTAACGTGCAGGAAAAGTTCCTTAAAGGGTAAGGATCTTCTATTAAGCGGAAATTTACCCTGTAATTGGTAGCCAGCCCTTTGTTCTCATTGGCAAGGGAAGATGCACAGGATCTTCCCTTCATCCCGGCCAAGGTTAACCTCTTTCTCTCTTCTACACACTTTCTGACATCTCCCACTTCTCGGGACTCAGGGCAGTCCTTCCCAGGAGGCCCTACCATCTCATGCTGCCATAGCCGAAGTTTATGTTCCTGACAAGATCTGAACTGCTATTTTCTTCAAGAAGACTTCTCTGAGTCTCCTGGGTAGAAATTTCTTTTGATAGAGTACAGATGCCCAAAAAAGTAGACATGTTATCCTCAGTACTCCACACAGAGAATTCTACTATTGTTTTTCAAAACACATCCTATCAGTGGTACTTACTAAGTGACAACATACACGCCTGTATCTATCTATCGATCTATCGATCGATCTATCTAAAATATATATTGGGAATGTCACATAAAATTTCTTATGTGGCTGCTTTATCACAAAGAGTTCACTGCCAGATGTTGATATCCTCCCATGACCTTATCTAAAATTAAAGAAGAAAATGGAAAGTAGATATGCTAATATTAGGGTTAAAAATTTGATTTCAGAAAAGAAATTTGAGACCCACTGCTCCATAAACTGTTTTGTTTGCTTTTATGGAATGACATTTATAGAATATTAGAAAGCATATATGGGGAGATTGGGACTAATTATTTTTTTAGTAATTGCAAAATTTGGGAATACTTTTTTAAATAATTCAATGGAACCAACCTTCAGTGGAATCGATTTATAATTCCACGTATCTCACACCTGTAATTTACTAGAAAACGACTAGACCACTGGAGCTGTTACAGTTGAGGTGGTCTTTTCTTAATCTCACTTATGTCTTAGGTGTGCCAGTCATCAAATACAGAACAGAAGAACATCATCAAATTAGATTAATTAGTAGATTAAGAAGCACATCTCCAAACAGAATGACAGTTTGCATAACTGCAAATAGCATTTCGTGGATTGCAAAGGGTCCAACACTGCATGAACTCTTCGGGAGAGAAAATAGAGAAAAAGGGTTAATTTCACAGTCATGCAGTAAAGTTAGGTTTCCAACAAATATTGAACCAACTTACTCTCTATTGAGAGTTCCAACACAGGGGACAGCATGCAAAAAGAAAAAAAGAAAAAAAAGAAAAACACACAAATTAGTCGCCATCAATGCAAAGTTCCTGTATGGAAGAAAAACACTTAGAAAATAAAAGTGACAAATGTTTTTCAAAGTTTTGTGATAAACTCAAAGTTGTTTTTAAAACAAGAGTTAAATGAATAGTATGAGAGAAGAGTATGTGATTTTTCCTGTGTTTCTCCCTCACCTCCTTGCAAAAGAAATTTAAAACCAAAAACCAGAAAACCAACTTCTTTTCCAGACCCTAATATCCTTGAGGCTCAACTTCTAGAAAGAATCTAAGACTAACAGCCACCTGCCCCCCGTTTCTGAAGAGTGCCAGCATTTATGTCCAAAGCACAGCATCTAGAGTTTCTCTTTTCCTCTTCAGAAGCAGTACATTCATAAGTGACTTCTGTGAAGGTTTAAAGCAACCACAGCTGTCTGGAAATAAAAAGGAACCGTTTATGCCACAACTTTAAATCTTGCCCAGGTAAGATGTCTGTTCTAGTGTCCTGATCCTAGGACACCTCTGCTGCCTAGCACACTCTTTAAGAGACCAGATGTGACCTGGGCACTCAAGTGTGTCCATTTTAGTAGCCACAGATTAAACTCCTACCCTAGCTATTCAAGACTCAAAGATAGGACCTCAAGAGGTAGGACTAGACGGACCATAAAATGCCAATTCACAGCATGCACCTTGGTGAAGGTGGCTCTTTTCCAATAGTTTCTTCAGAGACAAATGTCAGAACACGTAAGATAACTTCTAGCATCTGACGCTCCTTACGTTTGAGGGGAAAAAAATGAGTCTAGAGCAGTCAAAATAAAAATCTTCCCTGATCTCAATTTTCAAACTTATTTAGTCTTGAAAAACTTACATGAGTGCTTGGCTTTCTAAAGGCTTTACGTATATTAACTCATTTAAATATCCTCACAATCTTACGAGGTACTACTGATTATTAGCTATTCATTACTGTTAAAACTTGATTTTACAGGTTAGGAAACTAAGGCACAGACTACCAGGAAGTGCTGAGGCAGCATCTGCACCTAAGGATCTAGCTCTGACATCCACGCTTATCACCGTGTTGCTCTCTCTCTCTGGAAAAATATCAACAGGCTTTAAATCAGACATTTGTAGCTTCTGTTCTAAATTACTGTCATACATACATCATCACTTATTCCCAACTCTAGGTATCTGAAGTAAAAAAAAAAAAAAAAAAAAAAAAAGCGTAGCAAGTTACAGGCATATCAACTAACTTCAGCCTGCAAACTCTATTTGCCAATGCTGCCCAGCGCCTACCTCCACGGGATTCAGAGAGTGCTCTTTTCTGGCGTGTCTGCCTCATTTACCAGAGCTCACCTGATACTTTAGTTGGACTCGGGTGTTTACCGTGAAATATGTAAGAGGGGAGCATTCTGGGGGCTGGAGAAGGAGATCCTATATGAAAGTGGACCGGGCTGCCCACAAACTGTTTCTCTAAGTATCTTGTTTCTGCTGAGGACAGCATGTAGTCTCGATCGTGTTGGGCGTGAGAACACCTTTCGTTTATCATGGCAGCTGGGTGATACCCAGAAGGTGTGAACACAGGACTGAAGTGTTGATTTCAACCTAAAAAGACATGGGAAAATCCACCTAACCAAGCTCATGGAATGAGATGTCTCCCGAACACTGTGGCCCATTCTGGGGGCAAGTCTTCAGAGAGTTTCTGCCCTGTGAGCTTTCAGGACAGTTGAGGTTATGGATAAGAGATTCCAGTTCAGAGTGGAGAGCTAACCCAGGCTTCAGGAACACAGGGAAATGTCCCTGATGGCATTTTTCAAGGCTATGAAAAAAAGTGCATGGCTCCTTTGGGGACACGGACGTAGTCCAGGCTGGGGTGAGAGTGAGGAAGGGACGACCAGCAAAACGATAGGCTTTGTTCGGGCGTTTTCTTGGGGACAACGAGCAGTCACCGCAGGGTTTTAAGCTGGTAGAAAAGATCTGTCTCCTGTGCAAAGGATGTGGTGTGGAGCGGGTGCAACAGGCAACAGACCACTCTGCCCCGAGTTAGCAGTGAGAACAGAGAGATGTTCAGAAGACCGAGTGAGGAGTGAGTGGAGTTGCCAGAGTGATGCCCAAGTCCTTCCCTGGAGCAATGAGGGAATGGTGATTTCACGAGATGAGATAAAGCAACGCAGGGGTTCTGAGGCTGAAGATGACCATGAGGCAGGAGACTACGTGCAAGAGAAAATATGGGCTGGAAGTGCACCTCTGTGAGTCATCAGGTTCCCGCCAGTGGTAACGTAAGCTTCAGAGAAGGTACAGAATTAAAGACAAGAGCCTAGGGCAAGAATCTAAGCAACACCTATGCTCAGCAGAACGAGCAGAGAGAGAGGTGTTGTAAGACGAGGGGTACGAGAGAGACCGGCTAGGACACAACAGGCACATCACAACAGACACATCATGCTCCTCAGAACGACAGAAAAGATACACTGAATAACTGACAGCAAAGTTGAAAGGCAAAAAGGAACGTCAACCAGCAAACTGGAATTTATGAGAAGTCCCTGGAAGCCGAGAGGATAAGACCATCTCAGCGAAAAACAGAATACTTATTAATGTGGCTAACGACAGCTTTGAGGTGACATCTCCTTCTATTTCAACCGGAGGAGAGGTAGAAAGCATGAGTTTATGTGTAGTTACAGTGGCTGGTCTGGAGGCAGGAAATGGAGTTTCTGCTTGATGGCTTCCGTTTTCTGGGTAAGCTAGGAAGCCAGGACACGTGCTTAGGGCATAAGATAGGTCGGGAGGTGAATGGGCTGCAGTTCTGAGGACAGGAAGTGTTTGACATGGTCTCCATTGAGAACAGAAGACAAAGAGGAGGATTCCAACACAGCACTGAGCACTAGACAAAAACCACAGAGCAGTAGTGAGAATGGCAGGAATACACATAGCTGATTTCACTCAGGGGCCAGTACAGTGTTTCCCTTCAAGAATCCTAACCTCCAACCAGGTGTCACGAGCTCCACGAGCAGATAGGTTCTTGAACCTATGTTTCTATTACAGTGTCAATAACTTAAGAATTAAGCATAAAAAACAGGGATCAGGAAACTATGGTCTGCACAATGGTTTTTACAATTTTAAATGGTTAAAAAAACTTTTTTTTTAAGGCAATTTCGTGGGGTGCCTGGGTGACTCAGCCGGGTAAGCGTCTGACTCTTGGTTTTGGCTCAGGTCATGATCTCACGGTTCACGGGACTGAGCCTTGCATTGAGCTCTGTGCCGACAGGGTGGAGCCTGCTTGGGATTCTCTTTCCCTCTCTCTGCCCCTCCCTGCTCACTTGTGCACTCTCTCTCTCTTCTCTTAAAATAAATAACTTAAAAAAAAGTAGGCCTTTAGTATTACATAAAAAGGCGGTTTTGTGACACATGAAAATTAAAATTTCAAGGTTCATAAAGTTTTGTTGCAACCCAGCCACATTCATTTGCTTACATACTGTCTAAAGATTCCTTTGTGCTATATAATGTCTGAGTTGAGCAGTGGTGACAGGGATCAATATGGATGCAGATATTTACCATGTTGCCCTTTACAGAGCAAAACATGGTCAACTGATACAGAACAACACTGTATTTGGAACGGGGCACTTGAGTGGGTGGCTCAGTCAGTTGAGCGGCTGACTCTTGGCTTGAGCTCAGGTCATGCTCACACGGCCGTGAGACTGAGCCCCACATTAGGCTCCAAGCTGAACATGAAGCCTGCTTAAGACTTTCTTGCTCTCTCTCACTCTCTCCCCTGCTCCCCTCCCTCCGCCCCTCTTCCCAGCTCATGCTTTCTCTCTAAAAAAACAAAACGAAAACAAAACCAAAAACACGCTGTCTTTGGAAAGAAAAGCCACAACCATTGCCTGATCCTGAAGACGGGGCTGATGGTACTTTGTAAAATGGGGAGGGAGAAATCTGCTATTTTAATAATATCAGGATATAATGCAAAAGCTCAAATCAAACCCTGACATTTTAAACTCAGCACAGTATGGTGACATATCCAGTTTGTTCTTTTTTTTTTTTTTTTTTTTTTTTTAAATTGAGAGGCAATGTGAGCAGGAGGGGAGGAGCAGAGAGAAAGGAGAGAGAGTGCCAAGAGGACTCCGTGCCCAGGGCAGTGTGCAGCCTGATGTGGGGCTTGATCCCAAGACCACAGATCATGACCTGAGCTGAAATCAAGAGTTGGATGCTCAACCAACTGAGCCACCCAGGAGCCCCATCCAGTCTATTCTCAATGAATTCCATTACTGGCAGGGCCTCGGACAATCACCAAACAAAAGTCAAACAAACAAATGAATAAAAATCCTCCCATTAGTCCTCGCTGAACTAAAAAGCCAAAAACCTAATCAAACACAGCAGATGGGTAAGAATTATATACTGTTACAAAACCTGATGAAGAAAACCCAAAAAGTCCTCTTTCTCACAACTCTAGGGAGGACTGCAGCTGGTTCTCTGAGTCTACTAAGGAAAGCCAAACGTATGTGCTCGGTTCAGGCCCTTTACCAACATCAAACTCAATTTCCCTATTGATCTCTAACAGCCTCTTTTAAAAACCAGTTCTCTTTATTACTGTATAAACCCTAGCATCCAACTAAATTGTATTATTGCCCTAACGAAAAATAAAAAATTGTGACTTCGAGCAATAATCCAGCCCTGGTCCTATACCTTCCAGTAGACAAGAATTGTACCACTTAATGAAGATGTTTTAAAATTCTGTTTTTAAAGGCTGTATAGATAATTATTAAAATATTATTTATAAAACAGGTCCATCCAGATCACAATTGTCTTGTCCTTTGGTTTATATTGCCAAGAAAATATTTCAACAACCAACTTGTTCAGGATTTATAGAACTTTTGCATTACAGGGAGTCCTACAGCTGTAATTAGTGGTAGGAATAGAAGTATACAATGGTACAGTTACCTACATGCCCAGCTTGCAAATTAGAAACTGTATGTACGTACGTATGTATGTACGTACATACTTATTTATAATCTCTACACCCAATGTCAGGCTTGAACTCATATGAGGCCCTGATTCCAAGAGTCACATGCTCTGTCAGTTGAGCCAGCCTGGTGCCCCTGAAAGTTGTAAACTTTAAAACAAACTGCTTGCCAACTGTTTTTTTAATCTTTGTTTTTAATGGAATCTTGTATTCTTGGATAAGATAAATATATCTTCCGATAGAGGATAATCTTTGAAAATTGTTTTAAAGTAGAAGCAATTTATCACCTGCAGCTGGATTTTATTATGTATAAAATGGGATTTTGTTATCTTTAGCGTTCCAAGTAATGAAAATCTTGAAAATAGAAAAAAAATGAGAATGATATGTGCAACAATAACGTGAAGACAGTAAAAAAAAAAAAAAAAAAAAAAAAAAAGCAAAATTCATTAATATTTTTCTTATAATTTCCCTTCCACATCTCCCTCTCACTTAGGTTAGAAGTTCTCATGTAGACAACTGGTAACCTAAAAAAAGATACTTAAAGTTTCACCACTGTCAGACACATTACTGAAAACAGAATAAACAAATATGTTTTATAACAGTACTATCCTGCAACGTAAACCAAAATTTCACAGTACACATGCACATTATGCCTCAGTATTTAAAATTAAGTATGTTTAAAAACTTTTTTTTTTTTAGCAATCTCCACACCCAATATGGGGCTTGAACTCATGACCCCGAGATCAGGAGTCACATGTTCCTCTGACTGAGCCAGACAGGCACCCTTACAATTAAGTATGTTTTAATCAACATTAAAAATTAAACAATGTTCTGAAAATTTTTATGGACTACTTCAATAAATAAAATGCTTTTTTGACTGTTACTACCAAACCGTGGCCAACACTGTATTTTGTGCTTTTGTGTTATTTAATGGCAATTCTTTTCTACACAATTGCTCTTTAAGAATATATTCACGTTAACATTGCAAAAGAAGAAAACAATAAGAAGCTCACAGAAATGTCTCTTTTTGACTTACCCCAATTTCTTTTTTTTTATAAACAGTAAAAAGTTTCTAGTAATACAAATACATTCAGTTTGACTAATTCTGTGAGTTGTGCTTGTTACTATATCCCTCAATTTATATAGTCTTAAGACAGTTCCTCTTTGGAGAAGCTTAAAAGGTTGCCAGTGAACAATTTCTAAATTATGTATGACATCAAACAATTTCAATTGTGTTTGAAAAGATTATTACCATTTTGGAGCAATAATAAAATGAAAATGGCCTACAGTGCTTTGCTATCACTTTACTTTTTTTTGCAGCACACAAATGACATCCCATAGGAGTAAATAATCTTAAATACTAAAACATACCTTGCCGTGAGGATCAGCAAACATTCTTGTGAAAATTTCACATAATCTTTTCAGTTCAACTCGACTGTCAAAATAATAAAATAGCTAATTAATATCTTGCTATAGGAAGAATTCATTTAAAAGTAACTTTAGGGGTACCTGGGTGGCTCAGTCGGTTAAGCATCTGACTTCAGCTCAGGTCATGACCTCATGACCTAGTTTGAGCCACCAGGCTCTCTGCTGTCAGCACAGAGCCCGCTTCAGATCTTCTGTTTCCCCCTTCCTCTGCCCCACCCCTGCTTCTTCTCTCTTTCTCTCTCCCTCTCTAATAAAAAAACAATGAAACCCCAAAACCAAAAAACAACACTTTGGAGTAACCTTAGCTGTAATTAGCTTCTTACAAAAAGAAAGGCTAAAAAAAAAAAACAAAAAAAAAACCAGTCCTCAAAATCATAAAGTTTGTGGGACTTACTAATCAGGAATAAACACAAATTTATCAAATGCAACAATAATCATCCTGTTGAAACCCACATTATCTTAAAAGTTGAAAGTTATATTAAAAGAAATACAGTTGTATTTCTTTAATGTAGCATGACAGGGGAAACTGTACAAATGACATTCCTAGCACACAAATTTTATCCTTTATTTTTATTTTTTAAAAACTTTTTATTTATTTTCAGAGACAGAGCATGCATGTGAGCAGGAGAGAGGGCACATGTGTGATACGGGGCTTGATCTCATGAATGGTGAGATCATGACCAGAGCTGCAATCAAGAGCCAGATGTTTGACCAAATAAGCCACCCAGGCGCCCCTGAATTTTTCCTTTAATTTTTTTTTTTATTAAAAAAAAATTTTTTTTTTAACATTTATTTATTACTGAGAGACAGAGAGACACAGAGCGTGAGCATGGGAGGGGCAGAGAGAGAGGGAGACACAGAATCAGAAGCAGGCTCCAGGCTCTGAGCTGTCAGCACAGAGCCCAACGTGGGGCTTGAACCCATAAACTGTGAGATCATGACCTGAGCCCAAGTCAGACGCTTAACTAGCTAAGCCCTCCAGGCGCCCCTGAATTTTCCCTTTAAATGCGAAGATGTTTTCTTAAATTTGGCCACCTGACGACTAAAATCTTTCTAAACTATGCCTACTCCCTCGCCACTGAAAATGATATACTGAACCTAATATTAACCTAATCTTGATGGGGCCAGGAACAATATTATGATGATTTCTTGCAATGATTCATGAAGTGTGATATACACACATTAGAATATATTAGGTAGTACATAAACATCTATTTTAGATCAAATAGTTCTAATACTTCCTAAAGTAAACATACAACTAGTAAATCTAACCCTGATTTCAGGTATCAAGTCAGGAAGTATCCCTCTAATTTTCCAGTACCCTCAAACTTATGAATTATCTGAAACTAGTTTTTTTTTTTTTTTTTTTTAATGTTTACTTTTTATTTTTGGGAGAGTGACAGAGAGTAAGTGGGGGAGGGGGGGAGGGGCACAGAAAGAGAGGGAGACACAGAATCTGAAACAGACTCCGGGCTCTGAGTTGTCAGTGCAGAGCCTGACATGGGGCTCAAACTCACAAACGGTGAGATCATGACCTGAGCCGAAGTTGGACGCTTAACTGAATGAGCCACCCAGATGCCCCTGAAGCTAGGTTCTTAAAGGGGTTGGCCAGAGAAGTTTAAAACATTACAAAGATAAAGACAATAAAGAATTTAGGGGGAAAAAAAGGAAGTAAAAGCCATTAGGAAAGGAAACCAAATCAAGTCAAACCAAACTAAAAACCAATATAAAGTTCTGTTGCATTTTTTAAATTTTATTTATTTATTTACTTATTTATTTATTTATTTTTTTTTATGAAGTTTATTGTCAAATTGGTTTCCATACAATACCCAGTGCTCATCCCAAAAGGTGCCCTCCTCAATACCCATCACCCACCCTCCCCTCCCTCCCACCCCCCCTCAGCCCTCAGTTTGTTCTCAGTTTTTAAGAGTCTCTTATGCTTTGGCTCTCTCCTACTCTAACCTCTTTTTTTTTTTTTTTCTTCCCCTCCCCCATGGGTTTCTGTTCAGTTTCTCAGGATCCACATAAGATGAAAACATATGGTATCTGTCTTTCTCAGTATGGCTTATTAAGTTCTGTTGCATTTTAATACACTGGTCAACTTTTTTTTTTTTTTTTTTTTTAAATAAACCAGTCAGTTTTAATTTTATGTACACTTTATTATTTTTAATTTTAAAAATAACTTTTTTCATTAACTTCTATTTGTGAATACAAAGTTTCCTTTTAAATAAAAATTTCTAGTTTAGATAATACAGATGGCCTTGGAGACTGGGAAAATATTTTGATAATCACCTTCTGAATTTAAAACAAGTCTGTTCCCATACGAATATCTTGAAAGTGTCCTGGGAACGAAGTTGAAAGTGCGAACCTGACAGGACAATTATTTTAAGATAATAAACTCACCTTAGCGTTCTCTGATTTTTTAGCAAGTTTTGTAGCCCCAGGAGGCCTTCTTTCCTTTCTGACCAGTTGGAACTGGCACATCTATTGAGGACCTCGGCCACATCTTCCGTCTGCCTCATGTAGGTAGGAATACTGCCATTTCGAGAGCTATAGGAGCGTTCTGAACAAGCACTCGATGCATCGCTGTTGGCGTCATCATCTGAATGCATTCCGTAGGATTCGTATCTTCTTCGAGCAGGCTTTTTCTGTTACACATAAAGACTCTCATTAGCAGTAGCCAAAAGAATGTACTGGTATTTCACAATTTCTACTGACCACAAAAGGACTGTTTTTTTTTTTAATTTAAATCAGTACCAAGCATGCGTCTAAGCACTGTAATAATAAAATTATTATCAATGTTGTATCAATCGATAACTGATTTTATTTTCAATATTTAGTTTTGCTTCAGAAAACAGGTTTTAGAAGTTAGTAGACAATGAAATAGTTTTTAATGATGGGATATAGTGGAAACAGAATAAGACTACACGAAAGTTCATGTATGTAAAGTGAGAAGTGCTCAACTTGTGGGTTTTTCCTTTTCATGGAAACCAAAGAACGACTAGTATATATTATAGATGAACAGAAATTACTGGGAATTTGAGTTGGTAAGAAGAGAACATTATTTTTTTTGAATATGACTTTTTTAAAGGATGAGAATGGGTCAGAAAAACACGTTTTCCTATATGAACTTCTACTTTTTCCCGTGTGTCTTCTCTTTTCTCTAGTCTCCCTTTTACTTCAGCTACTGCTTCTCTTGTCACTCTTTCTTCCCTTGTACCCAACCCTCAAGCCTCCTAGAGAAGTAAAATACAGACATCATGAGAATGATGAGAACCTATTTTGCTTACTATTATTTTTAGGAGGCAAGCTCCTTGAGGGCCCTCCATGTTTTCCCCAACGTGTCTATACTGTCTATTTCAACAAATGCAAGAAAGTGCACTTAGATTCGATTTCTTTACATCTGAAGCTTACCGTTTAATATACTAACTGCTAATTATGCCTTGCATACTAAAAATGAAATGAGCAAATAGTTTATTTGAGATTTCCTTGGAAGAATTGGAGATACATCTTTATATAATCCGGTATTTGAATTTAGGCTAATGAACAGTGAAGACATTTCTATGAAACATGTTAATAAGCACAAGAATTTATAACAGTTCCAGATGGCTGTAAATTCTCCAAAGTCTAAAATCTTAAAAAAAACAAACTTGAATTTAATTCGAAACAGTTTTATAAAGACATTTCCATCACTAAATGCCTCTTACTGATTTAGAGACACCAAGTTAATCTAGAATGTGATAATGTGCTATGTCCTGTGCTGGGCTCCAGGATCAGTCTTGTTACAGACATAAGTGTCAATGGTATCACCTCATCTGTATGGAGCAGTCAAGCTTAAAGGACAAGAACCCCCACAGGACATTCTATCCAAGCAGTATCTCCCTATTAATAAGCATATATACAGAAAAGTGGGTGTATTAAAGGATCTTATTACTTCCACTTGAATATTTATTTTATAGAAGACTATCATCTGTTAAACTGGTGAAGCAAAGGAAAAAAGTTATGGTATCATAAGATGTCAGAAAACAGCAATGTCTATACCTTAGTCCGTATGTCTCCTAAGAGCTGAGCGCAGTAAATTTTTAAAGAGAAAAATTGAAAATAATGAAGAACATTTTGCTAAACAGCACAATGAAGCAGGCATAAACAATGCCCATAATCAGACAGTAAGTTTTGTTTGTATACAGATACATAAAAACTGCTTAGTAGCAGAGTAGATCTTCAACCTTGGCAATATCCTTTAGTCCTAAGCTACGAGAATATTCCCATAACCAGTTTCCTAAAGAAACTAACATTTTCTTTCTAATTGGATCCTTTTGTCGTTTCCAAAGTTAACTTTGTTTCTATAATTTTCCCCAGGTCCAAATTAGGCTTAATCAAGTTTTTTTTCTAGAAATTGATAGTTATAACTGGAATATCTAAACTATGCAAATAATGGAAGTAGACCGAAGGAGATTATTGGGATTTAGCTTTCAGCCCTGGTGGCTAAATACCCCTTATATAATCCACACACACTTTAGTATTAGAAGTAATAGTTCAAAAATAACCCATTCAATTCATAAAACTTATGTGAGCACAATTTAACTGGTACATCTTCCATCTAAAAAGAAACTAGAAAACATGATTTAAGGAATACGTTGATTAGGAATAGTAAATTTAAAGCACTTGACTGATCATCAGAACAAGATGTGATCAATATACCCCATGCCCAAGAGAACAAAGTTCCTACCTAGTTGTATTATTTATAAAAAATTAAATAACGGAGGTAAAGGGGAAAATTCCGCACTTACAGACTGTTAGTGCAGAACTACACATGTGATTACATTTCCTGTACTACAGCTACGGACAGCAGATATTTTTTAAAAGTTTTTTCCAAATACATGTGGCATAAATTGTATTACAGCAACACTGGTTAAGATGTGATACACAGTTTTAAAAGGCACAACGTATTTTTTTTTTATTTCAGAGCAAAGATGAGGACTTTTATAAGTTATGATAAGTAACTGAGTAAATGCTTCTTAAATATAGATGGGATTAATACAATTTGAAAGAGGAAGTGCAGACCGAATTGACGTGGGAGATTGGCAGAAACCAACTGTACTCCCTGTTTCAAATGATACTCCCTTCCTAATTTTAAGTGAGAAAAACAACGGTGATATATGGACAGCACTCTTCTGACAAACTATCGTGGATCTGTAGATGATGTTTTAAAATCTCACTCCTTAACGTGTCAGGCATAACAAACCAGGAGGGTATCTTAATTACAATTTGTCTTGAAGTCGTGCTTCTCTCAGCTCAGAAAAATCCAAGCAAGTAAGACTAAAGAAAATCCTACCCCGAACTAAAACAATGCCTAAATACTCCAAAAGTGAAGCAAGCCTTGAAATGTATGCCTGCAGTGCACCTGTTCATGTACTAAATCTGCCCTTACTCTTCGTGGACGACAGTGCCCCGAACACATCCTCACGTTAACAACATCAATATTCACATTATATTCCTGACACCCCATCAACTGCTTCTGGCCCTCGCTTCAAATTCTGACCGAGGAACAGGGACCAAGAACTGATGACACAACTCTGCTTTTTCCATGGCCCACGTTTGATCTTCCTGGATTGAATCCACCAGCTTTCCCCGTGACCTTCCCCACACTGGGGGACTGGCTTACCCACACGTGAGTTTCGTAATTGGAATATCTCTAATGGAAAGGAAATGGAGAAGAGTACCAAGGCATCTGCTACGGCCTCCTCCACGTCAGAGCCTGTGTTCAGGACTCGCATGGCACTGACAGAAGACGACAGTCGGCTCGATTGGCTCATCCCATACCCTGGACCTAATTCATCAGAAGGAGGAAAAGAGCTTTGAGAGAGTCATAAATGTAACAGCGTCACATTGGAAACTTCAAGATCCTTAAGGGGAGGGGAGGGGAAAAAAAAAAAAAAAAAACCAATGGGGCAAAGCATTTTAAAAGCAATTCTGTATTTTCTGGGTACATTTGGTCTTTGGTCAAATAAAATGCTAAAGGCAATTAAATTACTGACAGTGTAAGGAAAATAAATTTAAAGAACAGTAGCTATGATACATTTATGACCAGAAAATAGAAGAAAGCATGGGCGGCTAACTAAGGGCTTGTGAATCTACAGCCCTGGCAATTAATCCAGCTCTACCAGCCAGGCAAATCTCAGCCATGCAGGTGAGCCATGGAGGAGTCTAGAACACACGTCAAACCTCAAACCAATGAAGATGAGGGAACTCAGTGAAGCTACACCGGTCTACAGGGAACACCCGCCAATTGTTGTCTCTTGTCCGTCAGGAGAGGGTTTCATTCTACAACTAAGACATGCCATTCGACATCTGTTAAGCACCTAGTGTGTGCCCAACACTCTGAGGTATGTAAAGACAAACCAGAGATGGATTCTCCCCCTCAACTACTTTCTACACCATCATTTACAATTAAAACACTTCATCCACCATTTTGGTTTTTTTTTTTTCCAAAACATGTACAAAGATGAAGTACGTAATTGAGAACAGAAAACAATTCCATATTTAAAAATGACGTAACTTAGATTACATACACACAAAAAGGCTATCTGTCAGTGAGAAAAATGCTCAAATAAGGTTGTGGGAGGGGAAAAAGTTACTTGGGGGAAAATTAAAAAAAAATACACAGATGATTTATTATCTGACAAATCAAATTTAAACAAAAACAAAGTGATTTAAAAACACGAATATACCATTCAATGGAAACTGAAAAGACAAAAATCTGAGATGAATGCACAGATGATAGTGAAAATGTACTCATCCTTCACCTGAGGCCCCATACACATCGGGGGCGTAGAGGGCACCAGTAGATCTGGAATGGTGTCTGGAGGCTGGAATAACAGGACCATACAAACCTCATCTATTACCACAGAAACAAGGAATAGTGGCAGCACTATAGTCAGGCAAGGAGACTTAGTCAACACTGGTATTACTAGTATAGGGAAGGATCAGAATACTGCCAAGCAAGGCAATTGAACATCAGCACCGTAACATTATCCTCGACACACAGAAGATCTTACACCTAAGGGGACAGACACAAGCCCACAGGAGACAAAAAAAAAAAGCAAGTATTCAAATGGAAGGAAATGTCGAAAGTACAAGCATGAGACAAAAAAATGAACACCGTAGTTTAAAAAAAAAAAAAACCACCATGGTAACTAGTAACCAATAATACACCTGAATCCTTTAGTCCCGAACCCAATGAGGCAGGTATTACTGTTCCATTTCATAGATGGGCAAATTGAAGCAGACAGGGACGTTAATTAACGTGATCAAAGCCACACTACGAGTAAGTGATACACCTCGGCATCTGTACCCTTTCAAGGCCTTTGCTCTTGAAGGTACATGTACCGTCTGCACATCGTTCAAAAGATAACCTACCTCACTTACGTTAATCGAACATTTTCCATAATGGTTCACAGAATACAAGTTCTGCGTTCGGTAAAAGATTTAAATATCAAAGACATGTGAACGTAAAAAAAGGATATCAATAATACAATCAAAAGACCTACAAAAGGTCTCCCTATATTTATGTCATGTTTCTCTACATCTAATTTTAGCATATTTTAAGTTTCATACATTAAAACCCTGACTTTCACAATACCATAAAGTCCATCTTCTTCTTACATAAATATTAAAGATTCATTTTAATATTTAATGAAATAGATTACTCACAGTTAGAAAGTTACTCTTCTTCAGATATATATATATATATTTTTTTTTTATTTAAAATTTTTTTAAAATGTTTTTTTACTTATTTTTGAGAAAGAGAGACAGAGTGTGAGTGGGGGAGGGGCAGAGAGTGGGAGACACAGAATCCGAAGCAGGCTCCAGGCTCTAGGCTCTAGGCTCTGAGCTGTCAGCACAGAGCCCGATGCGGGGCTTGAACCCTTGAACTGAGAGATCGTGACCTGAGCCAAAGTCGGACGCTTAACCAACTGAGCCACCCAGGTGCCCCTCTTCAGATACATTTAATTAGAGCAATTAAAATACTTTTTTTTTTTTTAATTTTTTTTTTTTTCAACGTTTATTTATTTTTTGGGACAGAGAGAGACAGAGCATGAACGGGGGAGGGGCAGAGAGAGAGGGAGACACAGAATCGGAAACAGGCTCCAGGCTCTGAGCCATCAGCCCAGAGCCCGACGCGGGGCTCGAACTCACGGACCGCGAGATCGTGACCTGGCTGAAGTCGGACGCTTAACCGACTGCGCCACCCAGGCGCCCCTAAAATACTTTTTTAAAAAAAGTTTATTTACCTATTTTGAGAGAGAGAAAGTGAGCAGGGAAGGGGCAGAGAGAAAGGGAGAGAGGGAGAATCCCAAGCAGTGGGATTAGTCCCCAACGTGGGGACTAAACTGACAAACTGTGAGATCATGACCTGAACCGAAATCAAGAGTCGGATGCTTAACCAACTGAGCCACCCAGGTGCCCCCAAAACACTTTATTACATGAATCACTCTTTTCTTTGCCACTGGACCTTAAAGAACGCAAAAACGATCAAAAGGATTGAGACAAAGGATTAAACAGAATGCTGTTCAAAATGTTTAATCAGACTCTAAAAGGTGACTGCTGTTGTTAATAAAACATAATAGTTTTAATTCTACCTGAAACAATTTTTAAAATGGTGACGGTTGACTCAATATGAACATGCCCAATGGATGAAAATTTGTGAAAAATTTTATGGTATCAATGGTGGCTGAAGGTAAGAGGTAAGTGGCACCACTCACATTCTTGTAGGAACATACGCCTATTTTTTGAAACTTGGCTCCAGAAGTAAATGGAAACCAGGGTACAAGTTCCAGAGAAGTTCAGCTTTGCTCAGCTCTGATTTATTTCTGATGCTTTGGAGCCCTTACAGCGGCTCTGTGCCACAGCTGAATGCATAGCAAACTACGGGGCTCACTTGCTGAATGGCGATATTCAAGTCGGAGGTGAAAAAAGAGATTCACCGGGTAAACCCAGCAAACACGGCAGAATGCAGGCAGACAGCACAGACGACGGGGATGGGAAGGCTAACCTGATCTCCGAGGCGGCTACTCCTCGCCCGTCTTATAAGAGGGCGAATCTGCTACCTTTACGAAGCAGCATCCGGATGTAAATAAAAGGGCTACAAAAATCAATTCTCCGAAAACTACAGGATTAAAAGATCTAATCTTCTTTAACCCAAATAGAATGTTTCATTAGAATCAGGAAAACAGCTTCCTTTAATAATAGAAATTTAAGTGACTTAAGTTGTCAAATGGAGGCGCTGAGATGAATCTAGAAAATTAATGGCTAGCTACCATTTCTCTTTAAAAAGACCTAGTAGCAGGCTTATTTTTTAAGTGATTCATGGTTGGTTATAAATTTCCTCTCATGTCTGACTACTGCACAGGTTTAAAAGGTACAGAAACAGATTTCGTTTTCTTCTTGATATCTCATGTTTTCTAATAATTCTGCAGTACGGCATTATGCAAAGACAGGTGTTACCCCATTAAAAACATCTAAGATCTCTGCCACAGAAGTACAAGGGAACTACTTCGAGGCAAGCAGTCAGAGCTTGGTCAGATGACCAAGTGCTTACTGTGTGCCAAGCACTGTTGCCTATGTTCTCTCATTTACAGCTTCTTCAAAACAATCCTAACAAGTGCATGCTATTCATGTCCTACTTTTACAGATGGGGAAACTCAGGTACAGAAGTTACAGAGCCCAGGCCGTCTGACCCTAGAGCACAGGCTCTTAAACCATCACATGCCCACTCACTTTCTTCAACTCTTCAAGATGGCACGCTTACTTTATACAAACATAGGATTTATTTCATTTTTAAACATATACACATGAACATATACCGTGTACATCTATACGCATGCATGTGTGCATATACACATACATAGTCTGCATATGAACGAAAAATACTGTATATGACTATTGCATATGAGTTAAAAACATCTCTGGCAAAGCACTGGAAGGGAACTCTTCACCCGGAACTAGAACACACACATCAAAGGCCGAGGATGTCCCTATCTGTGTCCCCAGCGCAACGGGGTTTTCTAGGTCGGTACACGACAGTCCAGTGACTTATTTGAACCAAATGGCCCAGAGAACAAGAATTTAACCTCTGGATGTTCTACACTAACATGTCTATTGAAGGAAATAATAATTCCACTTGGCAGAACTGCACCATGTGCAGAACTATGTTCTACTTAAAAGTCACAAAATCTGAAGAGCAACTCTCTAAGTATTACCGTAATCTCTATTTTGTGCAATTAAAAGAAAAAATCTGAAATGGCTTTAGGTATATATATATAAACAAAGTACTAGTTAAAAAGCTGAAAGACCATGCAGAAATTCTAAAACACTTCAATGTAAAAAATTCTGCCTCTCTGATTATTCTCAAAAATTGTAAGTTTAAAAAATCACTTACTATTTTTATAGCTGAGGTAAATATACTATTATAGGGAAGGATATAGTATAATCTCTATAATCAGGAACACAGAGGTTTTACAGCAGGGACACAGCACAAGCTAATATATGGGGAACAACGATTAACCTGTGTAATACTATTTTATATACTAACCATTTTAGTAAGTAGTTCATACGGTATTTTGCAGCACTCTTTCTGGTAAATATCTAAGGTGAAATGTTAGTATTTCTGCTGAAAAAACCAATAGCATTTATCTTATCAAATGAAATGGTCCATACTTCACATGAGTAAATATTTAGCTATTATCTTTAAATTTTATAGGTTTATTTCTTAAGATAAATCTTGAACTCAACATCCTGTAGTCCAAATCTATGTGCTATTTACTTGATTACGGAGACAATCTGTTTATACAAGGTCTAGCCTACTCATTTCAACAAGTAAATGTCAAAGGAATTGCCAAACCTGTAATTTCCTTACGACTCTTTCTTCTGTCAGGGCAGAAAAGAGAGGCAAAGAAAGACACAGTCGATGAAGAAAGCTAAGCCCTAAGTACACGGAAGTTACCTGATGGCGATTAACACGGCAAAGAAACGCACCCGACACCTGCGCAGGTACCTACCGAGGGGCTGAAAAGAACGAACAGGACTTGTGTCCCGGCTGCTCTCCCGACTGGCTTCCCGGCTGCACCCTTGACTCACACTTGGTCGAGGAATACGACTGCTTCGGGCTGGTACAAAGAAACAGCCGCAGAGAAAGGGAGGAAACAAAAGACAGAGTTTGCATTTTTGATATGTTCATTTTAGTTTTCTTTCTCAAAAACTGATGAATAGGTTAAGTTGTACTAAGGCTGAGAAGAAACTACTCTTGGTAAGGTATTACCAGGAATACGATACAGGTAAATTTGAATACAGTCCTCCAGTCTGTATGAGATGAGAAGGGTAAAATAGTATTTTGCAAACATAAGTAGGCTGCAAATAAAAAGCTTTAAAATAGACTTCAAAATTATACTTTCAAGGTAAAATACCTAATTCAATTTACAACCTGTATTTAAATTCTCCCTGAACTCTCAGTTGTTTTCTTCTAGCTTCTAAGCACCCAGCTGAAGTCTTCACTGTTACCCAAGCCTGGAATACAAAAGAAGAGGCCCCAAGTCTCACAAAGAAGACCTTACCCACGGACAGCCTAGACGGACTAGCCTCTCTGCTACACCCCTGGCTCCGTGGGATCTTGCTTCTCTTTGGCGCCGAGGCGGAATTGACCAAGACTCTCTGAACACCAGAGCTCACAGTGGAGAGGGCTGTTGTGCTCAGAACTCTTCCCGGAGACCCGGACCGGCTGCCAGCTGAACACCAAACACACGTGCAAGTGTTACGACGTGAATTCTAAGAGAACTTGTTGAAAGGATAAAAATTCAAGAAATACACCTGAGGAGACTGGGATAGTATGGCAAGTTCTAAGTTCAAAGGAAATGGACTGAGGAAGACATGTGCATAGAATCATAACCTGGAAAAAAAGGTATGCTGTATATACTAGGACTGAAGAGTGAATCATATAAAATATATTTTCAGTTTTGGGGGTATAAGATATTATGTTTAATAAGGGCAACACTAACAATAGTATGTTTGTTTCAGAACACAAATAGTATAAAGGATTTCCAAAAAAAAATTTGGCTGAGGCTATACATTAAAACTATGTATTTATAAGGAACGAAATTAGTCATTACGTTATTTCCATTTTTTTGTTAAGGATATAATAAACATTTGCTTCCTGTGAAACAGCTGGCCTTTCTGAGATGCTTCTGAATGGGTATAACAAAATTATTTTGTTACTATGTATACTTTTAATTTTTACAAAATTAAATTTTAAAGGTTTGTAAAATTGGGCCTGCTGAAAAAGAAACTTGCTTTTTGCCTTCAAACCGCAAAGGGATCTTGGGTGGCCACATCCAGGATGGAGATGCAGAAGTACCGAGAGTAAAAGAGAACAGCAAATGTCAGAGAAGTCCGACCCCTTCCCAACTAGGGATTCTCAGTCTTGGAAGGCAGAGGATAGCTGGGCCGGGGAAAAGAGAGAGAGGGCGCTGGACAAAATCTCAGAGACTGGGGCAAGGATTAAGAGATGGGCTCCTCGTCAATCAAAACATTTTACGTCTGCACTGAACGGGAAAACAAACTAGGTCAACTCCAAGATGTAAGTTAACGCTACATTCTGAATGGTAGCGTTATAAAAAAGGTGAACTGGCACTTAAATAAATGAAAGCAACTTTTCCCCTTTGTTGGGCATCGCTTCTCTTCACCAACAGGGCAGTCACTGCTCACCTTGATAATCTTATTTCATTTCCACAGAGCAAAACCCAAAGACTCAAGTGCCAATGTGGTCAAGCAGGAGATGTTTATGAGGGAGGAGCACTGAGTGTGAGGCAGGGAGTGGTGACTTTTCAGCTCCAGCCAGCTGTGTCTTGAGGCAATACTAGCCAGGTTTTAGGGTTTTGTAAAAAAAATGAAAACTCTGAAAGTTCCTCATTTTTATCATGGTGTGTAGACCAAACAATACATGAATGGAGGCAGGCTGGATATTGTCCATGGGCTGCTGATCTGTGACCTTCACTGTAGTTTTCTTGGCATGGTCTTGCTGAATACGATTTAAATTCATGCTTAATTCACAAACTTTATCAGCACACAAATTTTAAATTATCTTCCATTGGTTATAGCAATACTGTATAAAAGCAGTGTTTCCAATGAAATTAACAATTTATTTGAATAGAAGTAATTCTAAGTTATTACAGGGAAATTATTCAACTCTACTTTAAAGTGATGGCTCATGTGAATTATCTCTTGGTGTTTCAGGTGAAGAATCTTCAAAGTAGGTTTTTTTCAGTTATAACCTTAAGGATACCCACAAGGCACCTATTTTCTCCATGCAGTATCTAAACTAAACATACACACCAAAACATCCAAACACCCAACATGCCACAAACTCACAATGCAAGATAAGCCAATGGAATATTTTATGGGAACACTTGCAACGATATAAGAAGTATAAATAATGAGCTGAATGAACACATACAACATGATATTCTGTTAAAACTGATATAAAATTTAAGGGGTGAAGGTGTTGGTAGGAGACTGGAGAATTTCTTGAAATGTGTGGGTCTATTCAGCAGAGAGGAAACATGCAGGACTGAAGTACGGTAATCACTCCACCGGTTCTGGATTAACTGTATTTATCAAAATTATGCAAGCTCACCCTCTATCTAAACTCATTTATACCCTCTCCTAGAAAATAAAATCAGCAACGTTTATTTTGCTTTCATCACTAGCCTCTCTTCTCCACTAAATCCAGACCTCAACCAACAGTGTGATAATTCCAATGCCTAGGACTCGTTTTGGAGTTATTTATACTTAGGAGATAACACCAAGGCTCATTTCCCAGCCAAGAACTGCCAAGGCTAATTGCTTCTTCTAAGAAAACCACTGACTTGATGAAAAAGGGCGTGGTGTACCTGGGAGCGGCATGCTACTGGAAAATACTCTAATTTGCAAAACCTGACGGTGGGTATCTAATTTTTCTCACGCTACCTAAAATTCTCAAACTACCATTTTAGAACTTTTTACAAGGTATTTTCAAGGCATTACTAAAGCTCCTTTGCTTTTGAATGTCAAAACCTGTGGGATCCACTTGGATATTTTCAACAACTCAAGGTTTTAGTGATAAAGACAGGCCAAAGATAACTGGCAATTTTTGCCCCAATATGGTTGCACCACGATGGAATATGATGTTGAGAATTTCTGCTGAATAGAACCCATTCTCGATCATGAAAACAGGTGATCAAACAACAGATGCACACATAAAGTCTATAGATTCTTACCACCAATGGTATTAGCAGATTGTGATCCTGAACAAGTGTAAAGGCAGAATTAGGGTAAGGATTATAATCCATGAAGAGGGAAGGAGCAGATTTAAAATGAATGGCAGATGAAAATAAAGCTTTAGTCAGTTCTCATAAAATAAAAAAGCCCTGAAGCAAAAAAAGCAAACTTCAAAAGAAAACTCCCTAAACCATAGACGCCTGTAACAAAAGCAGTACATTGAGTAGCTTTTACAGCTGAAATCAGACACTCATGTACAAAGCAGATGAAATGAAGTGCAAAAATAAATGTAAATTCTTCAGCTTTCCTTCTGCTAACGGCCTATAATCTCAATAATTAAATGTTTAACTTTTTATTAAACATTTAATTTGAAACTACAGGTAAAGAAGAACTACAACATCTTAGAGCTGAAGAAAGCATACACGAAAAAGCTACAGTTTTTTTCTCTCAGATGCACAGGAGAAAACCCCAAAAACAAACGGCAGGGGCTCGGGGTGAGGAGACCCAGTTTCTGACGGGCCGCACAGCCGTTTGTACACAACCAGTCGCTACCGACAAGAACACAAGACGCCACCCTCACGTGCAACCAGAAACCTGGAAATCTCTCCACTGGGTCTGCTTTTATTTACTCTGATCAGTCATCAGAACACACCTGCTTTGACCCATGATGCTTTCCCTAAATGCTAATCTACAACCATGGAAGGACCACGCAAACTCTAATGAATTGCTTCACAACAAAGTGAAGACGGAGGTCACAGCGATGTTTCTGTGCAAGTATGTTGAAAAGAAACTTGCGTCAAATCATACGGGGCCACAATTTCTTTTTGCAAAAGGATCTAGAATGGAATATACAGTCACTCGAATAAATAAGGAAGCAAGCAAACAAAAACCTCTCCAATGTGATTTAAAACCTGAGTGATTTTATAGGGAGCAAGACTTCCGATCTTAAAATCCTACCAGGTCTAAAAAGCCTGTCATTATGTTCTCATACTTCCGTAAAGTATTCTAAGTATTGTAGACTGGGTTTCAAAGTGAAAAACCAAATGTAAAATAGTTATTCTATATCCTACTGACGTGATCAGTAATTACAAAATGCCTAAAAGGGAAGTCCTTAATATATTAGAAAACCACACACAAAGCACTTTGAATCTTTGCCACAAGTTCCATCTTGCTATTCCTTTAGAAAAGGACTAAGTAAAACAGCTCACATCAAATTAAATTTTATCCTTAAGATCCTAGATATAGACAGTTTTGGTCTGCTGTCTTTATTCTTCTTTATGCTTTAAATTTCCTAACGTTCTCATTATTTATTTGTTTCCCGAAGGTCATAAAAAAAAAAGGTATAAAAGTACACAACAGGAGGGGCGCCTGGGTGGTGCAGTCGGTTAAGCGTCCGACTTCAGCCAGGTCACGATCTCGCGGTCCGTGAGTTCGAGCCCCGCGTCGGGCTCTGGGCTGATGGCTCAGAGCCTGGAGCCTGTTTCCGATTCTGTGTCTCCCTCTCTCTCTGCCCCTCCCCCGTTCATGCTCTGTCTCTCTCTGTCCCAAAAATAAATAAACGTTGAAAAAAAAAAAAAAATTAAAAAAAAAAAAAAAAAAGTACACAACAGGAGTTTAGATTTCAGTTATAGTTAATATGGTTAATATATATATATATATATATATATATATATATATATATATATATATAATGCTTCTTCTGGGCCCAGGTACGGTCTTCAAGATATTAAATGTACTACAACACTGAATTACTGCAATCCTCTGAGATTATCTTCTTCATTTTATAGGTGAAAATACAGGGGCGCCTGGGTGGCTCAGTCGGTTAAGCGTCCGACTTCGGCTCAGGTCATGATCTTGCGGTTCGTGAGTTCGAGCCCCGCGTCGGGCTCTGTGCTGACCGCTCAGAGCCTGGAGCCTGTTTCGGATTCTGTGTCTCCCTCTCTCTCTGACCCTCCCCCGTTCATGCTCTGTCTCTCTCTGTCTCAAAAATAAATAAACGTTAAAAAAATATATATATAGGTAAAAATACAGAAACACAGCAACTTTAAATGAACTGGAAGAGCCATGATTCAAATGTGGGCAGGATGGCCCCAGAATCCATGATCTGAATTGGATACTTCTCAGACTTTACTATAACACGCTCACTTGGCAATCGTGTTAAAAAGCGCCTGAATTCAGGAGATGTGTGGTGGCATGAAACTGTGCATCTCTAACGAGCTCCCAGGTGGTGCTGATACTACACTTGGAGGAGAAAGGTTCTAAGCTGCTATACTGCAACTGCTAAAGACTGAGTTACTTAAGAGGTAAGCCAGGGCTCCTGGCTGGCTCAGTCTGTTAAGCATCCGACTCTTGGTTTCGGCTCAGGTCATGATCTCATGACTTTGTGCGTTCAAGCCCTGCAATCGGGCTCTGTGCTGGCAACTTGGAGCCTGCTTGGGATTTTCCCTTTCCCTTTCTCTCTGCCCCTCCCCGACTAGTGCTGTTTCTGTCTCTCAAAACAAACAAACAAAAACTTAAAAAAAAAAAAAAAAAAAGTTACTCTTAAATTCCAGAAAAAAATAAAAATAAAAATACGGAATATCAGGGAAGATTGTGGATGATTTATTCCTAATTTGGTTGGGAGAAGAGCCTTTACCCAGAGGACATTTGCCATTTTTCCTATTTATAAATAATCCTCAAATTGCAAACCAATTTTACCAAGCATTTCCTTATTTTTAGGACTCTTGTTGAACGTTCCATCATTTTTCTGCCTGGATTTTTTGACTTCGGAAAGAGGAGGAAAGGAGAACCCGCTGGCAGGACCTGAGTCATCACCGCCTGGCTCCCTCCAAGCCCAGCTCTTTTCCTGGATTCCAGGATTCGGGAATCAAATAAGAAAGCAGACAGAGCATCTGTATCTTTATAAATTGCCTAAACCACCCTGAAAGATAAAGATATTTCTTTTCGAAATGGCCAAGTATGTAGAATAACCCCCAAATTATTTCCTTAGAAAAAAAATCTCTGTTTTTAGAGCCAAGGGCTAATGAAAATCTCTTGATAAAGAAAGAATAGGAAGAAACTCTTTTAAATTAATAATGCCATAAATGTGTTCAGGAACATGTAGAAATGAATCATTCACTTTACCTAGACCTCAAAATTGTGCTTTTTAATAATTGTTCTTATGAGGAACTCCGCTTCCAACGAAATAGTAAATATAAATCTTAAATTTAACAAGGAGCATAATAGAACTGGCCATTTCAATTTCTGTTTCCTCACTGTAAATCAGTATATACCTGTCCCAAATGCTAACTGTATTCCGAAAGATTTTGGAGAGAGTTTGAAGACCCGCTTATCTGTCCTCGAATAGCATTAGCTAGATGCAACCAGATTAGATGCTAACACATGGCGATTATTTTGCCTCTAAAAAGCACAATTTTCTACATTTGCAAGTTTGAGTAGACCGTGAAAACCTTAAGGCTAAGAGTTCTGTGCCATTTAAAATATCTCCATGCAAAAGTTTGTACAGCAGATGAAGTATTTTCTTTCTAAGTGGCAGATACCAATGATGCAGCCCTAGGAACACACCAAAGACAAGACGACACCCACTCAAAAAAATTCCAGAACATGCACAACAACTGATCCAAAACATTGAAAAAAAAAATACCTTCATTTTTGTCAGGTGATGACGAACCTAAAGTACAGAACAAGAACTCAGTATGCGGCTTGTGTCTGGAAGTCAGCTTTGTCTTTACCCACTGCTCAAGCGCCTAGGACAGTCAGTCATACGCAAGCAACACGCTTCTCCTCAAGTATCACACATCCGGGAGGACGCATAGGCAATACGTACGCTGAGACTGAGACACCATTTTGGTTCGACTTCTTCCTCGAGAATCTGTCTTGGCATTTCCCATGCCCGCGAGGGGCGCTGCTGAAAGCTTTGCTCTCACCCGGCCTGAGGAATAAATTTACGTATGTAATTAAAGACGTTTTTCTAGAATAATACGTACTAACGAGGAGAAAAAAAAAATCTCACTCTAAGTTTCTAATTGGGTGTGCTTTTCAAGTATCGTTAAATTCTGTCATAATGGAACCGTCACTGAGAGGTTATAGTTCTCTTTAAATTTCTAAAATATATACTCCTTTTTATGTGCTGCACCATAAGCTAACTTTTCTTCAAGGGTAAAAATAAAGTCAAACTAAAAGATCTCCTTTCTTAGTTTGATATTATTAGTCCAGTAGAGTTATAATTAAGATATTTACCACAGGCATGCCACTTGCTTCTTAACTGGCAGTTCCAACTCTAAAATTTCAATTTCTATGAAACTTAGTTTATTCTGAAATACAGACTATAGTTTTAAATATAAGCCTACTCTTAGAACCAACAACCCAAACAATTCTTTTGACTGAAAATACACTTCTAGATTTGCAAGAAGAGATATCAGGTCAAGTATTTAGTTTTTTATCCTGTGCTAAACATCAGATTACTATAGATATATTCTCTTCCCCCAACCAATTTCATTTATGAAACAACTTGAGGAAATACCTATCACAGAAGAGCTGGTATCATATCTATCACATACTTAGAAATGAATTCACATACAGAAAAGAGCGATCACATACTTTTCTCGGTATGTTTCCTTCTCCACCTCCCGGCCGCACTCCCTTCCCTACCGCTGCCTCATTCCCCTCCACAAAACCAAGCCACAAACATCTATTTCTAGAGCTCCTGAACCAAAGATCACGTTTCTCAAGGTACCTAAGTGTCATTAGTAAAAAAATATATTAGCAGTAAGCAGTCTAAACCACTATCAAATCTGAACCCATACTGGATGCAATCATAAAGAGGGCTCACAATCCTTTGAGGTTAAAAGGTACAATTTGTAGGGCAATCGCTGTACTACCTAGCCTGGTATGGCCATATTAGTCAGGAAAAAAAATAAATGAAGAGTAAGGACAAATTACAAAATTAAGAACTGAGTGACAGAAGATAAGAGAGTGATTAAAAACCAGGAATAAAACAGAAGTCTAGCTGGTGAGTCCTATTCTCTCAATTCTTCAAGGCCCTTAATAAGCCCATAGTTCAGGCCTTTTACCCTTTTACAGAGTCTGTTTAAAGTAGGATACAACGTTCTCCCGACTAAGAAGCAAAACAGAAAGACAAAATTATTATTTTTGAAATGGAGAATTTATCCAACATAACAAGGAAATGAGAATAAATATTTTGATACTATCATTCTAAATTACAAGGCTAACGTGCCAGAAACCATTTTATAGAGTACTCCAATTTAAAATTTAAAATATGAAAATATGAAAATACATCAGAGTAAATATGAGACCAAAAAAATGTTAAATATACTTGGCTTTGTACCACAAGGTCATCCATGTAAAACTCAGGAGAAAAAAGGTGTTTCAAAATCAGAGGTTTATAGGACAGCCTTCAGGCAGTATAAATTGAAACACGGAATTTTTTTCCTTCCTACAAATTCAAAAGCAATGAATAATTATTTTCTTAAAGTAAACTGGCTTAGTAAAATAAAGTGGTATGTCTACGAAGTTTTTGAAATCCCCAATTCAAATCAGATATGCAACTTTCCACCGTTTCTAAATCAAAGACACACTTAAAAGCGGACTAAATAAATGCACTTAGCCCCTCATGATAAAGCAATGGAGCATGCTCCCCCAAAGTATAAATGAATTAGCATAAATTAAAAAAAACATACACAAAATTAAAGAAAAACATTAATGATGCTGCTGAAAAAAAAAAAAGAAACTATTTATTAACTTTATACCAGATATTATTAAACATGTTAAGCAACTATGTTTTCCCAGCACGAGACGATCCAAGATACAAAGCAAAGCTCAAGATGAAGAACTAAAGAAAACAATCCACATCTGTAACTAACACAACCAAACATAAAATGTAGAAGTTGTCATGGCTGTCAAATTATATAGTTTTGCAAATTAGCCTATTTTAGTTTGTGATATTTAATTCCTACTAATGAAAATATTAATGTAGAGGTATTCGTGTTACTAACAAAATGTAGGATTCTTACCATCTTCAGATGTTGCTCCTAAATAAGAGAAATAAAACAATAACATTTCAACAAATTCTGCCAATGCTGATGTTAAGATCTACTCGTACCTCCCACCCAAGACTACAATGAAAGAGTGAAAAAAAAAAAAAATCTTCTAGTCTGACAGCCTTAAATTAACTTACGAAACATTCAGTTTGAGAGAAAACAAAATTTGAAGTAACCTAATGACACACAGCATAATAAAGATTGAAACTAGACAAATGAAAATGGCAAAATCCCACAACAAACACTTTTACCTGTGACATTTCACACTCAAAATTTGAAATGGTGAAGAAAATTATAGAAGCTAATCACCCAAGAAAGATGCAGTCTTGTCACTGCTTTCTTTGAAATGAAGATTTTTATAAAATAAGAATACTTTCTGTGCATTTTCTAAAAGCCATCCATAAAAGAACTAGAAAAACTGACAAACACGGGAGCCAAATGCATGACCCAGGCCTCATTAACCCACTATTTTCATCAAAGCATTACAGAGACCTATCAATCCATTAGCTATGTACTCAACATTTATATACATTCCCTAAGATGTAAAGGAAAAGTAGCGAAAATGAACAAGTAAAAATATCATAACTCACTACTACTAAAGGGCAGTAATAGATATACCTCTGTATGTGTATAGACAGATTAAAAAAAAAATAGGATTGAACATCATTGAGAGTAACACATCACATGACACAGATGATTCTTCAAACAGGTTTATGTTTCTGACCCAAACAAGAAAAGATTTTAATCTGGAAAATGAGAATAATTTAAGGAAATACAATTTCAGTGCGAGAAGTGGTACTAAAGGGTTTTAAAATACAGAAACTATCTTTTGGTGGACTTCCATTTCATTCAGTAATTTTTAAATTTATGAAATACTTTGGGGCGCCTGGGTGGTGCAGTCGGTTAGGCATCCGACTTCAGCCAGGTCACGATCTCGCGGTCCGTGAGTTCGAGCCCCGCGTCGGGCTCTGGGCCGATGGCTCAGAGCCTGGAGCCTGTTTCCGATTCTGTGTCTCCCTCTCTCTCTCTGCCCCTCCCCCGTTCATGCTCTGTCTCTCTCTGTCCCAAAAATAAATAAACGTTGAAAAAAATAAATAAATAAATTTATGAAATACTTTAAACATAGAGAGGAGCACAGAGACACTCATGTCATGTATCCAACCCAAGATTAAATAAACCTTCCATTTCATTGGAATGGAAGTTAAATCTATTTGAGTTTATGAAGGAATAAACAGGAAACCACACAGTTCTCCATTTTTCCTCGATCTCCTACTAAGACTTACAGATTGAGTATCTTCTTACAAGTTCTTAACAAAAGCTCAAGTTCCTACACAACATTATGGTATCTGATGAAGCGAAGGGAAAATGCAGATAATACATTGTGTAGTATCAGACAAAAAAATACCAAACAGATACAAAACACCACACTGAACTGAGCAACTACAGATAAACTATATTCATTTGAATACTGAAATTAAAAAGGCAAGACTTAAAGTTCAGTTCTGGTTAAATGTTAGTTAAAACTCACTCTTAAAAAGAAAGCATCTGTGACTTGCATTTTATTTTCACAGATAACTATATGAATCTATCAGAGCTAGGAAACTCAAGAGTTCAATCAAATGACTTAGGGGATTCCTTTCCATTTTTATGAGTCTGATTCTATTTCAGAGGAAGACTTAAGAAATCGAGACTAGTTCTATGAGCTAAGGCAAAAAATTTTAAGATAATTGATTTTACTTACAACAAACAGTAACCTAGTACTTGAGTAGACTGGGAAACCCCAAAATGGATCTGCCTAACCCCAAATTCAGAGAAATATGTAGCTATTTTTATATCAAATTGCTGCTAAATAAACAGTCTATTTTCAGAAATTAAGAGAATGAAGATATTATATAGGACCCAAGGGCCAAAAAATCTTTAGTAGAATTAGAAAAGGAAGTGCTTACCATCCATCTTGTCAGAAGTATCCTCTTTGATGAAAGGGCAAGCAAAGAACAGAGGAAAACTTAGCATATTAGAAAACAGTAATTTTACAATCCCTAGAAACATTATTTTTGAGAAGACAATTCATAACACAGACATATACATATGTTTTCAACTAAAACATACTAGGAGATTTAAAGAAGATGAGGTGCCCACATGAGGGAAAGATAAAAACAACAAAAAATCGGTAATGAATTTCATTTTCACCGGCCGAGAGAGAAGTTAGTGAAGCCTATATCCCAAGCTGGGACCTTTGCCATCATCAGGCAAACCTCTTGCTTTGGCCTTCGGATCTTCTTGAAATCCAACACTCGTGGGGCGCCTGGGTGGCTCAGTCGGTTAAGCGTCCGACTTCAGCTCAGGTCACGATCTTGCGGTTCGTGAGTTCGAGCCCTGCGTCAGGCTCTGGGCTGATGGCTCAGCGCCCGGAGCCTGTTTCCGATTCTGTGTCTCCCTCTCTCTCTGCCCCTCCCCCGTTCATGCTCTGTCTCTCTCTGTCCCAAAAATAAATAAACGTTAAAAAAAAAAAAAAGAAATCCAACACTCGTGATATCCCTGTTCCCAAAGGATTCAGTACTTAGGTGAGAGGAAAAACCCAGTGGCAATTGCTTTAAGGAACGTACTGTTTAACATTGAAAGAATATAGTAAGAAACATCTCTAGTGACTTCCAACTCTCCTCTCAAGCACAGGTCTCTCTCCTGAGTTGCAAACCACAACACCTCGATGCCACTGGATCTCTCCTGCTCTCGTTATACCACTAGGGTTCCTCAACACCTCCAGTCCGATGCCTCCCTGGGACTTTAAATGCTAAACGCATATAACACAACAAGCTTCTAGCGGCTCATCCTTTAGCAATCTACCACTAGACTGAGAGACTCTGAGTACAGAAGCATATATTTCTGCACCTCTTGTACCAAGTGAGGTGCCTGGCAAGACCGAAGTGCTCACTGAGTGTTTGCTGAAAAACAATGGAACACTTCCTCGGATCCGTAAATGTCCAGTCATGAGAAGACTCAAAGTAGAAGAAAAGAGAGTATACCAGTCACATGTGTGTAAGAACGCTGGTGGTGATGGTGAATGGGGAGAGGGAGGGAGGGAAGAGGAGAGAGGCGGAAGAGGGGGGAAGCGGGAGAGGGCGAGGGAGAGGAAGAGGGGAGAGGAAGGAACAGAGAAACAGAAAGAAAGAGAGAGGAAGAAGGGAGAATCCGTCATCCCCGGAAAGAGCCAGAGGCAAGTAGCTCACTGGGTATAAACCTGGGCCACATAATGAAGTCAATGTGTGGTTCAACCCTCAAAGAACCAAAATAAACTGATCCATCTCACAGCCCCATTACAGACGTTAAGGAAAAAAACGTTACAAACTGCCGTCCTAGTTCACATTAAAACGTTTCAAATATTGTATGTTTTTTCTGCTAACAAAAATGATAGACACTAAATCTCACATTTTTATCTTGAAAACTCCAGATAAATAGGTTTTATGCTTGTTTTCCGGTGTTCTCCCCACTTAAAAAAAGGTAAGCTATAATTCCTGTACCATAAAATTCACCCTTTTATAGTATACAATTCAGTATTTTTAGTATATTAACCCCCCTCATCACAAATTCCATAAAGTTTTCCTCACCCCTAAAGGAAATCCTGCGTCCATTAGGAATCACTCCCTATACCCATGACTCTCAGCCCCTGGCAACTACTAACTTATTTTCTATTTCCGTGGGTTCACCTATTCTAGACGTTTCATGTAAATGGACTCAAACAGTAAACGTCTGTGTCTGACTTCACAATGCTCTCGAGGTGCACCCCTCCCGAAGCTTGCATTGGTACCTCTACGTAACGTACTCCCTTGTATGGCTGCCTAATATTCCATTCCACTGTATGGACACATCTGTTTGACGATTCACCAGCTGATGGACATCGGGGTTGTTTCCACGGCTACTATGAACACTCATGTATACATTTTTATGAGAACGTATAGTTCATATTATCTTAGATATACGGCAAGGAGTGGAACAGCTAGGTCACATGGTACCCATTTCACTTCGTGCGAAACTCCCAAACTGTTGCCATAGCAGCGTTCTTACCAGCACCGTGTTAAGTGCTCACCAGCACTTGGTACTGTCTATCCTCACCAGCATTTGTCACTGTCCATCTTTTTGGTAACATCCACCCTCGTGGATATGAAGGGATAGCTTATTATGCTTCTGATCTGTACTTTCCTAATGGCTAATGATGGTGGGCATCTTCTCATGCACTTTCTGGCAATTAATATGTTGTCTTTAGAGAAATGTCTATTCAAATCTTTTGCTCACTTTTAAATTTAATTGTCTTTTTGTTACTGAGCTCTAAGAGTTCTTCATGTAATTGGGATCTAAGTCCCTAATATCAGATACGTAATTTGCAAACGTTTTCTCTCATTCTCTGTTCTGTCCTTTCACTTTCTTGATGGTGCCCTTTGAAGCACGAAAGTTTTAAATTTTGATGAAGCCCAGTTTATCTCTCCTTTCTTAGATGGTTTGTGTGTTTGGTGTAGTATGTGAGAAAACATTATTAAATCCAAGGTTACGAAAATTTACACGTATGTTTTCTTCCAAGAGTTTTATAGTTTTAGCTCTTAAATTTGGGTCTTTGATCCATTTTGAGTTAACTTTCTGGATATGGTGTGAGGTAAGGATCCAAATTCATTCCTTGGCAAGTGGCTATCCAGTTGTTTCAGCACCACTGCTTGAAAAGAATTCTTTCCCCACTGAATGGTCTTGGCACCCTTGTGAAAAAATCAACTGATCATAAATATACTGGTTTATTTTTGGTCCCTCAACTCCAATTACACTGGTCTATATGTCTATCCTTATGCCAGTACTACAGAGACTTGATTACTTTAGCCTTTAAGTTTTGAAATTGGGAAGTGTTGAGTCCACTGACTCTCTCAAGATTGTTCTCAAAATTGTTTCATCTAGTTTTGATCCCTTGCATTTTCATATGGATTTTAGGATCTGCTTATTTCTATAAAAAGGCATCTGGACTTTTGACAGGGATTACATGGAGTCTGTATGTGAATTTGCTATATTAATAATATTAAGTCTTTAGAGAACCTGGGTGTATTTCCATCAGTTTAGATCTTATTTAATTTCTTTTACTATAGGTTATAGTTTTCAGTGAACAAGTGTGAAAATAAATCAATATATACACATATAAATATATATATATGCATACATTTTGCCCTTGGTTCTCTGTTCCCTGGTTCCTGAGACAGAGTACCTAAGTCCCTTAAAATTTCCTAAATTGTAAGAGCACTAAGGATATCTTTTGTTCTAATATTTGGTCTTTGACCCTGGTGCCTGACAGATACCTTAAGACCCCTATAATTTCCTGGGTGACAGCAGTGTCTTTTGTTCTACTGAGGTGATTCCTGGTGGCTCCTGGAGAGCTTCAGAATGGAGGCTAGTCGCCAGAAAGATGAAGCCACGATTAGAAGCTTGAGAGTTTTTAGCCCTACTCTTCATCTTCTGGGAAGGGGAGAAAAGCTGAAGACTGAGTTAATGACTCATCATGCCTATAGGATGAAGCCTCCTTAAAAATCCCCAAAGTACAAGGTTCAGAGACTTCTGGGTTGGTGAATGTACCAGGTGGGTGGCATGCTGTGACTCCATGGGGACAGAAGCTCTTGTGCTAAGGACCCTTCTGGACCTTGCCCCATGTGGTTCTTCATCTGGCTGCCCATTCACATCCTTTACAAGTCCTTTGTAATAAACCAGTAATCTAGTAAGTAGACTGTTTCCTCGAGTCTGTGAGTCAGGCTAGCAAATTAATTGAACCTGAAGAGGTTATGGGAACCTCTGATTTATGGCTGGTTTGGTCAGAAGCTTGGGTGACAACCTGGATTTGCACGTGATGCCTCAAGTGTTGGGGTGGGGGCAGCCAGGGGCAATCTTATGGGACTGAGCCCTTAACCTGTGAGCTTTGCGCTTACTATAGTTAGTGTCAGAACGGAACTGAAATGTAGGACACCCAGCTGGTGTAGGAGAACTGTTTGGTGTGGAAAACCCACACGTCTGGTGTCAGCAGCATTATTAGTGTCAAAGTAAAGAAGAAACATGGGAGTGGTTTCTCCTAGAGAAGTCTTACACTTCTTTTGTTATATTAATTGCTAAGTATTTTATGCTTTTTAATGCTATTATGATCGATATTGTTTCAAACTGTTCATTGCTAGCATTCGGAAATACAACTGATTTTTGTACATTGACCTTGTATTCTGCAACCTTGCTGAACTCATTTTTAAGCTCTAATAGTTTTTTTGTGGATTCCTTAGGATTTTCTCTACATAAGATCATGTTTTCTGCAAACACAGACAGTTTTACCTTTCTTCCAATCTGGACACATTTGATGTCTTTTTTTGCCTTAACGACCTGGCTAGAACCTCCACGGTAATGTCGTTGGGAAGGGTAAGGGTGGAATATTCTCTTCTTGCTGCTGGTCTTGAGAAAGTATCCCGTCTGTCACATTAAGGAAGATGTTAGCCCTGGGTTTTTCATAGATGTTCTTCACTAGGTTCACAAATTTCCCTTCCATTCCTAGTTTGTTGATTAGTATTCTCACAAAAAGGGGTCGGGTTTTGTCAAACGCCTTTTCTGCATCTACTGAAACAACTGTGGGTTTTGTGGTTTTGTCCTATTACTCTATCAATAGAGCGTACTTAGTTGATTCGTTTTCATATACTCAAGTCACACTGCATTCCTAACCAGGGAACATTTCTGTCCTTTCACTTTGTAACACAGAAACGTTTTACGAATATTAAAAGCATTAAACAACCCACTTTTGACATCTTTTTTAACATCTCTGTCCATATATATTTACCTAGGTATACTTTTATAGAAAATGATGAAATTATCACATTGTTAGGTACCATTCATTTGATCTTTGTTGAAAATACTACTTGTTAATGGCTGCCTAGTATTTTAAGTACATATCATAATTTAATCATATGTCCTTTGTTTACATATCAAGGTTGACTCTAATAATATCTATTATTAAAAACATGATGAATATTCTTTTTTATTTCTTGGTATAATTACCCCTTTTAAGTTTTCAGCCACTCAATTTTATATTTTTACACTTAAGACTGAAATCAGAGGGACTTTTCCCTCCTGGCTTTTGGCTTTTACGTTTAGAAATTCCTTCCCCAATCTGAGAAGAGATGAATAGTCAAGTACTTTGGTTTCATCAAGTTGCTTTCCAACTTTTTAGTCATCTGGATTAAAAAAAAATTTTTTTTTAATGTTTATTCATTTTAGAGATAGAGCACAAGTGGGGGAGGGGCAGAGAGAGCTAGAGACAGAATCGGAAGTAGGCTGCAGGCTCTGAGCTGTCAGCACAGAGCTCAACGTGGGGCTCGAACCCACGAACCATGAGATCATGACCTGAGCCAAAGTCGGACACTTAACCGACTGAGCCACCCAGGTGCCCCTGGAATAAATTTTTATATTTTTATAAACCCTATTTACCGAGTAATGTAACCTTTCCTCACTGACTGTTGCTGTGCCACACTTTATCACGTACTACAATTCATCCTACTATCTCTGCACTTCCTACTGCGTTCCAATGATCTGCCTGCCTAGGGTTCTACCAGTACTACCTAAGAGGGAAAAAAAAAAATGAAGCACAAAAATAGAGATAAGCAATATGAATCACCAGCCTCAAACTTTTAAAGTTGATAACACACAGAGGCACCTGGCTGGCTCCGTTGGAAGAGCACACAGCTTTCAGTCTTGGGGTCATGAGTTTAAGCCCCACGCTGCGTGTAAAGATTATTAAATAAATAAACTAAAAAACATGAAGTCGATAAACATAAAAAACAAACTCCAAATAGCTCTGGGAATACAGGGTTCAGCTCTGATTATAATTAAGCTTTGCACTTTCCCCAGATCCCCGAAAGACTTTCTCGTGGTAAGGGAACAGAAGCTGGCTACAAGGCCAAAGCCCTTCCCAACTTCCTCAGGTAGGCAGTGGTTGGGTGTGGCAGGAGCACAGAAGGGTGCAAATTCTATAGGCAAATTATGGAGTCAAGAACTGTTCCTCTGATGCGGATGTTCGGGAGGATGACAAGGGAAAAGTCGAAACAAGGCAGCTTGAGTACCTTCCAACTATGTCCTAAGTACGGAATTCTATTAAAAGATGCAGACTATCCTTAACTGGCGAGAATGGACACGAGGCGATTAAGATATCGCGGTCGCCTGACTTCGCTGAGACCAGGGAGAAAACAACGGATGCTACCCCACGGAGAGCGGCCTTACCTAGTGACGCGTAGGAACCCGGATTCAGGGCCCCTGCACCCAACCGCCCGCTTCGCGCAGACTGCCCGGCAGCATGGTGAGCCTTGGCACCAGCAGCAGCATTCACGTCGATGTCGCTTCGTGAACGCTGCAGGCTTCCGGGAAGGCAACTGGCTTTGCTGCTGCCTGCCGACACTACGGGAAACAGAGCAGAGGCGGCGTATACGATTTAAATCGCCACAAACAGTACGGAAGTTACATCGACTTGAAACCACGACGAGCTAGTCCATGACGACCAATGGTCAGAGAGGGAGTGGTGCACAAACGGACACCGGAAAGCACTTCGCGGTATTTGCAGGTCGGGGTCCTTCCGCTTCAATCCTGTTACCCCTAAATCTTCTTGGACAGTCTTCCCAGTGTTTTTCTGCCTCACTTTCCTCTTGCATAAAATGGGAAAAACCTCTATATTGGTGAAATTCACACAACTGCTCTGTAGATGACGAGCCGGTGTCTGTGACTGATTCATGAAAATAAAGCACAGGAAGCACTGTACAAGACACACGGAGGACAGCAGGGTTTTTCTTACTATCAGAGACATGCAAGGAGAACTACCACTCTAGCATATGGTTATTCAGAAAATCATGCAAATTCTACCCCTCTTAGGCAAAGCAAATGGAGCCATTCAATTTCTGGTCTGTAGTTTTCAGTTTTAAAAATGAAGATTTTATAAACTGACTTATGATCCATGAATAGGCCATGAAATCAACAGAGTGGGTCACGACCAACATTTTAAGGAAGTGAAACAAAAAAGAGTGCATCGCAAGTAAAGGTAAGCGGTGCTTCAGGGAACTTGGATTATACTCTATTCTGTACAGTACATGTATATCATATGCATATAATTACATACACCACATTGTACATACTGTGTGTAGTATATGTATATGGTATACAAACGTAGGTACAACGTACATATGTGGTATTAGCTTACTGCATAAGATGATGTTCTCACTACACAGTTAAAAGCAGTAACTTTTAAACTGTTCTGATGTGGCCCGTGGTGAGAAAATACTTTTATTATTTTTTTAAACGTTTATGTATTTTGAGAGACAGCATTAGCGCGCACGAGGTGGGGAGGGGCAGGGAGAGAATCCCAAGCAGGCTCCTCGCCATCGGCACAGAGCCCGATCCGGAGCTCAATCCCCGGACCTTGAGATCATGACCCGAGTTGAAGTCGAGAGTTGGCCGCTCAACTGACTGAGCCCACCAGGCGCCCCGAAAACAATTTTAAATAGTAACATGACTTCTAACGTAGCTTTACTTTGTTATTCAGTACAACATGCTTGGACTCTTGCTTAGAAAAAGACAGTTTACCTCTTCCAGCCACAGTCGATGGGTTTGCTGTAGACCATTTGGAAGAAAAAGGGCGACTGCAAGGTAAAAATAAATGCTTTTAGTAAGAAGATGTAATTGATCACTCTTCTCAGAACAATGAAATACTGAGTTTTCTGAAGGGTTGTCTTGATTTCACTGTAATTTTCCTTTTACAAATCACTTCAGGACGGTGTGGTCCCTCAGCTGTGGAGCAGAAATGAAACAACTAGCAGCGAAGAGACCGTAAGCTCTACAAAGACCAGCAACCGGCCTGCTGGTGTTCACTCGGGTCCCCGGCACCCATCATAGTGCTCACCACACAAGACTCAATAGAGCACACTCCAACCCCGGTACCCCAAGACGTCTTCCTTAGAAGGAGACAGGGGTAGTGTCATCACCAGCACACAGGGAGTTCGGCGTGACCAAAGCCTCTTCACCTAAGCCGTAACGGGCGCGGCCAAAGGCACTTCAGGCAGCTACCGCGAAGGTATCACGCCGCCTATGGCAGTGCTGAGCGTGACTGCCTGGGACGAGAGGAACGAGGCTGAGGGCTACTGCTGAGGATAACACCAACGATTAGAAAGCAAAACAGCTCAGATCATTTCAAAGGATCCATCTGCCCTAGTTATCTTTACAAAAATGTTTTTTAAATGTGTATTTCTGAGAGAGAGAGAGGCAGAGAGACAGAGAGAGAGAGAGGGGGAGACACAGAATCCGAAGCGGGCTCCGGGCTCCGAGCTGTCAGCACAGAGCCCGACGCGGAGCTCGAACTCACGGACTGCGAGATACTGACCTGAGCGGAAGTCGGTGCTCAACCGACTGAGCCACCAGGTGCCCCTGCCTTAGTATCTTGATTATCTTTCATTATAATGCTATTCTGCAGCCCATAGGTAAATAATATGTCTAGGTATGTCTAGGGGGTCAGGGAAGTTTGTCCACAAGTTTTAAAGGTGCGGGAAGAGGAGCAAAGACCCCAGACAGGTTCATGGTAGGAAAGGTAATTATTCCTACGATAATCACACTGAAATGGATCGTATCTGCTTTTTCACTGGACGTAAGTACAGCACTTACAAAACACTGGGAGCACCTTCCTGGATCCTGTGCCCTGGGTGCCTCACTTGCCCCTCCCTCGTCCCACTCCTGCATCAGGGCCCCGCCACGCAACCAGCAACCTTTGTGCGGCCAAGGTCCCACAGGATTACACAGAGGTGAGCCCACATTCTGTGAGCTGTTCTTCCCTGGGGAGACCTGCAGATACTTGTGGCCACCCTAGGGAGTAGACATGGCATCAGAAATTCTAGCAATCTCACAGGGCTAGAGAGAGAGAAAGTTAGGGTTAAGGCTGCCAAGGCAGGAAGGGTTTGAGGAAGCCGATATAATGAGAATGCTATTACACAGAGGTGAGTCGGATACTAGTGAATCTGCCACTGATCCAATTTGCCACTGAGGAATTGGCTCAAGTCTTCAGTTGTGCAAAGGCAAGGAAGGAAAGCAGTGTGTTTACTAGTCACACGGTGCGGTGTAAGGGTTCTGAAGATGACTTCAGAATCCCCATTACAATTCTTCCATTATAATGCCCTAGAAATGGGCGGTCTACTGTACCAACTATTTTGGGGGTACTAAAAAAAAAATATATATATATATATATATAAATTAGTGCTTCCCAAACTTTTTCAAAGGCATGAAAGCAGACACAAAATCTGAATCACTACACCCTTTGCCTGAAAAGAAGCTATACTAGCATGGAATCCAACCCTTGCAACAACAGACCGAGAGACGACTAAGTACAGCCGACCTCGAACAACACACATCTGAACTGAGTGGGTCCACCTACATGAGGATTTTTTTTAATGCAGTACAGTACTGTAAATGTGTTTTTTCCTTATGATTTTCCCAATATTTTTTCCTCTACCTTACTTTGTTGTAAGAATACCGTATATAACATACATACAGCATGCAAAACGTGCCCATCGACTGTTTATGCTCTCGGTAAGGCTTCCGGTCAATAGCAGGCTATTTGCAGTTAAGTTTTGGGCGGGTCAAGTTGCATGCGGATGTTCGACTTCACGGGGTGTTGATGCCCCTAACCCCCATACTGTCCAAAGGTCAACCACACTTTCCAGTAATCATTCTTTTAAGGCTTGAAGGAGAAGCAGGCAGACACCCAACCATCTAACTTACGGAACTACAGGGAGTTGGAGAGAGAGTAAGAAATCAGTAATTATCATTTATATGACCTTACTTGAGACTTTCCTGTGAGCTAGATGAGGACCTGTCTGATTGTGGAAGAGATGCTACACTGCCAGAGCTCTTTAAGTAAGTCTGAAGACTCTTCTGGTAAGATGGCTCAAGTGAATTATACAACGTTTCAGCTTCACCAGGAAAGTGGTTTCTAAGACCCATGTATGTCCTGTAAAACAAAAGAACAAGTAACAACAAAAGAATATAAAGTAATAGCTTTACATAAAATGTGCACATTCACGACGAATGAAGATGAGACCATATTAATATATCCACCACCTATCAAGTGAATACTTTCTAAATCTAACAAGTTTTGGTGGAAAGATGGCAGGCTTTTGAGAAAAGATCTCAGTCCAAAATCTGGTCGTGATCCTTACTGTTTGCATGGCCGTGAAAAAACCCCTGAATCTCCAAACTTCTGTTGCCAGTCTACAGAGATAGCATGTTTGCAGGTCATTTCCAAGACTAGACAGTAATGTAGACCAACTGCTCCACAGTATCAGGTACTTAGCACGTTCTCAATAAGTGACAGTTATTTTTATTCATAACGAAAGTGAAGGTGTTATGATGGAATAGGAATACTGACGATGATACAAATGACAATGTGTTAGACATCCAGTACAGATATAAAAAAAAAAATCTCTACTCCCAACATGGGGCTCAAACTCACAACCCTAAGATGAAGAGTCGTAGACTCTACCAACTGAGTCTGCCAGGCGACCCATACATCTAATACAGATTTAATGGAGAAAAATCTATCTCAATTTTACTAAAGGGCTGATGTAGTAGAATACTTGAGACACTGCTGTTATTTTCATTATTTTCATTCTTCCAGTATAATTCTTTTCAAAGAAAAGATCCAAGTATGTTTAAGATGTGACAAAAATACATTATAGACTTACTTTCTTGCCTCCACTCTGGCTTCAGCATCGGCATCATGAATCCCCTTCTTAATAGTTTCAACCAAGACAGCTGCATGTCTATTAAAACAAAACATATTACTTTTTTTAAGATTTTGTTATTTTTAAGCAATCCCTACACTCAACAAAGGGCTCGAACTCACAACCCTGAGATCAAGAGTCGCATATTCCACCGACTCAGCCAACCAGGTGCCCCAAACACCTTTAGATTCAGGAGTAAAACTATATTTCACCACAAATCATACTGCCTATATGTTACAAATTAATCACAAAGGGGCAGGGGAGGTAAAAAGATTAATCAGTGCGTAATAATCTAAGATTGTAAGAGTTTCTGATAATCTAATAGTAACCCCACATATTTCATTCATGGATGGTTTCCTCCTGACAAGTCAAATATTAAAAACTTGAATATAATTATTTTTATAGAGTCCAAATAACGTATAAATGTACAGTGCTGAAATTTTAAATTCTTAACGAATAAAAAAAAACCCTTTGGTGTGGTTCTCACTAACCCACCAGTGTAGAAAATAATCTGCTAATAGTATGATCAGTTATGATCTGGACCAAGCTAAACAGTAGTTGCCACAAAGAACTTAAAGGAAACTTAGAATTATATCATGCCTACACGAAACAAACTTATTTAAAAAAAAAAAAAAAGGCTGCGAATAGGTTCTTACAATTTCCATGTAAATGCAGGTATACGCCAAAGTTCAAACTTGAAATTATACCGTGCAAATAGCCAACTAGCTAGCTGGCTGCCAAATTTTTCTCTTGTTCATCTCAGAGCTGCATGAGATACTGCCCAGTATATACCTTACCAATGATACTGGACAGCTGGTATGGAGAAACTTTCCAATGAATCTCTCTCTTCTTAAAATCTTTCTCCTCTGAAAAGAAGTGCCTTCCTTCTATCTTAAATCATTCATTACTTGATTAATTATACCTCAGGAAACCTAGGTCACTTGTCTGGAGATACATTTTAAAATTTCTGTCCAATTTAACCTGCAGTATCTTGTTTAATCCATCCTACTTAAGAGATCCTCATTCACCCCATAAGTAAAGAAGAAAATCAAAGCTGCACCAAGTAAGAGGAATCAGACTACATCACAGCTTTAAAGGAAAACCAGTATAAATAGCTTTTAAGCAAAAGGAGAAATAATGCAAAACCAATAGCATCAACTTCTAAAGAACTGGTGATAATGGGAAGGAGAGGGAAGCAGGAAAGGAAGAGTTAATACATACCTTTCCAACGAATGAGTCTGCCACTCTTGTAACAATAAATCTAAAAATTCAAATGAGCGCCTGAAAAATAAGTTAATTGTAACTAAATGTTACAACACTATGGTAAGTTATGTTTATTTAAAACTAATTGTTAATTAACACTTCCTTCTACTGTACTTTGTTCTCTGAATTAAAGTACAAGGGGGGCACGTGGGTGGCTCAGTCAGTTGAGTGTCCGACTTCAGCTCCGGTCATGATCTCACGGCTTGTGAGTTCGAGCCCCGCGTCGGGCTCTGTGCTGACAGCTCGGAGCCTGGAGCCTGCTTCAGATTCTGTGTCTCCCTCTCTCTCTCTGACCCTCCCCCACTCACGCTCTGTGTCTCTCCCAAGAATAAATAAACATTAAAAAAAATTTTTTTTTTAAATTTAAAGTACGAGATATTTTTAGGTTATCTTTTTTTTTTTTTTTTTTTAGGTTTATTTATTTATTTTGAGAGAGAGAGAAAAAGCGCAAGCAGGGAAAGGGCAGAGAAGGAGCCGGAGAATCTCAAGCAGGCTCTATGCTGTCAGGGCAGAGCCCTACGCAGGGTTAAATCCCACGATCCATGAAAGCATGACCTGAGCTGAAGTCAACAGTCACACACTTCATCAACTGAGCCACCCGGGTACCCCATGTTTTCAGTTACTGGAACTTCTCAAATACTTAACTACTTTAAGGCTCCAACTACTCCTATGCTACACAGTTCAAAAAAACCTCCAGGGTTCCCCATGATTTTAACTTAAAATGTGTGTCAATTACAAAACTTAACATTATTTCATTTTAAAAAATACTTCTCGAGCACCTACTATGCACTAGAAATTGAAGACCTACAAAGGTGACCAAGAAAGATGGAACGGATCTTCCATTTCCACATCTGTTTTCTTAAACATGCATACACGTGATTTTTAATCAAGTGTCTGTATATTTCCTCCTATACCCTCTCGTTCTCAACTCCTTCAACTGTCTCACTCTTGAGCTTCTCCTTCTTGGCGTCTGATGACACAGTTCTCCCCTATTTTTCTTCTTTTATGAGCACTTTTCCTCCACCTTCCCTTAAATAAGTGTTCACCTGGTTGGCGCTCTTTGTAACCCACCTGTTTCATAGCCTTTGCTTGGGAAACATCATCTGAATCGTCTACACCCTTAGCTCTGACTACCAGCTCTGCTGCTCACATCTAGTCCTTTACCTCCAGCACTGGTTCTTTCATTCGGCCGTGAAGTCAAAGTTTCTACCAGCTCGCGGACATCTCTACACTGGCAGAGACTGTCAGCTCAAACACTACATACGAAAGAACAAATTAATTCTTACCCTCTCAAATCCATTCTTTTAGCCCATACTGTATAGTTTAGAAAATGTTAAGTTAACTTGCCCAAAGTGATAGGACCTAAACCCTGGCATTCTGACTGCAGAACTCCCAGGTGAAGCATCTGATCTACCTCCAATGATCAAGTTCTCATTTCTATGCCCTTAAATCCCTTGGATTTATTTACTGAATAAAATCTGTATCAGGGATCACCAATACAGCTTACTTCAGACCCTGCCCCTCTTACATGAGCTACAAGAACAATAATTCCTACTTAATTAAACCAATATTTCTCATTGTCCCCTCTTTTTAAGTATATTTATTTATTCTGAGAAAGAGGGAGAGTACAAAGGGGTGGGCCAAAGAGAGAGGGAGAGAGAGAGAGAAATCCCAAGCAGGCTCTGCACTGACAGCATGGGGCCCGACGTGGGGCTTGAACTCACGAACCGTGAGATCATGACCTGAGCCCAAACCAAGAGTTGTATGCTTAACGGACTGAGCCCCCCAGGCGCCCCTCTCACTGTCCCTTTTTAATCACTGGTCATAGCTGAAATAAAAAGATGGATGACATTACCTCCTCACCAAAAACTGTCCGAGTATGAAGCAATGTCAAAATTTCTCTTCGTAGACGTTCACAGCCCTCTACACTGACTTTAACCTACTCCTGGCCTCCCTCCCCCACTCACGTCAGCCTCTTTTCCTACTGTAACCTTCCGTTTATCACGTGTTCTGGCCTCAATGGCCTGTCTGATGGCTCTGCACCACTCAGAAGCTTTACATCTCTGCCTAGGTAACACCCACTCAATTCCCCTACAGTTACTGAATTGCTTCCCATTTTCAAGGCATTTGTTTTTTAAATTAAAAACCTTTATTCATGTTTATTTATTTATTTTTTTTTTTTAATTTTTTTTTCAACGTTTTTATTTATTTTTGGGACAGAGAGAGACAGAGCATGAACGGGGGAGGGGCAGAGAGAGAGGGAGACACAGAATCGGAAACAGGCTCCAGGCTCTGAGCCATCAGCCCAGAGCCCGACGCGGGGCTCGAACTCACGAACCGCGAGATCGTGACCTGGCTGAAGTCGGACGCTTAACCGACTGCGCCACCCAGGCGCCCCTATTCATGTTTATTTTTGAGAGAGAGAGAGAAACACACAGTGCAAGCAGGAGTTGGGGAACCGAGAGGGAGGGAGGGAGACACAGAACCTGAAGTAGGCTCCAGGCTCTGAGGTGTCAGCACAGAGCCTGAAGCGGGGCTCGAACTCACAGACCGCGAGATCATAACCTGAGCCAAAGTTTGACGGTTCACCTAAACGACTGAGCCACCCAGACACCCCTCAAGGCAATTTTATGACGCGTTTCCTGACTCCCTCTTCTCTGTTACATTCCTATTTCTCTAGCTACCACTTTCCTCGGTGTTAAGACAGAGACTGGCAAACCTCTTCGGTAAAGGGCCAGGCACGGAGATTTTAGGCCTTGTGCACCAACAACAGTCTCTAACTCGTACTTTCCTTCTTTCTCCCTTTATAACCACCTTCAAAAATGGAAGAAATAGTCTTTGCTTGCAGACTGCATCAGACTAGACTGTTGGCCAGATGTGACCAGCGACCTGTCATTTGCTGACCCTGGGCATAAGAGACAGGTGACAGAACACTTGTCACCAAAACTCTGAACCACTTAAAGGCAGTAATACCTCCTTCAGCTTCTTCCTAGCAAAGTACTTAAATACATATATTTATCAAGTAAAAAAAAGAGATTCTTTACAATTTTCTTTGTTTTGTTACTCAAGCAATCATGACCAAAGGAGTAAGAACAGATTTTATAAGCATCTAGGAACAGAGGTAATATCAACATGATCAGATAGGACTATAGCTTAAATTGTTTTGAACTAAACATCCTTCACTGCAAATATAAAAATGTAGTTTGATTTTCTTATATCTGCTGTCTTGCAAAAATCGTTTGAGACGGGTTTTGAATAAAATAAATCAAACCAACAAAATTTTAAAGCAGTTAAGAAATTGAGATCAGGAAAAGAATATGAATTCAAAACAGATGGGTACATGCATCATACTAGCATATAAAATATGGTACTTAAAAATGTCTTTAAAGTCATTTCTAAAGCTTATTTTTAATTGTAGTTGACATACAATATTATATTAGTTTCAGGCATACAAGCTAGTGATGTGACATCACAAAATGCTCACGATAGTTATGACCTGTCACCATACAAAGGTAAACAATATCATGATTATGTTCTCTACGTTGTACTTGACATCCCTGTGACTTATTTAAAGTTCAAGTTGGTACCTCTTAATCCCTTTCAATCTATTTTGCCCATCTCCCTCCCCTCTGGCAACCATTAATTAGTTTTCTGTATTTATGTTTTTTCATTTGTTTTCTTAGGTTCCACATGTAAGTGAAATCACATAGTATGATTCTTCAATTTTTTCTGTAGTATCTATATATTTATGTATTTATTTCTTTATTTAAGTTAAGTAAGTAAGTAATCTCTATACTCAACATGGGGCTCAAACTCACGCCCGAGATCAAGAGTCACGTGCCCTTCTGACTAAGCCAGCCAGGCGCCCCTGACTCTTCACAATTTTCTTTTTTTTTTTTTTTTTATTTTTTTTAAATTTTTTTTTTTTTTTTCAACGTTTATTTATTTTTGGGACAGAGAGAGACAGAGCATGAACGGGGGAGGGGCAGAGAGAGAGGGAGACACAGAATCGGTAACAGGCTCCAGGCTCTGAGCCATCAGCCCAGAGCCCGACGCGGGGCTCGAACTCACGAACCGCGAGATCGTGACCTGGCTGAAGTCGGACGCTTAACCGACTGCGCCACCCAGGCGCCCCTTCACAATTTTCTCAAACATCAAACGTACAAATCTTGTTTTTGTTGTCTTTAGTATTGATGGTGATCCCGATGGTATTAAAACCAGCAGAAATCACAAGACAGAGAAAGACTGACAGGCTGACCTGGTGTGGCTGTTTATTCTGTCCCAAACACTATAATGAATTCTACTCATGTGGATCTGCCTCATTTAATCCTCACAATGGTATGGGGTCGATATCATCAGCGGTACTAACATATACACACACCGATGTGCAGAGCAGTGTAAATTGCCCAAGTAGAACAGTCAAGTGGCAGTTGTGGCACTCTAGCAAAGGCCTGATTCCAGACTCCATTCTCTCTGAAAATGAGGCAACGAGTGGCCCAAAGAAATCAAAGCTTAAAAGGAGAAATCTGGAAAACACGGGTGGTTGTAATGGTCATTTCTTTTTCCTTGTAGGACACGAGATGAAAAAGTTTACTAAGGTTTCTAGAAGGCAAGAAATTTGTGACAACTAAATTTTGCACCAGAATTAAGAATTTAACATAATATAAAACTATACTAAATTAGTTTTTTCTCAAAACTTACCTCCTTACAGGAACTGATTTTGATGTGCAATTGCTTGTGATTAAAGGTATAAGTCTGGGTACATGGGTATGCTGAAAAAGATGTTTTAGAAAAGGTTGAGAAATACAGTCCGCTTCACATAATCTCTTCTATTTGCCTTACAACCAAGTATTTAGATATATTAGAACAGAACAAAAAGACCATAAAATGAGATCTGGAAAGAAATCAAACCTGTCAAACAGTTTCCCCCACTTAAATAACAGTAATGATGATATAGTTTCAGAAGGACAGGTGTGGCTGTAATACTACCTAAGAGAAGTTAATTGTGTAACTGCAAAGAACTGTCGGGGCAGTTGTGTTTGGGGGCGGGAGCCCTAGCAGGACTGGGCTTGCATCTGTCAAACTCTCTGAAGTGCCACAGCTACGGCCGGTGGAAGAGAATAATTAGTAGGCCATCAAAGCGAGTAACCAGAGTGAGCCTGCAACCCTACCTGCTGGGAATGCACTCGGAAATGGTGATTTTAATGGAAGTTTCACTGTGGCTAAACCACAGCTGTCTAGAATTCAGGTAAAGTTCAACAGATATAATCTTTTGATTTCTATTAGTAATTTTACATTCCTCTAGTGAAGTAAACACTAAAAAGTACACAACAGACAGAAGGATAAAATAGTAACCTAAGCATACATATTTGATGCTTCACATACCCTATTTTTTCTTCTGAGCTAATGGTACAGGCCAGATTACCTAGGAAACCAGCTCTGAGATGAACTCTAGCATATAGGATACTACCAAGTGCCCTTGGGATCAACACTTGTGGAAGGAGGGCAAAGGAGGCAGGGGTGGGCGGAGGAAGAAATCCATCTGTGATTGGGCCTCAGGATCTCTTCGCTAAAAGCCATTAGGGAGCTCTGGAGTTAAAATGGCCCTTCAGAGCAGCTCGAATTGGTTCCGAATGGCCCCAACGTCAACTTCCACATCAATCAGTTGTTGAATGTGGGCCATAATGGGAAGGGGCAAGACCCTGGGGAACGCAGCTCTCTGCAGCTAAAGACTTTCTGCCAAAAGTGCTTCCGGTATTGGAAAAACCAGTCTTTCGCCGAAGAGGAGTGTGTGTGGCACATCTGTGAGCTAGAGTGAACTCAACCGAAATAAAAGAGCCAACTTTGTTCAGCTGCTTCAGAGGGAGGCTACCTACAGACCTGAAGTTGCTCCAATGAGAAGTACACAAGAGAGTGCTGACCTGTGGGCTACTGAACTTACACTCTGCCTAGAAGGGCCCTGTGGACTTGCTCCCTACAGCGCCCAGAAGAGCCTATTCCCAAACACTGCCACAGACCTCGAGCCCAAGGAGACTCTCCAGCCACAACACACTGCGTAGGTCTTACCTATCATCCTTTTCTTCCCTTCGTAACCTCCCAAACCCACTGCTGATGAACACACATTCAACACAGCGGCACGTATGGAGAGATACACTGACCTAGCCGTTGTTACGTCACATTCAGGGAGAGCTGTACCCAAGGAAAATAAAAAGTGAACGTTACAACTACAGACGAAGCGTTCAACCAAACACCAAGTCGGACAATTTAGGTTTTAGTTTATGAATGCCAGCTGACAACCAAAAAATAAAAACCTTCTTGAGAATTAAAAAAAGAATTAGAAGTCAAAGACAGCAATCTAAGGAAGGAGTCTTCTGGGAGACCAACAGAATACAGAAAATGGGAAATAACATAAAACAACAAAACCACCTGATTTGTATTTTCAGTGAGATGACAGGATAGTGTATCAATAACATTAAACAAGCTTATGAAAAATAAGAAGTTTGAAAACAATGTATGATGTATAAGGCCTCAGAACGGCAGCATGGGTATTGTCACATAAGTAGAATTTAAAGGAATTTTTCTTGAGAACATACATCTGTAAGGCAAAAAACAAAAAAATTATCCAAGAAATGATAAATGATACTGAAGGTTCCAAAACTGTGTAACAAGAGTAACAGGGAAAACAAAACAAAACAAAACAAAACAAAAAACAAACCCAAAAACCTAGCAAAGAAAACAGAAGCAATAAATAAATGATCCACAAAAATTAATACAACTTAAGGAAAATTCACCTTCATCAGAAACTCTTACACACTGTGGAAGGAAAGCACTAGTGAAGCTGGAGGAAAACTCCTAACACCTGGAAAGCTTCCGCAAGTTTTTATTTTTGTTTTTCTAGGAAAGAAACAAGTGGGATCTCAGTTCTTAGAGACACAATAAAAAGTGAAAATAATTCTGAATGGAAGGTAAATAATTCTGAGAAAAAAAGGAATATGAACCTGAAGTCCAACTTTTTAGCTCTGTTAGGGTAAAGAAAAGTCATTTTAAAATATGCGAAAGTAAATATACATGAGAATTGAGAACACACTAAACCAAACAGAAATTACTCAGAACTAATTAAAAAATGGGTGGTAAGAGCCAATGGCCAGGAGAGAAAGAAGTAAAAAAACTACAATTTCCAACTGCTGGACATGAAAATGTTTTTATTCAGTTTAACGCTTGAGGGGAAAATGACATGAATTAGACAAAAGGTAGTCTTTTTAAAAGGTGGGGGAAGCAAAACAGGTTCTATTCCTGACACTGAAAAAGAATAAGGAACTTCTAAGAAAATAAGAAACAGGTAAGAAAAAGCACAATGAACAGAAAACAGAAATTACAGGAAGAAATGCTATTTCAAAATGGTAATAGTAAAAAACTTTGACCATACATAAAATAAAGTAAGAACTGTTAGGAAACTGAAATTGACAAAAAACAGAATCAGAATTTTTTAGATAAATTACCTTTTTAAAAAATGAGACCATGAAGAATTGGAATAATAGAAAATATCAAGTTGGATTTAGAGATGAACAAAGTACTTTCTAAACAAATTCCGTAGTTTGCAAGTACTAAAAGACTACCTATATAAATTTATGATGTACTGAGACACAAATAAAATTTAAGGCACTCACTGAAGAAGAAACCGTGTAATCAAATTCTCTAGTTAGAATGTAATGAAATTATAAACTAAGGACAAGAGCAACAAAAGAACCATCTGAAAACGAACTATCATTATGTAACTCAAAGAGGATGTTGAAATGAAAATTACAAGTGATAAAGAAATATAAAGAGAATGCGGTAACTCTAAACGATTCATGCCAAAATCCAAGAAAACCTACAGCCTTATAATATTACAAAACAAAAACTGTAACAAATTATCTAAGGACATACTACAAAGATCTAAGGGGGGAAAAGGAGCCAAAGCAGGTCAAAGAAAGGAATTAAGAAACTTATAGGAACTAAAAGTTAGAAAAAACTGAAGAACATCGCTGGAACCAACAAAACTAAAATTTGAGGCTTATAAAAGAAACAATGCCTCTGGCAAGTTAAAAAAGAAAAAAAAAAGAAAATTAGTATTAAAACAAGAAAAAATGGTACAGAACCACAGTGCTACAGAGGCATTATTTTTTTAACTTAAGAGAAGGCAGTATACCACCTCGTGCTGAAGATTCTTAAACTCTATATGAAAAGAATATTCTAAGAAAATACAAATAACCAACAATTCAAAGTGAAATGCAAAAGGGCCCAGGGTCTAAAACATTTGAAAACTTATTATAGAACTTCCAAGGTCAGCAAGCCCTCACAATAGAGTAATGTAATAATAAAATATATAAACTAAGAAAAGTACAGGAAATTCTAAAACGACTCATATATTAAAATGAATGCCAACATCTGAAGTATCAGCCAAATGAATCCAGCAGTATTGTAACAAACAACGGCCAAGCAGAGTCCAGTTCAATGAAAGTCCAATGGATAACTAAAAAGAGAACCATTTCTAAAGATATTACACAGATAGCTGGTAAGATCTCACATCTATTCCTGACCAAAATTTAGCAAAATACGAACAGAAGTAAGTTCCCCTAACCTAATATAGAGTAGCCAAAGATATCTGCACCAAACATCATATTTAAAGTACTCCCATTAGACTCAAGACAAAACAAAGACCTCAATAATTTCTGTTATTTTTCTGGATTTAGAGAACCTTAAAAAAATATTAAAACAGAAAAAACGGACCATCTTCAAAGATAAATTCATAGCTTTTTAAATAGCCATTTGATTTTACCGCTGAAAAAACCTTCTGGTGCAGCAACATCAGAAAGAAATTTCATTCCTTTAATAGGAAAGAATAAACTGACCAAAGAAACTGAATAGGAGCTCAGGAAACAAACCCATACACTTAATGGAAATTTACTATATGAAAATGCTGCCGTTGCAAAAAAGACTGAATTATACATGCCACTGAGTCAACTCATTTTGTATTTGGGGGGAAAATCATGTTAGATATCTGTATTTCACACAGAAACAAAATCCAGTTAGATTTAAACATAACAAACAAAATTATAAAAATGTTAAACTGGATATTTTTATAATTGTGAAACAGGGAAAGTCATTTTAACTATAACAAAAACCACAAAACGAACATGGTCTCAATACATAAAAATTTAAAGGTCCTCTATATAACAAACAATAGTTTAAACAACATTTGAAGCACTGACAGACCGGCAGAAAACAGTACCTGCAACATATGTAAAACAGATGTAACACAGAATCAATATACTTATGATATATAAGTATATCAGTGAGGAGAAACTGTACCAAGAGTATAAACTGGGCAATCCATAGAAGAATTCTGAAAGGAAAACAAAGTAGCCAATGTCTCTAATAATCTAAGAAATGCAAAGTACAGAATATGAAATAATATTCCATGTATTAAATTATAAGACCTGTAAGTGACTGGTAATACACAATGTTGGTAAAGGATGGAAAGAAAGGACTCCATAAAGATGACTTAATGTCAATGCCTTTTAACAGAGAACCAATCTAGACGTTAAGAAGAATTAAACGTACAGACAAGAGAAGGCGCCCAAGTTCATGAAGTTGAAAAAACCAAGTGAGAAAATATTATTTATATATAGGTAAAATATAAACATTAGGTTTATATTTTGTAATAAATACTGTTTGTATAGGCATAGAACAGACGTTTGCAAAAGTATATGCTGAATGGCTAGACTGATTAATGGTAGAAGAGAATTCAAGAGGGGAGATTTATTTTTTTTAACTGTTCTTTTGGGGGCACCTTCAAGATATTGAAGATGAGAAATATTAAGAATCTGCCTATCATACCACTGCCTATAACAGTTTTACTGTTTGATATCTGCCCGTTACTACCTGTAACGTAATTACACATACCCCTAAGTACATGCACACGTGTATATCACATTCTGTATGCAAGCGTATTTACTTCAAAATCTTCTGTATTATTTAAATGTTCTATATAACTGTAATAAGCATGTATTGCTTTTATTTCATAAATCAGTGAGTAAATAAGTAAATAAATAAAAATGCCAATGACTTATTTAAGTATGTTGAAAAAGAGGGAGGGGAGGAGAGAGGGAGGAAGACAGAAGAACCTACCCGAATGATGAACCTGATAGCCGCACATCCAGAAGTTGCCATGACTTTTGCACTATTGGGGACGAGATTAAAAAGCGTAGGTACAATGGCTTCAGCGCCATGATCAAACTTGTTTCCCAAAACTGTTGAAAGATGTCTACAAAGGAAGACCAAAGAATGTTGTTTTGTTTTTAAGTTAATGGTAAGTATAGGTAGAATCAGATACTTTAAAAATATTCTCATTGAATTAACTTAAAATTTTTATTTTAAACAGTTCGAACAGCAGAAAAGCAAAAGAGAAAGGGAAGTGCAAATATTACTCGTTTCCCTCTTTTCCCCCCTTTCAACTGTCCAGTCCAAAGCTGAAATCTGGCATTTTACTCCCTCTTTACAATGGCAAAGAGAAGCCATCTGATCTCAGAATTTAACCATTATCTTGACAGATAAAAACATTCAGCCCTGATTGCCCTGACCTCTATTAGTCTTCATGCATCTAGTATTTCTATTCTGACACTCCGACATCGATCTTAAATTCAACATACGTTCAAAATCTTACGCAAATCACTACTCCTCAAGGCAGCCACTACTTCTATTAATGGTACTACCACTATTTTAGTCAGCAATACTCCACCTTTGGGGTAGGGTTTCAGAATTTTTGACTGAAAATACACCTCTACTACACACTAGTTAGCTGGCTGACCCAAAGGACGTCTGTCTTCTCTTTCCAATTCTGTAGTTAAACAACGAAATTCAGTCTTTAATTGCGTGATTTAGTTAGGACACTTAGAAAGGATGTTGTAATCATGCACAGTTCTCACAATGCTGCGGTACTGGTTCTGTTCTATGTATCTTATTTAAAATACACTGTTGGGATACAGTTAGCTCCAAAACCTCAGACTCTTGATTCAAAGAGGAAGTCTGACTCAGGCTTATTTACTAGTGTTCAGTTATACTTTCAGTTTTCGAATGTCTAGACTCGTGGGCAAAAAGGAACCTCAAACCAGAAGCAAGCAAACAGATAGTGTGGTCGTCCTTTAAAAAGGGAGTTTTGTTCCGGTAGGCAGGTGAGGCACTTGGGAATCAGTCTGATCTTTATCAGTCTATTGGAAGGAGCCTTGTCTTGGAACCGCTTTAGTGCCATCCCCATACAACGGCCTCTCTGGGACCTCTACCGAATGTCCTGGGTGTTTAACTAGGTTTCTGCATCCTACTCCTCGGAACTTGAATCTCTCCAGCCCACATGAGCTCTGGGAACTGTTGTTTACCTTCTAGCTCCCAGCAACAGTTCTTTCCCAACCTCAGGGAGCTGCACCTCTCACACGCACAGATCAGAATCAGGCTAGACTCATGGGATACACCTGACGCAGTGCCATCTCTATAGCTCTTTTCCGTTTCTCTCCCTACTCTCCCGGATTCTGCATCGCAAATGGTAACCACTACAGCCTTCCGCAACTCCAGCCTCTGTTTCTTCTTCAACTCGATGGAACTGTCTTGCTCTGCTTGGTTTCCTTCTTCCTTCTCCAAGGTCCAGAAAGTGTCTCTTGGTCACACTGTGCTGATCATACTGCTCAACTGATTGGTTTCTTTCCAGAATCAGAGTCCTGCTCTGTCCGCTGTCCACCGTCTATGAGCAGCTGTTCTACACGTTTTATCCACTTTGCTGCAGGACAGCTAGTCCTGTACCAGCTCTGTTGCATCATCAGCTAGAAGCAGAACTCTCGCCATGAAATATTTTTCAAGGTTCTATTTTGTAGATTTTTGTTTTCCTTTTTATTACCGCTTTTAAGAGACGCTCAGTTATTTTGTACGTTGACTTGCATCTGGCATCTTGCTGTCGTCCCTTAATTATGATAATTTACCTATATATTCTTGTGGTTTTCTGCATGGATAATTGTATCATCTGTTAATAATGTCAGTTTTGTTCCTTTTCTAGCAATCCTCAGAGTTTTTATTTCCTGGGCTTTTTCCTCCACTGCTGTGACCAGGACAGAATTCTGATTAGAAATATTAATAGTAGACATCTTTGTGTTCCCTATCTTCAAAGGAATGTTTAGACAACAACAGTACCCATATCAGAAGTAGCGGTAAAAGAAATGTAAGTGTCACACCATACTAGCATTTTGGGAGAATATTAACATGCACAATAAACTTAGATATGGATAAGCTAATGACACACGCTGCAATTCCAGAATAATTGCTACAATTTCAGAACCGGAAATCCAAATCAGTAAAGAGAAAACTGAACAGTTCTCAGACCCATTCATTTTCTTCTTACGCACTCAGTGATCAAAAATGAACCGGTGGGCTTTAGATATATAAGCACATTTTAACGGTTTTGTTAAGAAAGATTAAAAAGGAGAGAAAGGAAAGGAAAGGAAAGGAAAGGAAAGGAAAGGAAAGGAAAGGAAAAAGACAGAAAGAAAGAAAGAAAGAAAGAAAGAAAGAAAGAAAGAAAGAAAGAAAGAAAGAAAGAAAGAAAGAAAAAGAAATCACACAAACCGAATCCTTATTTATAATAAAACTTATTTTTGGATCACATACATGCTGTTTTTGGGTTATCCTGCTACTGCTTTACGTAATGAGCACTGAATCACTGAGCACTAAATTTACTCATAAAAAATACAAATCCAAAAAGAACATACTTACGCTACAGTAATGCAAGCTTCTCTAACCACTTGGGATCTAAGATCCTTTGCTGAAAGTTTAAGCGCTCCATCCAACAAGCGTAAATGTTGGAAGAAGCAGTCATATTGTGCAGCTCCAGCAACAAGCAATGATCGAATTTTCTTAAGCTAAAGTAAAGAGAATTCTCATTATTGACATAAACAGTGTCAGTGCAAAAAAGAAAAAAAAAGTTACCAAAACTTCATTATTTAAACAAAATTTAAAAAATAACATTTCAGTATATTTGTATGACTACATTCAGACCTTTTACCAGCATTAAATGTATTTTATAAACATGCAAACCACAAAAAGCTTTCTGGAAAAGAACATTATATATAGATTTAGTTATATACATAATGGACATACATGATGTATGAATAGGTAAGTAAATCTTAAAGTTTTAAGGGAGTCTTTTTATTGTGTAAAATACACATTAACATAAAATTATTTCAAACATTTTAAAGCATACAATTCAGTGGCATTAAGTACAGTCAAAACGGGAAACATCACCACTATCTCCCCAGGAGATTATTTTTAAAAGAGCCAGATTTGCAACCTGCACTCACCCATAAGCAAAAGTGCAGAATCCAATGGACCAACTACTGTGCCAGCTTCGTATTTTAATACGGTCACAGGTACTTTGTGAAATAAATAGCTCTTTCTCCCTATTTCTAACCTTTAGCATGACTTTTTAATACAGGATTGACAAATGTGTTCCATGTTAGCACCCGACATACCTAATAAAATCACATACTCAAAACATACCCACCAGGGCACATCTGTGCTCACACATAATGAGAAGCTAAAAGTTTACCCATCATCTCCATTATGTATAATTTCACAGTAAACTCTGAGGTTCTCTAAAATTCTAAGAGATCTTTATAAATCAGACGGATTAACAATGAAAAAGATACAAAAGATACTATAATAGTACAAAAAAATCTGAAAGAATAGTTACGTAATCTTAAAGCACATAATGAAGGGAAACTATCATTGAAGTCAGAAGACACCTAAGCAAGAGTAACTAAAAACAAAAATCACAATACGGTAGGAAAAAATTACTTGTAACACAGGAGTACAATACACAAAGAATGACAATAAAGTGAGACAAAGACAAATAACCCAATATTAAATTGAGCCAAATAAATACATGAAAATGTGCTCACCCTTACTAGAGATAAGCAAATGCTAATTACAATAAAGACACTTCATTTTTCTTCATCAGACTAGCAAAACTTAAAGACTTCACTGCATCCAGTATCAGAAAGAAAACAGACGCTCTTATTGTAAGGAAGATTACGAGTTACTGACACCTTTGTTCAAAACATTCTGGCAATATCTACTAAAATAAAATTGTATCTATTCTTTACCCAACAACCTCACTTTAAAAAATTTAGCCTACAAAAATAGAAACACCAGTGTTATAAATGTGTATAAGGATGTTTATTGCAATGCTGTCAAAATAGCAAAAAAGAAAAAGCAACTGTTAAGTGCATCAAATGGGAAATGGGTTAGTAAATCACATGGTATCTTTCAACTAAGGAATATACGTACATATTGATCTGCGTTCAATAAATATCTGAGCAACTATTATATGCTTGGCACCTATAGCAAATGTATTGAATGGGCACAATTTATGAAAGTGAATGAAAATAACTTATTAACTAATATATCTAGTATGATCTCTATTTTTATAAAAGGAGTGGGGGGGGGGCTGTTTATTTTATCATACACATACAGAGAAGAGGGTATACTCCAAAATGAAAACATTTGTTTCCCTAATACGAAGGAAACTATTAACTTTTTCCTTATAAAACTTCTGTACTGTTTCACTTACTAAAATGAGCCTATGTTACTTTTCTAATTAAAAAAATTAGGGGCTCCTGGGTGGCTCAGTCGGTTAAGCCTCCGACTTCGGCTCAGGTCATGATCTTGCGGTTTGTGGGTTCGAGCCCCGCGTCGGACTCTGTGCTGACAGCTCGGGGCCTGGAGCCTGCTTGGGATTCTGTGTCTCCCTCTCTCTCTGCCCCTCCCCTGCTCGCGCTCTGTCTCTCTTCTTTCAAAAATAAACAAACATTACAAAAAAACTTTTTTTTAAATTAAAAGACCATCTATATGTTTCCAAAAGGGTTGTTTCAAAGTAAAAGAAAAACACTCATTTTTTTAAAAAAGTAATCTCACCCAAAGCGGGGCTTGAACTCTCAACTCCTTGGACTCCCGACCCCAAGGATTAAGCATTGTATGCTCCAATGACTGAGCCAGCCAGGCACCCCAACAGGAAACTCTTAAGTACCAAGTATGTGTTTTATATTGACAACATTTCATTTGTCCTGTTTCTCCACAGATCCCCTATGATACAGGTCATCCTGTCTCATACTAATCTCAGAGCTGAAGACAGAGTAATGAGCCATATTTAACAAAGATGGGACACATTTTCTGTTAAACTACTTTAATACTTTAAAATATGTAAACTTCCTATTAAAGAGAAGCTAACATTCTTTTGTTTATAGCATCATAAAGGCCAATTTTCAGAAAGCCATATGCGATTTATTAACGAAAGTGGAGACTGAGAACAGGCTGCTCTCCAAGTGAAGACTTCAGATGGAACCCTTTCTCTGGCTTTTTGGGGGTACTGAGGTACTTATTTGGAATCTCAGATGTAAATCTGACAAATTTACAAATTTTAACATATACAGTCCTTTGTCAATGGAGATGTTATTTTAAAAATATTTATCAAATATTTTATCAAGGAATTTAGGCTAAATAAAATATTCTTTTTCAAAATTAGATTTATTTATTTACTAAAAAAAAATTTTTTTTTTTTAACATTTATTCACCTTTGAGAGACAGGGAGTGAGCAGGGGAGGGGCAGAGTGAGAGAGAGAGAGAGAGAAAGAGAGAGAGAGAGAGACAGAATCCGAAGCAGGCTCCAGGTTCCAAGTTGTCAGCACAGAGCCTGACGTAGGGCTTGAACCCTCAAACCGTGAGACCATGACCTGAGCTGAAGTCGGATGCTTAACCGACTGAGCCACCCAGGTGCCCCTAGGTTTATTTATTTATTTTGAGAGAGAGAGAGGGAGAGAGAGAGAGAGAGAGAGAGAGAGAGAGAGAGAGAATGCATGCATGCAAGTGGGGAAGGGGCAGAGAGAGGGAGAGAGACAGAGACTCCCAAGCAGGCTCCAAGCTGCCAGCGCAGAGCCTGACGCGGGGCTTGAACCCATGTACCGTGAGATCATGACTCGAGCTGAAATCAAGAGTTGGATACTTAACTGACCGAGCCACCCAGGTGCCCCCTAAATAAAATACTCTTTTTAAAAAGTTTTTTAAAAATATTTATTTTTGAGAGAGAGACAGAATACAGTGGGGGAGGAGCAGAGAGAGAGGGAGACACAGAAACCCTTCGAAGCAGGCTCCAGGCTCCAAGCCGTCAGCACAGAGCCCAACGTGGGGCTCGAACCCACGAACCGTGAGATCATGACCTGAGCTGAAGTCCAGCTTAACCGACTAAACCACCAGGCTCCCCTAAATAAAATATTCTTAAGCATATGAGACTTTTTTCTTTTCAAATCATGGGCGAAAAATATTTATTGTACTCAGAGACATGTATACGAGGAAAGAAAGCAAGCCAGACACACATACTGTCATCGATTTCTGTCAACACTATGTGACTATCGAGCATGCAGGCAAAACGACCTGCTTTACTGGAAGCCCTTCTACGAGCTGAGGACACTGCTGAGGAACAACTACGTTCGTCACAGCCCACAGAGCCACTGCCCTGCGACATCAGTGAAGCTCACATTTTCCTGGTCCGACAAGAGGTGGCACATGGAGAGAGACAAACAAATGTGTGAGCCAGGCTCCACTGCACTGATCAGCACGAACAATGAAAACTAACCCTACCTAAGCGAATTCCGATCACCTCAAAGTATTTTCCAGAAAGGTTAGCTATCAAACTCTCTCTTTCATAAAGCAAATACTATGTAGTAATATTGCCCAATGTTCATGTCTTTGGAACAGTGAAAAAAAGAGGAAAGGGGTCAGAAAACAAAAAATAAAACTTACTGCATTGGCACGCTGATCCCAGTCATGTTTGTCATCTGACAATATTTCCCTGATTTTATTTAATGTTTCTTCAAGTTCTCGACTAGAATAGATCTTAAAGATACAAAAGTATACCATTAATATTTCTTGTCATTAAGCAAAATCAAAACTGTGCCCCGATATTTACAATAATCTTTCAAGTAATAAGATTAATTCTCATTCTAGTACCATTTTATTTTTAAATAAAATGCTATGTAATTTATTTTGTATGGCAGTACTTAGCGGCAGTGTTACTGCTCCCATCTTATTTATTTTAATTGACATCCAGGTTAGTTATATAGTGGAATAATGATTTCAGGAATAGATTCCAGTGATTCATCCCCCATGTATAACACCCAGTGCTCATCCCAACAAGTGTCTTCCTTAGTGCCCCTTACCCATGTAGCCCACCCCCCACCACAACCCCTCCAGCAACCCTGTTTTTAAGAGTCTCTTATGTTTTGTCCTTGTTTTTATATTATTTTTGCTTCCCTTCCCTTATGTTCATCTCTTTTGTATCTTAAATTCCACATGAGTGAAGTCACATGATATTTGTCTTTCTCTGATTTCGCTTAGCATAACACCCTCTAGTTCCATCCACGTAGTTGCAAATGGCAAGATTTCATTCTTTTTGATTGCCGAGTAACACTCCATTGTGTGTGTGTATATATATATATATATATATATATATATATATATATATATATATATACCCCATCTTCTTTATCCATTCATCCATCGATGGACATTTGGGTTCTTTCCATACTTTGGCTATTGTGGATAGTGCTGCTATAAACATGGGGGTGCATGTGTCCCTTCGAAACAGCACACCTGTATCCCATGGATAAATGCCTAGTAGTGCAATTGCTGGGTCATAGGGAGTTCTATGTTTAGTTTTTTGAGGAACCTCCATACTGTTTTCCAGAGTGGCTGCACCAGCTTGCATTGCCACCAACAGTGCAAAAGAGATCCTCTTTCTCCGCATCCTTGCCAACATCTGTTGTCTCCTGTGTCATTAATGTTAGCCATTCTGACAGGTGTGAGGTGGTATCTCATTGGGGTTTTGGTTTGTATTTCCCTGATGATGAGTGATGTTGAGCATCTTTTCATGTGTCTGTTAGCCACCTTCTAGTACCATTTTTAGTGGAAAATGGAAATACATTATAGACAATAAAGTAAAATCCTTTGTCTTCCTTATCTGTTACCCTTATGCTATTTCTCTGCTCATGAGTAACTTCAGATATATTCTTAAAATGGTTTGTTTTTAAAAACAAGACGCAAATATCCTAAGAAGTAATAATAAGCCCAATTCCCCAAAACGACTTCAGGTATGTATCTACAGCGTTCATATCCTCATCATGATTCACCACTGCAGAAGGACATGGTTTAGGTTAGCTCCCCCACACAGTAACCAGGAGAGCTACAGGCTTTGTCTCCTCAGGAGCCAACCATTTGCCAAACACCGTTATCCTCTCATTCACTTCAATATTGACATAACAGGGATGCGCTACGCTAGGCATGAAGGAGACTATGGTGAGCACACAACAGGTCTTTGCCTTATAGAGCTTAGAATCTAACTACAAAGAGAAAAAAGAAATTTATCAAATTATATAAAATTGCAAATAGAAAAGTACTGCCAAACAGAATTACAGTTCCATGCGTCTATTTATACACAACGGGAGGCTTGAACTAGTTAAGAGAGTCAGGTGTGAACTGAGAGCTAAAGGAGGAGGTAAGCATCCTCAGGCCAAGTAGGGAGAGTAGCCTTCCCTAGAATGAAAAGAACATGCAAAGGCTCTGCGCCAGAAGGACAGTAAAAGAAGGCCAAAGTACAGGAGTAGAAAGTGCAAAGGGGGCCAGGGGAACAGCCAATGACCCAACCAGAAGGCAACAGGTGCACATTATTTTTCCACATCACAAGGGTTCAGCGTGCACATGCGATCTAAATCGGTTCAGTCAGAAGGACTCTCACAATTTTACGGCATCAACCAGAAAAGAGGCAGAGGGCAGTGCAGCCATGTTGCTGACCACGAGGGAAGACAAAACGGAGGAATCCAGAAGCGAGAGATGGGAAGAAAAGGGGTCCTGGTGACACTGAGTATCACTATGATACGATGCGTTGCTCTGGAGTACAATATCGAACAAGCACCTTCCTCAAGAGAGTCTTTCTTTTTCAGTAGCCATTGCTTTCCCCTTTTGCTTGAAACAAAAGCCCCCCAAAAACAAGGGTACAGAGGGGAGCAGGGCACGAGACAAGGTGAGGTAGGAGGGAGTCCAGATAACATTCTGTTAGAGAATGACTGTTGGAGGATTCTGAGCAGCGCTTTCTTGCCTCCCAATAGTCCTTCTGCCTAATTTCAGAGTAAAGGCAGGCCCCCCAGCCGCTCTTAATCTTACTACGATACGATGCATTGCTCTGGAGTACAATGTCAGACTCCTTCTCCCCCAACAAGAGAAATAGGGTCAACTCAAAAACTTATTTCCGTGGGAGGGTACACAACTTTTCAAACATTCTCTTAGGAGACGATACAAGCAAAAGAACTCTGAATACCACTAAGTGAGAAATCCGACGCAGTAGGATTCCTCGATTTCTGACTTTTGCAAACTGGACTGATGGTGTCCACGTACAAAACACTGGAAGTGTAGACCTGTAAGGGGTCGATCACGAGTCCCGTTTCGGACAGGTTGGGTGTGAGATGCCTCTGAGACCTCTAGAAGGACATGTCAGGTAAACATCAGCGGAGAACTTACGCTGGCGCTCAAGAGAGATAAAAAGCTGTGCGGGAGCTGAAGCCACGGGTGTGAAGAAGTGACTCAGTAAGAAAGAGGAAAGGAGAGGGCCCACCACTGACCCCGAAGAAATCCCCCATATTCAACAGCCAGGTAGAGAATGGAATGCCCGTCAAGGAGACAGAGAGGAAGTGGACAAAAAGGTAGGAGTGTAAAAACAAAACAAACCGAGTCAAAGGAAAGAAGAACGATGTGTCACAAACAGCTTTAAGAAACGCGGATGCAGTCGACCGCTGCTCAAGGTGATGACTCAACTTTAGCCTCAGTGAAAAATCACTTGAAACTCTGATCGCACCAAGCAAATAACAGCTTGGTAATAATAAGCCCAGTGTTTTACTTACACAGTCCTTTAAGGGGAAAAAGAACTTTGAGAAAGAGACAAAATAACTCTATGAACAGGTGTATGAGCGCTAATCACAGGAAGCGCTTCTTCGCCGGCATCCTTACCTGAACAGCAGGGACGTCGGTGAAAGCTTTTACAAAATCATCTTCATCCACGGCTCCAGCACCCCCTTCCTTAGAAGCACCTGCTAATGAAAAGGAGATGGATTTATTTCTCTAGTTTATTTATTTTTTGAGAGAGAGCGAGCGAGCGTGTGCAAGCACAAGTGAGCAGGGCAGGGGCAGAGAGAGAGGGAGGGAGAGAATCCCAAGCAGGCTCCGTGCTGTCAGCTCAGGGCCTGATGGCAGGGCTCAAACTCACGATCCATGAGATCATGGACCTGAGCCAAAATCAAAAGTCGGACACTCAACTGACTCAGCCACCTAGGAGCGCCTAAAGTTTATTTTATGCATTCTGGCACCAAGGAAAATATGGAAAATATAACTCTTTTGATATAAAAAAGGCATAATTTTGAGAGAAGTTCCATTTTATAAGCCAGCATTAAAATAAAATCAACATCTTTCAGAAAAGTCAAGGTACCTAGCAGTAGTCGACTAATTCTTTATAAAGTAAGAGGGCAGGGGCGCCTGGGTGGCTCAGTCGGTGAAGCATCTGACTTCAGCTCAGGTCATGATCTCGAGGCCTGTGAGTTCGAGCCCCGCATCGGGCTCTGGGCTGACAGCTCAGAGCCTGGAGCCTATTTCAGATGCTGTGTCTCCCTCTCTCTCTCTGACCCTCCCCTGTTCATGCTCTGTCTCCCTCTGTCTTAAAAATAAGCGTTAAAGAACAATTTAAAAAAATTAAATTAAATTAAATTAAAAAAATAAAGTAAGAGGACAGGCTAGCCGTAAAATGCAAATTATAAGAACAGAGCCCTCCCATCCTTATTCAATGCAACGGCAAGTACACAAGAAATACAGGTGAAAAGACAATCATTTAAAAAGGTAAACAGCAATTTTAATGACACCGAATATCAATAAATGATGGCAAATAAATGAGGCAGAGGGTCCACGTACGCAGCAGAGCCTAGGAAAGCAAATGTGAAGGAAACGAGGTTCTTGAAATTAAATTTCAACAGGCAAACAGATCTCCCCTGACTGCACACAGACAATAAAAAAGTGAACTTAACAGGTAGTAGCCGTTTAAGAGCCAGTAACTGAACCACCGTCTTCCAGCTCCGGCTGTACTCCTTCACGTTCCGGGATGCTGGGCCTAGGACCGGGCAAAGCACCTTTCTGCCAATTCTTTTTTTTTTTTTTTTTAATTTTTTTTTTTTAACGTTTATTTATTTTTGAGACAGAGAGAGACAGAGCATGAACGGGGGAGGGGCAGAGAGAGAGGGAGACACAGAATCGGAAACAGGCTCCAGGCTCTGAGCTGTCAGCACAGAGCCCGACGCGGGGCTCAAACTCACGGACCGCGAGATCGTGACCTGAGCTGAAGTCGGCCGCTTAACCGACTGAGCCACCCAGGCGCCCCTCTGCCAATTCTAATGGTTTCCTGTCGAACTCTGCCAACAGGGGGACCGGGGAGAATGGAAGGAGACCCAGTAGGGGCACCGGAGAGACTGGAAAGGGGAAGAAGGGAGCTGCTCCTTCCGGCTTCCTGCTTGTCTCAGTAAAACCCTAACAGCTCTGACAGGGCGCTCGTCTCAGTAGCAGCACGTGGCTCCCGTCAGCAGTTGTTCTAACCCTGACCAGGCCCACGGCGCCCGCCCGCCCGTCGCAGAGCAGCTCCTCACAGAGGTGGGAGCGGCAGCTCTGCAGGGCCCCCCCTCCACGTTTTAATAACCGTCACCCCGTTTTCCCTGCTTAGGAACAGGAGCTCTTGACTGTAATTACTACCTCCATGATGCTTTAGTGCCCTGTTTTTTCATTTCTAATTCACCAGGTCCATTTAACAATTCTGTATATTAAGTTCTCTCTGTAAAAATACCTGTTGTGGGTTTCGTCTCTGGACTGAACCCTGATCGATGGAGGCAGTACTCAGTTTCTAACTCTATATATTTATTTCTTCATGGTGATAATTCGACATATTGAAATCGATTTCAACCACACCAAATGTATATCCTAAGAGACAATTAACTTAAAAAATCTATCCAATTAAAAAATTAAATAATAATATCTCCCAAATTAAGTTTATCATCTACCGAGAGAAATATTAATACTTCAAAACTGGATTTAAAAATTAACATTGTCCTTGGGGTGCCGGGGTGGCTCAGTCGGTTGAGCCCGACTTCGGCTCAGGTCATAATCTCGCGGTTCGCGGGTTCCAGCCCCACGTCGTGCTCTGTGCTGACAGCTCAGAGCCTGGAGCCCACTTTCGATTCTGTGTCTCCCTCTCTCTGCCCTCCCCTGCTCACGCTCTGTTTCTCTCTCTCTCCCTCTCTCTCTCTCTCTCTCTCAAAAATAAACATACGTTAAAAAAATTTTATAAAAAATTAACATTGTCCTAATAAAAACAAAACCACTCAGGATTTCCCAGGGCAGGTAAGAGGCTCCTCATCTTTAACAAAACAAACAAACCCTTTGAAGTTCCATCTTGTTGTGTGAGTTTTTTTTTTTTTTTTTTTTAATTTTTTTTTTTTTTTCAACGTTTACTTATTTTTGGGACAGAGAGAGACAGAGCATGAACGGGGGAGGGGCAGAGAGAGAGGGAGACACAGAATCGGAAACAGGCTCCAGGCTCTGAGCAGTCAGCCCAGAGCCCGACACGGGGCTCGAACTCACGGACCGCGAGATTGTGACCTGGCTGAAGTCGGACGCTTAACCGACTGCGCCACCCAGGCGCCCCTCAACACAGTTTTTATAAAAACAGTTTTCTTTCCTCTTTCATTCAATATGGGTTGTTCACTTATATGCCACTTCCCGCAAAATACTTTGTTATAGTAACAAGAGGAAGCATTAGGCAAGTTTGAGAACAGTAATTGACTCCTGGAAAGTATACCTCTCAACTGGCAGAGGAGGCCTGTGCAGACGTCCCAGAGCAGAGCCAGTTGACAACTTTGGTGTGCTCAAGTGTGGAAGACAGAGTCCTACAGAGGACTGGAAGACAGAGGGGGAGAGCAGTATGAAGACTGCCTACAGCGTGCAGTTTACGAAAGGTATCGTATGTAGAATAGAACGTCAACTCCAACACATCAACCCACCAGCTACAACACAGTATTAAAAACCTTCAAGGGAATGCAGAGCATCTGAACAAATCCCAAATGAGCCCAGAAAAACATGCCAGGGACTGAGGACGTACATAGGAAAAGTCTACCTTTAAACAAGTCACGATTCACTCAGATCGTAAAGCCTTTTATTATGCAGTGAGTTACGTCTTAGGAGTAGGGCCAAATAACCTAGTGGGGAGGGTGGGCAGAGTCGACATTAAATGGCTTTGAAAGTCCCACAGAAGCTGCAGGCGCAAAAGGCTACAGATATCACCCCAGCTGAGATGTGACAATTAGGTCTCTAAACCCGGACACGGGCATTACGGAATTTCTCAAGCATGCGCACGGTTCTGAACAGCTGACCCCAACCTATGTCACTCTTACCTTTGAAACTCACTTTGTATAAGCAGAGCTCCTGCCACCGGGAGCGGACTGGGTCCGCGAATAGTGTCAGGACAGAGGACGTGCGGATCTTGTCCTTGCTTATCTCTTGTATGAATTATAAGTAAACCTTTCTACAATCCTAGTCCGCCTAATGCTTCCCTTCCCCTTGGTTTTGACTGGGTGGCCAACAAAACAGAAAAGGATCAAAGGGGAAAACTCTGTGGAACAAACTGTTTCACCTCACGACCACTATTCCATTTTCTGATGCAGCTTTAAAGTTCACCTAAACAAACGCTATCAGACATTTTTAGCACCAGCAAGGAGAATGAATACCATAGGCAGAGTCAGAACGGGTGATGGGTTCTAATGTCAAATATTACTGCAAGGGAAGGACAGCGAGTCTCTACACCAAGAGGAGGTAAAGTGAGTCTGCAGGCAGGAGCACGAGCAGGGGCTGGAGGGCAATGCTGGGCTCCAACCTGACTGAGCTCTTTCAGATGTAACTGGGTCAACAATCACACCGGAACATACTGATAGGCCAAAACAACAGAACGGCTCTGCTCAGATGTCTACCCCTGCTAAAACAGAGGTCACTACATTTTTTCTGTAATGGGCCAGACAGTAAGTGTCTTAGACTTTGTGAGCCATATGGTTTCTGTTGCAATTACTCAACTCTGCCACTGTAGGAGAGCAGCCACAGACAATATGTAAAATGAATGCGTGGGGCCGTCTTCCAATAAAGCTCTATTTATGGACACTACAATTTAAATTTCATATAGTTTTCACATGTCACACAATCTTATTCTTCTTTTGAATATTTTTAATCATTTAAAATGTAAAAAAAAAAAAAAAAAAAAAAAAAGGCATTCCTAGCTCAGGCGTAAAACAGAAACCAGTCGGCTGGACGTGCGTGGCCTGTGGGCTACAGTTTGCTGATCCCTGCTCTAGAACTCACCGTAAACTAGGTGATGCCCCTACTTGGATGGGGGCAGAGCGGGGGGTCAGAGGGTTCTGACATTCAGGGGGTAGCATGTTTCTAGTAAGCCAGAATGACTAGGGTAGGCACTCTCAGAAATTCCCAGATAGTACTTAAAGGTTGAAGTACAAAGAGAAAACTCATTCTACTCAGTCCTCAACGACCAATAAGATGAAGTGCTGAGTGCTGGATACAAAGGTGAGTGAGCCAAAGGGTAAAGCAGTGTGTTTCAGAGACAGGAGCATGGGGAACAAGTCTCAGAAGTGGGAAAGGCCAGGTCCTTCCCATGTTACAACCAAGGGACTAGCCCTTAGAGAAGATGAATAATAAAGAAACAGCATGGGGGGTAAATATGGCTTAAACCCCAATAAAATTCATAGAAGACCAGAATTTTAATTTTTTAAATTTATTTTAAAGGTTGATTTATTTGAGAGAGAAAGAGAGACACAGCACAGGCTGGGCACGGGCAGAGAGTGAGGGGGACAGAGGATCTGAAACGGGCTCCAGGCTCTGCACGGACAGCAGCAAGCCCGACGTGGGGCTTGAACCCACAAACTGTGAGATCTTGACCTGAGCCGAAGTCAGACGCTTACCTGACTGAGCCACCCAGGCTGCCCCTAAAACCCATAGTTTTCACAGTGAGTGATCCAAGGAGAGCATTACCAGTGCTTCTGAAGAGTGCTACCAAGAGTCAGAGACAGTTTAACCTAAGAGCCTTCTTTCAAGCAGGGTTGAAACCGATACTCGGTCGAAAACACAAGACTTTTACGCAAAAGAAGGAAACATTTCAGGAGGCACAGCCCAGAGTTCCGCACAGACCAAGAACAGAGGAAAACACTGGTTTAGAGAACCACACCCAGAGAGAGAATAAAACCCTCAAAGAAACACAATCCCAGAAGGAAGGGAACCTGACGACAGGTTCCTGTTGGATTTGAAAGCTGCCATTAAGTCAGTGACTACTACGAACTTCCTGTCCCTTCCCTTCTCAAATGGAGTGTCCATTATGGATATTCTGTTCTGATACCCGATTGTGATGCTAACTGTCTGGGGTGCGAGTACGACGTCTTTTTAGTTCACAGGCCTCTGGATGGAGAGGAGCCACACCAAAGAACCCTCCCGTGTGACCTGATGGAGACCACAAGATCATGTACTTTGAACCTGGCACTATCAACCAGTTGAAACTTTTGAGAAAAGTCCATGAGTGTATCTTGTACCTGAAAGGCATGTGAATTATCGTGGTCAGAGGGCGAGCTGCAATCGATTGTTCGCAAGAACAGCTGAGCAATTCCTCGCATTCCCGAATGCTCCTTTCACAATGTGACTTTGCATCCCCGGCCAACAGGTGAGGAGTGACCTTGAATTCTCGACTTGAGACAAGACCTAGGAGAGGCTGGGGGGCGGGCGGGGGGTTCCTGATTGGTGATGCCCCAGTTTTGAGCAGGAATAAATCTCTGAGGAAAGCTTCTACAATTGCCAGTTTAGGCTCAAAGAACTCTCATCAATGAAATTAACTTCAAGCAATGAAATCACAAGGCAAACCATTATGAACTAAGAGTCACAGGTAACAGATAATAAATTTTAGAATTACAGACATTAGAACTGTCTAGTACAGACTACAGAACATATGTGAATACACGATTTAAAGAAATAATGTGGACAGAATCACGAACATACCAGTCAACAAAGGCATTAGGAATGACAAACGAATTTGGGGGAGGAAGCACTTGCCCTATCACCTATCAAGATTTACAAAGCTAATTATGCAGGAACAGGCCAACTAATCAAATAAACAAATCAGAGACTTCAAAAAGAGACCCCCAAATACAGGAAACTTTGATACATGACAAAGAAGTGATTAGGATTAATGGCGCAAGTAGAAACTATTCACATAGTAACCCTCTGGGGCACCTGGCTGGCTCAGTCCGTTAAGCGCCACTCTTGATTTTGGCTAAGGTCATGATCACGTCACATGGTCTGTGGCTTGAAGCCCGCATGGGGCCCTGCGCTGGCAGTGTGGAGCCTGTTGGATTCACTCTCTTTCTCTCTCTCTTTCTGCCCCTCCCCAGCTCGTACTTTCACTCACTCTCTCCCAACATCAATGATAAACTCAAAAAAACAAAACAATAAAATAGTGTCCTAAAATTCAACAAAATGCTGAGATAATGGCTTGTCAAGAAAAAAAGGTATTTTCTTACTAAATATTAAAACTTATAGGAGACATTTTGAATCCCGTGGGAAACGGTAGTTCCCCAAATTCAAATCAGACATTCCACTACATACTCCAAAAACCAAAGACCAAAAAGAAGAGCAACTAAAACCACCCACAGCACATACTTATAATACAGCTAAGAGAAGACTAATAACACTTCAAACTTTGACTTACAAGTAAATGGGGAAAAACAAACATCCAAGGCCAGCCCTGGACTGGACTGGAGAGTCCTCACTGGAGGGAAAAATCAGAGGACGCCGTATGGAGGATGAGGGTCCTGGTGGTGGTAAAACAGACCTCAGCTAAGATTCCCCCCAGGACTCCCAGGTAAGTAGCGCTCAAAAAGGAGAGGTATCCCTTCGAAGCTTGTGGATAAAGGAAAGGAAGAAAGGGAAGATACAGGCTCTACTGAAATGAGATGCTATCACAGAATTAGAAAGACAAAGCCCCCCAGGTATCATTTAGTGAAGACACCGCATCTCATTATAACGAGGGCATTCTTGAATGAAGACACTGAAAATTCTTCCTGGGCCCATAGAATTTATATATCTGATATAAAAAAATATTCTTAGGATACTTGAGGAAATTTGAATACAGAATGGAAGTGCTTAAAAGGAGGGGAGTATATAATTTAACAATTTACAAAAACTAAAATGGCGAGAAAGAACAAGTTAAATAACATCAAAAAGAAATCAGACAAATCTAGAACAAACCCAGACCATCTAAGACAACTGGCCTAGACTCTTCAAGTTATATCAATGTTACGGGTATAAAAATTGGTAAGGTGACTGTTCTATACACGTTATAGAATCTTCTTGCATATGATAGTGATATTATACATATAACAACGGTAGCATACCTGTAAGTCTTAGGAAGAGCATATTTAATATTTATGGCTGGAATGTCATAACGTCTACAACTTGGACACTACAATGTTTCCAACTGTTGAGATTAAAAAAAAAAAAGAATATGTGTGGGAATAGGTTTATATAGAGTCAAATATGGCAAACACTAGTTATTCAATCTAGGTGATGGGCGTTTGCTGCATGTCAACTTTGCTATATATGCTCAAAATTTTTCTTAATAAAAAGTTTGAGGAACCACTCGCTATAAAAGCTAGAGTAAGTACAGAGATATAGATCAGGAAAAAAGAAACTATAGAAACTAACTGAAATATATGCAATAGCACTCATTCAATGAAGTAAAGAATGTTTTCTTTAAATGCACAGACATTAATTGGCCATGCATAAGAACATAAATTAAAATAGATAAATTGCCATTGTATACAAAAATAAATTCAAGATATACTGATAAAATTAAGTGTAAAATAATAATTTTTTTTGTAAGTTTATCTATTTATTTTTGAGAGAGAGCACACGCAAGCCAGGGAGGGGCAGAGATGGAGACATGGAATGTAACACAGGCTCCAGGCTCTGAGCTGTCTGAGCCCAATGGGGCTCAAACCCACAAACCATGAGATCATGACCTGAGCCAAAGTCGGAGGCTCAACCGACTGAGCCACCCAGGCGCCCCTAATTAATGTGTTAGAATAAATTGGAATAAAACATTTGCATAGCCTTGGGACTGGATAATAGTCCTTTTTATTCAGGTTAGGAAATTTGGAAGCCAAAAAGAAAATAACACATATATTACCTACCACAACAAAAAGTTTTTAAGTTTTTTTTTTAAACTATTTTTATAATTTTTTTTTTTACATTTATTTATTTTTGAGAGACTGAGAGAGACAGAACACAAGTGGGGGAGGGGCAGAGGGCAAATGAGACACAGAATCCAAAGCAGGCTCCAGGCTCTCTAAGCTGTCACCACAGAGCCCGACGCAGGGCTCGAACTCACAAACCACGAGATCACGACCTGAGCCAAAGTCAGACGTTTAACCAACTAAGCCACCCAGGCGCCCCCCAAATTTTTTAAGTTTTGATGTAAAAATGCCATGGACAGAGGAGATACGGATGAAATATTTATGATTTTTAACAAAAGACGAAGAGGCCTAATATTTTAAAAATTATAACAAACGGATGAGAAGAAAAAAAGCCCAATAAAAAATGGGCAAATAACAACAACATGTAATTCACAGAAGAAGATATGCTAATTTCATTAATAGATGTAAATATTCTGAACCTCAATAGAATAAAAACTCCAGGAAGGCAGCAGGGTCTTTGTTTTTGTTCACCGACTGTTTTCCGGAGATCACAAAAGTAGCAGCATGCTAAAAAGCTTTCAGTAAACGTCTGCCAGCTGCTGGCCAGATGGATAGGTGAATGGAAAAATGCAAATTAAAAAGAAAAAAAAATACACACCATTTTTTACCTATCAAAATGACAATAATTAATACGGCTGTTACATTCAAAGCTGGAAAAGGTAAAATAATGTCTTTATTAAAATTAAAAATACAACCTTTAATTGAACCTTCAGAGGAATCGATTCCACAGATCAGCAACAGAATGTGCAAATACAGGAAGTACACGGAGATCTGCATTCTTGGTGACACCATAAAGCTACAGACAACCTGAATGACCCTGGCAGAGAAACAGTTTATTACATCATGGTACGCCAATCATGTGGAATACTAGATGGCTATTAAAAGGATGTGATCGCTGCCATTCTTGATGCTGAAGGATGGACGTCTTGTGAAAAAAATCAAGTTGCAAAGTGTTTACTAACTAGTGTGTTTAATGTGGGTGAACCTAACACGTAATCCGGGCACCGACATAAACGAACGTGGAGTTAAGAAGTAGTAGGACACATATCAAACAACAGTGGTTACGGCAAAGCAACAGGATTCGAGAGGTAAGATACTATTAAACTAAACCTGTTGAATTACTTGAATCATACTCATCTTACAACTAAAGCTGAGACAGATGGCACCAGTGCTTCTTATGATGAATAAAAATCCATCAGTGATATGGTTTTTGTTGTAATTTAACATGGAATGATGGCTACAGGCCAATCACTAAATTCCCAATGTCAATAACAGTATCTTGCTATATGGGATAAAAATAAGAAATATGCATCACGGGGCGCCTGGCTGGCTCAGTCGGTTAAGCATCCGACTTCCGCCCGGTCATGATCTCACGGCTCGTGAGTTCGAGCCCTGCGTCGGGCTCTGTGCTGACAGCTCAGAGCCTGGAGCCCGCTTCGGATTCTGTGTCTCCCCTTCTCTTTGCCCCTCCTCTGCTCATGCTCTGTCTCTGTCTCAAAAATAAATAAAAAAAAATAAAAAACGTTAAAAAAAAAAAAAAAGAAATATGCATCACACACAGTGCTGGATAGGAGATGACCAGAGAGGATCCAAGAAAAAGCCTCTGGCCAAGCAGAGGCTAGTAACTGTCTTATCTTGGATACATCATTTTACTCTCAGGAGGCTCAGTCTCTTCACCTGAATTGGGCCAGATAATCTTTAAGATTAAGGGCTAAAACACTCCGCTTCAGTACCTTCCCTTGGCATTAAGCGAAGAGAAGAAAACAAACACAACAAAACAAAACACACAAACAGAAAAGTTATTTGATTTCATATAAAGTTCAATAGCAAGATATCGAGGTTTACCCGTTAAAAATTTGAATTCCAAGATTAAACATCCAATTCTGTGAGATTTGTTTTATTAAATATATACCGATTCTCATGATCTTTCTTTGTTTAAAAGAAAAAAAAACTTAACTGTTTGCATGAGGGGAAAAAATGGGAATGATCAGCATGGAAAATCGATATTTGGATCTTCTTAATAAAACTTCAGGACGGACATAAACGAAGTTAAGCAAATATAAAATATCAAAATGATAAGTACTTCTGAATCTGAAATGGTGGTAATCATCTAATTATATGAATTAAAAGTTAAAACCATTTCAAAGGAATCTTTGATATTAGATGAAAAGAGTAGAGAGAAAATACTGTCCGCTTGAAAGAACGAGCGAGAGAGAAAGAACATCAGAACTTTGAGAACTAACTAAAGATGCAGCCAATGATGTGTCTCAATGATTACATACAAGCCTCAAAAACAAATGACTAACCTCAACATCTGGTACTAATCATTAACAATTATATTATCATCTAAGTCAACCTCTATATTAAAAAGAATAACAGCCAAAATAATTGGTACGGGGTGATTTCAACAAGAAAATACTAAAAAGCATTTCTATTGACAAAGAATAAATTTCAGGTTTGCCTATTTCCAAATATTCTATTTTTCTGAGAATCATATTACTTGAGCTTTAAAATGACCGAGTTATGGATGCTGAAAGGTAGCGACCATCCCTGTAGATTATAATCTTAGAGCTAAAGGATCTAGAAGAATTCTTATTTACCCAGTGACATTAGTGTGGGTGGCTGTACAGCAAAGTGCTTTCTGTGCTTTGCCCACTTATTAGATGCATGACACTATGCAACTTAACTTCTCCAAACCTAAGTTTACTCATCAGTAAAATTGGGATAATAAAGCACGGAATTCTACGGGGTTTGAGGTTTAAACAAGAGAATATATGTGAGAACACGAAAACATTTTTTTTTTAAATTATTACCTAAAGTACTCTAGAGATACAAATATTTTAAAAAACCAGGTTCCATCAGTATATTCTAAACCATGAACCCAAAAGAAAACGTATTTACCTTAACCCCTATTTAAAAAATTTTTTTCAATGTTTATTATTATTTATTTAATTTTTGTGTTTGGTTATTTTTGAGAGAAAGAGAGGCAGAGCATTCGTGGGAGAGGGGCAGAGAGAGAAGGAGACCCAGAATCCGAAGCCGGCTCCAGGCTCTGAGCTGTCAGCACAGAGCCCAATGTGGGACTCGAACTCAAGAACCGTGAGATCACGACCTCAGCCGAAGTCGGACCCTTAACCGACTGAGCCACCCAGGCGGCCCCAATGTTTATTTTATTTTTGAGAGAAAGAGACAGAACATGAGCAGAGGAGGGGCAGAGAGAGAGAGAGGGAGACACAGAATTCGAAGCAGGCTCCACGCTCTGAGCTGTCAGCACAGAGCCCAATGTGGGACTTGAACTCAAGAACTGTGAGATCACGACCTAAGCCGAAGTTGAACCCTTAACGGGCTGAGCCACCCAAGCACCCCTACCTTAATCCCTATTATGAAGTTATAAATGTTATTCAGAAAAGGACTATTTAAAGGAAATCATTAAAAAAAAAATAATACATAAAGGAATTCATTTTATCCTCTTATCTAATTAGCTAAGCACAAAGGTAACGCTGACACTCACATAATATGGGTTTCTATAGCAATAATATACTGGTATGGAGCAACCCATGACCCTTTGTTTGATTCTCCTTGACTTAAAGGCCACACGATTACAATATGAGTAAAACAGGTTGGCACCCTGAGCCAAAGGACAGAGAAAAACTAGCACACACTAAAGATTAAACACAGGTCCTATTGGCTTTAATTAACTGGATAGGACACTTTGCTAAAAATAGTACGCATCTCTTTTATCTTGACATATATCTCTGAGAAGTAACTTAAACTCCAAAACTTCAAAAGTAGATTCAGTAAGGATTCCAAAGAAATTCACTTTATTTTTATCTTGGCAATCTTACTTGAAAGAATATTTGTTAAACGCAGTGGACTGTGATGGGTTTATTCAACTAATACATATACCCCTCCACCACCATATTCCTTTAATAGGAACTAAGCATACCTATCAGTATATAATATGCCTAGAAGTAGCAAACGAAATGCTTAGACTGAATCCTCATTATTCCATATAAACTGATGAGAAAGAAAGTGTATAGTCTAGAAAGCAGAATAATTAGAGACAGAGACAGGGACAACCCAACCTTCAAGTATTTCAAAGTGTCATGTTAACAAATAATTAATCTTCCCTGCTTAAGTTACAAGGAGGCAGAATTTAATGCAATGTAAAATAGAATTCATTTATTCAGAACTGAGTTTGGCTGATAGCCTTTCTGGAGGACACCGTGCCACCCTGAAAGGAGAAATCCCTCTATCTTTTGATTCAGTAAACTTGAGAAATTTATTCCAAGGAAATGATTGCAAGAGATGTGCTAAAAGATACCCATACAAGCATAATGGAATTATTTATAACGGCAGGAAATATTGAAAGCAACCTAGATATTATTTAGCTATGAATAGTTTTCAATTAATAAATTAGGATAATGAGAAAATGCTCCACGTAAAATACGAGTAAGAAAAAAAAGGTATACAAAAGGACATCACGAATGCTGCCAGTTCTGTCCTCCTCCTAAGAAAATGTGTGTGTAAGTTTATATATATGTAAATTATTGGAAAGTAATTACAAGAAAGCTCATCATAATATATCAGTTGATTATGCTCACATATAGTGGTATTGTAGGTGGTTTTATTCCAAATTGTAATCAATGTGCATACGTTATTTTAATCAGATGTTGAATAGTCACCTATCAGGAATACTGTGAAAGGGACTGCTACCCTTGAACACTAAACTGAACTATACGACCAATGTCCTTTCTAATGCAAAGGTTCTTAAACTCTTACGAAAACTTTCTATAACTAATCTAAAAATCAATAAGCCTCTGCCAAGAACAGAAAATCTAAAGTTAAAATTTCAAAGGACTGAGAGCCAAGAAGGGCATTAGTTTCGGAAGCAGTATCAGTATCTTCTGGCTAGTAGCTCTTTTCTTAGGTAGAGAAACAGGCAGTGAACCTAAATGAGCTGGGGCAAACAAAAGCAACGGACAAAAATTTGCAGGATGAATCTGCAATTGCCAAAAGGAGGAGGATGAGAAAGAGGACAAGGAGGGGAAGGAAGAAGGAATGAAGATCTCGTCCTCATTTTTATCAAAAGAGCCACTGCTTAGGTGGATGGTATAATCTGTATGAGTGATTAATGCCTATGATCACAAAAGCTATCTAGCATTTTCATGTCTGGTAGGACTACAAACCAGAGAAGGTGATGTGGCAGAAAGGAAATCTGTTTCCTTAAAAACAACAACAACAAGACACTCCGATCTTATCAGTTTAATTAACATCAAAATTAAGTAAGCTTTTGTAGGTAAACTACAATCTCAATTTTCCTCTAAGGAAAATAAAACATGAAAAGCAGAGTTAATCATAAACCAATGAATGGCTTAGATTCACAAAAATGTTAAATATTATCACCATGCATTTCATGTATTAATCCATTTTAAGTTAAATAAGACCTGAAATCACTATTGTATCATATATCAGAAATCTAGAATTCAAAAATGAAGACAAAAAAAAATCCCCTTTGCAAGTAATTCAAGGTAGCCATATGTTACAAAAGGAAGAAAGCACAGAATTGTCGTATACTTTTTACCAGAGATAAGAATGCATAATAGACAATGTCATGTAATAGGATATGATAACTAACATTCGGATGATAATATATTCCTATAACAAAGAGAAAATAATTAAAACACTAAAGTGTAAATTACCCAAAATACCAAGAGAAATCATTAAGACATTTCTATTTCAAAATATTTACCTATTTATTTATATGCATAAGAGTATATGTAAAGAGGTTATATGTTTATATATAGATATATAAGTGTGTGTATATATCATCTTTTTTGCTAGTTATATGGCACACTAAAGACAGTTAAAATGAAATATTTATGGCATTTTTTCTGCATTGAGAATATCACATGACTTGAAATTAATGTTTAGTTGTACAGAAAGGTCAAGAGAACACAACTTCTAGGACCTGGTCAAAATATACAGCTTATTTTTCCTTTCTCTCTACTTTTAATAAAAAAGCTATAGGTAAAAAGGGGAAAAACAAAATTCTGAAGATCAGGATTTTCCTACCAGTTATCAAAAACAAGGCACAATCTGTTCTCTCAAATTATAACACACACACACACACACACACACACACACGAAAGCAAAAGAGAAAGTAGCTAATGTCCTTTTAGCATTAAATATTTACTTATTCTACTAGGATTCATTCTACCAAAAAGACCTGGCAGAAAGTAGCACCTGAAAAGTACTCGTGGCTTTCTTATTAGAATATGAAAAAATACCCATAAAAAAATTTAAAAGATAAACAGTATGACAGAAGCAGTTCTAATACGATCAAAGAATGTACTCTGTGTTTGTAACTTCATAAAAGCTGTTTTTTCCAATTTATTATTATCAAATCCAGAAACCATTTTTGAGGCAATTTCACTTGACCACCACCCATTTCCTATTGTGACAAATGATTCAATATCCAGTATCTTCAACCATTTTTTCAACCCTGAAGTATTCAAGACTCACTACTAGATGAACGTATAGAAACGTTACATAAATCAGTATTTCTTTAACAACGATAGCACCTGAAAATTAATAGCCAAAATCTGAAAAACCTGCTCTCTCCTTAAAAACAAAACCAAAAAACCCCAAATCGAAAAATTCCCTTAAATGTCTCCCTTGAAAAATGGCATCTGAAAAATGAATGCACTCAAGATACACTAATTCACAGGAAACAGCAATAGATCCCATTTTAAAACCATTTTGCAAAAGGCAGCACATTCTTCTGTGTGTTGCAAGAGACGCCCCAGACCTGCAACCATGCTGCAGTCATGAATAAACATATTCCTCTGAAGTTCTAAGTATGTGTGTCCACATCAAGGGCACGAGGCATGCACATCAGATTGGAAATGGATTTCCATTACCTCCAACCTTAGGGCCACCTGCTGAACCAGGCTTCCTCGCACTGTTGACAGGATTTCCGGATGTTTTAGGTGCAGGAACCTTGAAGGCTGAAGCAGCTGATGATGGCCTATTTCCATCCACCGATTCCTCATCATCAAAGCTTTTATCTGCACAAAGCATTAGAAAAATGTATTTTAAGAGAACTACGCCTTGCTCCATTTCCCACAAGACTCAAAAATCAAATAAAGCTGTAAATAAAATCATTACTTTGTAAGACAGGATACAAAATAAAGCTCCTTTGCATAAGCATTTATATACTGGCCAACACCATATGAAATAGCCCAGTATTATTTACAATTCGACTGCAATATTATCATAGTTCCTACCTGCACATGAAGGCAAATCATAAAACCAGATATATTAACCCTGAGAGCGAAAAGCATTTTTCATTTTTCTGCTACTCATGTAAGCATTTTCTGCCAGCTCCTCCCATAGTGTATCTTCCAGCACACCCTGCCTTATTCCTTACACCCAGATTTTGCAACTTACAATCACAGATCCGTTTGCAAATCAGTCGCCTCATTCCTCTGAAAGCGCTGAATTTCCCTCACCCTAGGATGCTCCCAATGGTTCACATGGCCAAATACAGTAGATCTGGTACTAATCAAAGATTCTATCAAAAATAGACCGAAACAACCACAGAACCACCACTGAGGTTTGTGCCGGCATTTTTCTTTCTCTTCCCTGCCCTAGGTGCTGTAACAGCCAATCAGCTACAAGGTGACATCATCTTATGGCAGCTACTGCCAGATGAAAGGTAAAAATTCTCCATGTATTTAAAAAATTATCTATGCAGCTGCAATCCTTATTCTTTACCGAAATTTCAGAGGCTTTCAATACAAAGGTTTCTAAACCTGAATTTCTTTTCTCCTATTCAATTCATAAGAAAATTTATACAAATACAACATAAGGTTTTATGCAATTTTCATTCTGCTGGGGTGCTTATTATTGCATCAGTAAAACATGGAATATCACAGTGCTCATTTCTGTGCATAATTAACTCTCTGATCTCACAATTCTGCTATTTATTTAGGCCACAGAAACCAAACTGAACAATCTGTTTTCATAAATGATTCTAAAATATTCTACCCAAAGCTCCTTTTAGAATATTTATTAATGACCACACTAGTATCATCTCCTTGTATAATATGAACCGCGCCGCCCCCCCCCCCCCCCCCCGCCCCATCACAAGCTGTATGCATTTTACTTGTCTTCGAAGACGGTCTTCTCTAGGACCCTGCACAGACCAACCACGACAAACAAGATGGGCGAGGCAGAACAGCAGATTTACCACAGGCTTCAGATCAATAATGGGTCAGAATCTTTTCCTTTCAACTTGTTCCCCTCACCTATGCAAATACCCAAATCAACTAGAATGAAATCATTACTACAGAGGGATACTTCAACTATTAAATATATTTTAAAGAAAATACACCAGACAAGTGGTAAGACTGTTGAATTTATCTGGAAAAAAGAAAATCAAATAGACAAACCAATATAAAACCACATTTCATTCCATCAAGTTTTTTTTTTTAATAGCATAATTTGTAAGAAAAAACTAAACTGAAAATACTATCTTCAAGTTAAAAGATAGATATATTTTTTTCTTTTTTAGCATAACACTATTAGAGAGCCAGTCTGGATAAGTTAAAACCTGTGCTCTATACTGACTGCTCTGTAAAAAACACTAATATGATCCCCAAAAAACTTTATTTTACCACCACCATGTAAAAGAAAATGTAGCCAAGAGAGACAGAGGAGACACACAAATCTATAGAAAGACAGGTACTAAAACACTGAGTAGCCAGAAGTTCCCATGGAAACAGTGTTCTGTTCCTACAAACACAAGAATCGAAGAGAGTCAATGTCTCTTACCACTTAAAAAAATTTTAACTCTTAATTTTCTCAAACTATTGGGAAATTAAATTTTAACTTAAAAAAAATTTTTTTTAATGTCTTATTTATTCTTGAGAGAGAGAAAGACAGAGCATGAGCGAGGGAGGGGCAGAGAGAGAGGTACACAGAATCCGAAGCAGGTTCCAGGTTCTGAGCTGTCAGCACAGAGCCCAACGTGGGGCTCGAACTCACGAGCCATGAGATCATGACCTGAGCCGAAGTCAGACGCTCAACCAACTGAGCCACCCAGGCGTCCCTAAATTTTAACTTTTTTAAATCAAAAATAAGGTAGACAAAAGTATATAAATTGTAAATCTGCAGTTCGGTGAATTTTCACAAAACAGACGTGCAGTGTAACCAGTCTCCAGACCAGGAGATCATTATCAGCATCCTCTACACACCCTCACTAACCTCCCTGAAGTCATGATCACCTACCAACGTTAGTCTTGACTCACAGCCGCATTGTCAGCTCTACCCATTCTTGAGCCTTCTCTAAAAGGAATCATACGAGAAGCTAGCTTCTTTTCACTCAATATACTATTTGGGAGATTCATTTTCATTGCTTATAGTTTTCTAGGGTATAAACACACCACAATTTAGTCATATCCATTCTACTGTTGATGGACTTTTGAGTTGTTATCAGCTTGAGATGATTATGAAATAGCGCTCTTAAGAGGTAAGCAAATAAAGTTAAAGAGGCTTTGGGCTTTTAAGCATTGTTGTGGGAGTAGTTTACACATTTATTTTTTACTGAATAAGTCAAAGATGCACATTATAACCTCTAGGACAGTGGTACAGACCGGCAGCTGAGCATCACCTGGCAATTTCTTAAAAATGCAAATTCTCTGGCTCCAACTGAAATCTAATGAATCAGAAACTCTGGAGATGGGGGCCCTCCCGGTGACTATGATGCATGGTCAAGTTTAAGAACCAGGAGCTGGCAAACTTTTTCTATAAAGGGTTACATGGTAAATATTTTAGGCTTTGTAAACCATCCATGAATCTCTCTGTGCGGCTACACAATACTTATGCTATTGTGGTGCCAAAGCAGTGATACATGATATGTAAACACATAGGCGTGGCTGCGTTTCAATAAAATTTTATGTACAACAGGAGGATGGCTGGATGTGGCCTGCAAGTGAGTTTGCCGATCCCTGCTAGGGTAACCACTAGAATAAGAGTAAATGTATACATAGATAAACTAATACAAGAAAAATTTAAGAATCTAAATAATTGAAAAGAAGCAGGAAAAGAGATTAAAAAAAGATTAAAACAAGTGGATGAAATAGAAAAAAAAGATAAAGTGGCAAAAATGAAACCAAATATATCAGGAACTACCTTAAAAATAAATGAACAATACTGCATTTTAAAAAATAGGTTGCTTGTACAAGATATACTTTACAAAGCCACATAAAAGTTAAAGGTAAAATGACAGACTATGGCAAATACCAATCAACAGGAAGTTGATATAGCTACTCTAATTTCAAACAAGGCAGTTTGAAGAAGCATTACTAGAGGTAGAGACTTTTAGTAAGGATAAAGGGATCGATCCAAAAGGGAAAAAAAATCAGAACTCTAAATTTTTATGGACCCAGTAACATAGCTTCAAATACATAAAGCAAAAAAGGACGTATCTACAGAGGGGAATTTTTTTTTTTTTTTTTTTACCACTTCCAAAAATGTTATACCTTTTCTTGACTGTAAGCTAAAAGAATTCATGAAATGAATCCATCATCACAAGTCCCCAAATTAAAAATGTTTTGTAATTTATATGGAAATTATAAATATTCTACGCTTCAAAATATTTTCTTAACTGTAAATATTCAGACCAAACCAGTTCTATTTCTTCCTAGCACTTATCACCTCCAGAAACAATAGATGCTTTTAAGAGTGAACTAGATTGGGGCGCCTGGGTGGCGCAGTCGGTTAAGCGTCCGACTTCAGCCAGGTCACGATCTCGCGGTCTGTGAGTTCGAGCCCCGCGTCAGGCTCTGGGCTGATGGCTCAGAGCCTGGAGCCTGTTTCCGATTCTGTGTCTCCCTCTCTCTCTGCCCCTCCCCCGTTCATGCTCTGTCTCTCTCTGTCCCAAAAATAAATAAACGTTGAAAAAAAATTTAAAAAAAAAAAAAAAAAAAGAAGAAAAAAAGAGTGAACTAGAAGTTGGACTGGAAGTGGGCAGAAATGTTGTCCTGTTTATGCCATAACTCCATTACTCCTACTCCATTAGTCCTACTTCACCCCTCTGCCCTTTCAGAGCTTATTCTCAACATAATGTCCTGAACTGAACAAAATCATACCACATCACTGCTTGAAACCCTCTTGGGTCTCCATAAGAAGGTCTATCAGTATCAGTGCTCCAAAACCTGGGAGATCTTAGATACTACGTGGTTCTCTCCAATGTGATCCTACTCACTGCCCTCCAGCTTCTTCTCCAAACCAGCCCCACCGGTCTCTTTGCCAAGACTCCTAGGAAGGCCTCTGCGCTGGTTCCCTCTGCCTCAAATGCTCTTCCCTGCAGAGCCACCCTGTCTACTCACCTCCTCCTTCAGATCTTTATTCTTCTATCGCCTTCTCAATGAGCTCTTCTCGGATCCTAAAATTATAAACTTGCCAACATCCTGACACTACCAATCTATCCCTACCTTCCTATTTTATTTCTCTCCTTAGCACTTACCATCTATATATTTTATTATCTGACTCCCCCCACTGAAATGTGTTATTATTAGAATAAGAAGTTGTCCATTTTGTCCACTGCTATAACTCCAAATGTGGAACAATGCTTAGAATGACCCTTCTCATAGTAGGAAGACCTTCAGTCTCCAGGTTATTGAAACACAATTCCGAAGGCAAACAACTATAAACACTGAATAGATACTTGAGAAAAAAATCTTCTTAACAACTAAGTATCTGACAAAATCATAAGAAATAAAGGACAAGACCAGTACATATGAATTTCTATTTTGAAGCCTTGGGGGCAAAGGAAATAGAATTTGAAAATCCACATAAAAAAGATACAGATTCTACTAGGAGACTCTTCCCATCAAAAGCTGGTTTACCAAATGACTATACTCTCAAGGTTAAAGTGAATGATAAGTAAGCCCTTATCTTCTTATAGTCTTTTATTCTGTTCCAATGACTCTCAAAGGAGAGCAATAGAGAAGTAAATCAAACGGAGTACTTCATTAAGGTGAATCACTTAGACCGTCAAGACTCTCCAGCCCTCAAACTTAGTTGGCTCACATTGGGAGTACTCCTACTCCCAAGCAACAGCCAAGGCAAATGCAAAATTTTCCTGGAATAAAGTCTCTGGCCTCACATTATGTGCACAAATAATTTTCGAAAGGTCACTTGGCATGGCAGGAAACAAGACACCATGAGCAAGAATAAGCAGAAATAGACCATAGGAACAGATCCACTAAAAATCCTAAAATTATCAAGCACAGACCATAAAATGCCTATACTTGAAAGCTTTATTAGAAAAGCTTGAAAATAATTTCAGAGACCTTTTAGGAAGTTTAAAAAGTGACAGATTTTTAAAAGCAACCAAACAGAACTTCTAGAAATAAAAATACAATAACTGAAATTTAAACTCAGTGGGCAGGCATGACAGATTAGACACAGCTCAACTGAACTAGAAGATAAATCAAAAAGAAAAAAATCACCTGGGCTACATATAGTAGGTGCTTTGATATTTACTGAATAAATAAAAAAGGATCAACTACAGAAAGCATGATTGCTTTGACACCTTTGCTCTCACTCCAAAAAGACATTGGTATAGTTTAGTGCCAAACATCATCAAGAGGAAGAATTTAAAAGTACTAAAAGATAAAAACTAATAAAGTAGCAGGTTGCAGTGGGTATGTGTAGGATTGAAATGGAAAATGAGAGAAAAAGAGTAGTGGTAAGAGCAGAAGAAAAAGATAGGGATAATAGATGGGGGAGGAAGAAGAGATGATAATAGAATGAAGAAGGGGAGGGAAGGGAGGAGGAGGAAGGGCGGGGGAGAGGACAGGTAGGCAGAAATAAAAAGCAGCCCAAGCAGAATAAGGCGCTACCTTTTGCTGCCTTCATCTAACACCAGGGTACTGTTCTCAGCAAGCACGGAGAGATTACAGGCCCACAATCCCTTAACTGCAATGCCTGAAAGCCAGGAAGTTCTAAAAGTCCAGCTTCAGCGTGTTGTTCTTTTTAATTCCAGTGTAGTTAACATACAGCGTTATATCAGTTTCGGGAGTACAGCATAGTGACCCAACCCTCCTATGCCTTACTCAGTGCTTACCACGGTAAGTGCACTTCTAACTCCCTGTACCTATTTCATCCTCCTCCTCCCCTCTGGTAACCGTCAGTTTGTTCTCCATACTTAAGAGTCTATTTCTCGGTCTGTCTCTGTTTTTTCTTTGTTCCTGTTTCTTCAATTCCTCACAGCACTGAAATCATATGGCATTTGTCTTTCTCTGACTTATGTCACTTAGCACGATACTCTCCAGATCCATCCATGCTGTTGCAAATGGCAAGAGTTCATTCTTTCTTATGGCTGAGTAATATCTCGTTACGTATGCGTGTTTATACACACACACACCCACATCTTCTTTATCCATTTATCTGTCATTGGACACTTGGCTGCTTCCATAATCTGGCTATTATAAATAACGCTGCTATAAAATAAGGGTGCGTGTATCTTTTTGAATTAGTGTTTTCATCTTCTTTGGGTAAATACCCAGCAGTGGAATTACTGGATCTATTTTTCATTTTTTCGAGGAACCAAAAATACTGTTTTCCACAGTGGCTGCACCAGCCTGCATTCCAATCAACAGTGCAAGATGGCTTCTTTTTCTCCACTTCCTTGCCAATACCTGTTGTTTCTTGTGTTTTTGATTTTAACCATTTTGACAGGTATGAGGAGATATTTCATTGTGGTTTTGATTTCCATTTTCCTGATGAGGAGGTTGAGCATCTTTTCATGTATCTGTTGGCCATTTGGGTATTTTCTTTGGAGAAATGTCTGCTCACGTCTTCTGCCCATTTTTAATTAAATTATTTGTGTTTTTTTGGTGATGAGTTGTATTAGTTCTTTACATACTTCAGATACTAATCCTTTATCGGATATGTCTTTTGCAAATATATTCTCCCATTCTGTAGGTTGTCTTTTAGCTTTAGCTGTTTCCTTAGCTCTGCAGAAACCTCATTTTGGTGTAGTCCCAATAGTTTATTTTTGCTTTTGTTTTCCTTGCCTTAGGAAACATACTGAGGAAAAAAGCTGCTATGGCCAATGTCAGAGAAATTACTGCCTGTGCTTTTCTAGGATTTTTATGGTTTCAGGTCTCACATTTAGGTCCTTATTCCATTTGAGTTGATTTTTGTGCATGATATATGAAAGTGGTCCAGTTTCATTCTTTTGCATGTAGCTGTCTAGTTATCCCAACATCATTTGTTGAGGAGATGGTCTTTTTCCCACTGCATTTACTTGCCTCCTTCATCAAAAATTAACGGACTATATAATCATGGACTCCTGGTTTTGTTTTTTGTTTTTGTTTTTGTTTTTTTTGAGAGAGAGACAGAGACTGAGACAGAGAGCAAGAGTGCAGGGGAGGGGCAGATGGAGAGGGAAAGAATCTTAAGCATGTTCCATGCCCAGTGCAGAGCCCAATGCAGGGCTCAATTCTCATGACTGTGAGATCATGACCTGAGCTGAAATCAAGAGTCGGTGGGCTCTCTATTCTGTTCCACTCATTTATGTGTCTATTTCTGTACCAGTACCACAGTTTATATCACTACAGCTCTGTAGTAGATCTTAAAATCTGAGACTGTGGTACCTCAAGTTCTGGTCTTCTTTTCCAAGACTGCTTTAGCTATTAAGGGTTTTTTGTGGTTCCATACCAATTTTAGGATGGTTTGTTCACCTTCTGTGAAAAATGCAATTGGTATTTTGACAGGGATTGCATTAAATGTGGACATGGCTTTGGGTAGTATACGTGTTTTAGTATCTGTTCTTCCAATCCACGAGCATGGACTATCTTTCCATTTGTGTCATCTTCACTTTCTTTCATCACTGTTCTATAGTTTTCACTGCACAGGCCTTTTGTCTTAGTTTATTCCTAGATACTTTATTATTTTTGGTGCCACTGTAAATGGGATTGTTTTCTTAATTTCTTTTCTTGCTGCTTCATTTTTAGTGTATGGAAATGCAACGGATTTCTGTACATTGATTTTGTATCCTGTGACCTTACTGAATTCACTTATCAGTTTTAGCAGTGTTATGGAGTCTTTCAGGTTTTCTATATATAATATGATGTCATCTGCAAACAGTGAAAGTTGGCTTTTTCCTTACCAGTCTGCATGCCTTTTACCTCTTTTTCTTGGACTGCCAGTACTATGGTGACTAAAAGTGGTGAGAGTGGACATCCTTGTCTTGTTCCAGAGTTTTGGGGGAAAGCTCTGTTTTTCACCACTGAAGACGATGTTAGGGGTGAGTTTTTCATATATGCCCTTTATTATATTGAGGTATATTTCTTCTAAACCTACTTTGTCGAGAGTTTTATGAGAAATGGATGTTGTACTTTGTCAAATGCTTTTTCTGTGCCTATTGAAATGATCATATGGTTTTTGACCTCTTTCTTGTTGATGTGATGTACACATTGACTGATTTGTGAATACTGAACTACTCTTACATCCCAGGAATAAATCCCACTTGATCATGTGAATGATTTTTAATTTACTGCTGAATCTGATTTGCTAACATTTTGTTGAGGATTTTTGCATCTATGTTAATCAGAGATGTTGGCCTGTAGTTCTCTTTTTTTGTAGGTCCTTATCTGGGTTTTAGTATCAGGGTAATGCTGGCCTCTTAGAACAGATTTGGAAGCTTTCCTTCCTCTTCTATTTTTTTGGAATAGTTGGAGAAGAATAGGTTATTAACTCTTCTTTAAATTGTTTTTTCTTTTTAAATTCATTTGGTAGCAAAATCTAAGCTGATTTGAACTCAGTTTATGGCACAACATGTGAACTGACATGAAGCTATTTTTTTGTCTTTATTTTACTCATTGTGAATTTGCATATACTTAACTGCAAAAATATTAATCTGCTTGACTACGAGGTACAGCCCAGGACACAGCTGGAGTTTTTGTATGATACAATGGTTTATGATCGTTGCTTTTCTAAATCTGACATAAGCAGAATTCCAAAACATAGCTGGTCCCCGACGTTTCAGATAAGAAATTGTAAATTTATATTACCATTATCAGATTCCTTCCTTTTTTTTCTTTTTCCCTTCTAAGGAAAGCCATGTATTCAAATGGCTATTCAAACTTTCCACTTCACTTTTATGGGTGCATGTATTCCAACACCTGAAATTTCTGCCTCTGAATTCATTTAAAGGATGAAAAACTGCTCCATCCGTGCATGACAAACAGAAGATCAAGCCAAAATTGTATACCGTATCTCCTTTAAAAAAATTCACTTTGTGTGGCTTTTCTTCAGTAAACCAACCAGTTCAGAAAAAACCCACAACGCCACCATTTTCATGCACAAATACAGTGTTTCATATTAGTTTCTTATACCAAAGTTCCTCTTTTCTCTTGAAGCTATATCCTTCCTTATTCTAATTAAAACAATGAGCAGGAAGACTCTGGATTCCTGAATAGTCTTACCTTCTTACCTATCTAACAATCACCATGGTCATATTGAACAGCTAAATTAGTAACTGAGATTAGGAAACAATAATCACTATAAGATGGTACTACAGGTTTCTCAAACTCAAACATGTTTAATCATTTGCATTCCCCATTGTGCTTTTTTAAAATTTATTTTTATTTTTTACATTTATTTAGTTTTGAGAAACAGAGTGAGACAAAGCGTGAGCGGGGGAGGGGCAGAGAGAGAGAAGGAGACACAGAATCCGAAGCAGGCTCCAGGCTGAGGTGTCAGCACAGAGCCCGACGCGGGGCTCGAACCCACAAGCTGGGAGACCATGACCTGAGCCGAAGTCGGTCGCTCAACCGACCGAGCCACCCAGGTGCCCCCCCATTGTGCTTTTACAATAGAATACTTTCCTTAGCTTTCCTCTGACCTCACAGGTCCCGCTAGCTCAGTCTCTTCCTCCTTTATCCAATCACTAAATGTTGAGTATGTTCCTTCTCTCCAGCTTACACACTTTCTAAATGCCTTCATCCATTCTCAATAGTTTAAAACACCTTCTATATGCTGACAACCCTGAGCTATTTGTCTCTAGCCTATACCATCTCTGAATACCAGACTTAGATATTCAGCTGCCCTACTAAACATCTCCCCCATGGATATCTCAAAGGCATCTCTAACTTGACATATATACCTTAACACCAACACCATCTCCAAACCTGTTGTCCTGAAGTCTACTTCTATCCCAGTAAATGAAATCACCATCTACTTAGCTGCTCAAGCTCACAATATAGGAGCCCCATTCCGAGTTCTCTGCCTTCCTTTATCAACAGCTCTTGTACATAACTCCAAGTTATATCTCAAATTCACCTATTTCTCTTTATTTCTGCTGTCCCTCCTAATCTAAGACCAGACCAGTATCGTCTCTACCTATACTGCTGCAACAACTTCTTAACTGGTTTGCCTGATTCCATTCTTAACTTTCCAAACCCCAGAGTAAACAATAAGATCATCTAAAAATGTAATTTGGACCAGTGGCTGCTGAAACTGTTAAGTGAAAGGCTGGTGGGGAACTTTTTAAGAATAGATCAGGCTGATAACACCTAAACCCACTGTTGTATATTAGTATCACACACAAAAAGACAATCAGGCACTGGATAGCTTCTGACAAAATACACAATACCATCTATAAAAATATGTGTCCAGTGGCACCTGGGTGGCTCAGTCAGTTAAGCATCTGACTTCGGCTCAGGTTATGATCTCACCCGTGGTTCATGAGCTTGAGCCCTGCATCGGGTGAGCTCCAGCCCTGCATCGGGTAAGTCCAACCCAAATTGGATGAACCATGCTCTCACGCTCGCTCGCTCTCCCCCCTCCCCCCCCGCCGCCCTTCATGGGATTCTCTCTCTCTCTCTGCCACTCAGTCGTGTCCCCGCCCCCCCCAAGATGTGTCAACCCCCCACAAAAAAACAAACAAAAAAATTAGACCTGATTCTGATCAAACCATTAGCAGAATTTTCAATTTTTAGGAAATAAAGGGGCTATAAAAACGTTAAAAAAACATAACATAAAACCAACATGGCAATGTAATCATCAAAATCTGGCAGGTGGGAAACTTTACCTGTTAGATGTTTTCTTGTTCAACAAAAAAGTGGCAAGAGAAGAAAAAGTGAGACAACTGCTGTAGATGAATAGAGCCTTAAGTGATATATCAACCAATTACAATGGTGAACCTTGTTTGAATCCATATTCAAACTGTAAAAAGATATTTAGGAAGCAACTGAGTAAAATCTGAACACTGAATATTTGACACTAAGGCTTAACTTTTTAGATGTGAAAATTGGTTGTCAATGAAATATTTCCCGGTAACAAACAAAACCTGTCTTTTCTAAAGTACTCTAATTGTCTTTTAAAAAGACACGTTATTTTGTGTGTGTGTGTGTGTGCGTGTGTGCACGCATGCGTGTCCACACACATACCCCAGGCCAGCATGAGAGGTAAGGCTAGGGGATGATAGGAGGGATACAGATGAATAAAGATTGGTTATGTATTGATAATTTCTTGAAGCAGGATAGTAGGCGGCAATGGAGGTTTGGCACAACGTTCTCTATTTTTAGGCATGTTTGAAATACTTCCTTAAAAGAAATATGGTAATTTGAATCACTTTGCTCTCTTGTTTAAAAGCCTGTGATGGAACCCTAATAAAATTATAAGCACCATCATAAGACCACAGAAAATGAGGCAGGGCAAAGTATGTGAAATCAGCACCCAAAAGAGAGCAACAAATTCTTATAAAATGCAAATTAAAAGATAGAAAGTTTTTGAAGAATAAAACCACAGTAAAGCTGCAACTCATAATTCTCAGAAGCAGACTGAAACAGCAATGAGAATTCATCTAACCCACCTTGTAGAATGACAGGAGTGACAATCTCTAAGCCAGCAAATACAGGAATGATTTGCAAGGAACCACTGAAAATCTATGAAATGATTTCATCATTTAGCTCTTCCCACGCCCAACTCAGAAAGCTCAATATTTTATATGTAAGTGTGCATGTTTACACACGCACGTGTGTGCCTATGTGCACATGTGCGCGTGTGCACGCACACACACACACACCTGTAAAAATGGAACCACCAGAAAAGGGGAAAAGGTTTAGCCATATTAACTTTTATTTGTTAAAATTAAAATTTAATAGAAGGATTAGATGAGAAAGTCAAGGAGAACTCCTAGAATACAAAGTAAAAGAGAAAGCCATAAAACTTAATAGAGGAGACAAAATAAAGGGCAGTGAATCAACACTGGAATCACAGGAGTGAAACCTCCAGTGAATCACAGGAGGTTCAACATATATCTGACGGGTTAACAATTCCATAAGGAGAGACTAAAGCTAATGAAGGGGAGAAACTTACCAAAAGAAAATAATAGAAGATTTCTCATAGTTAAAGAAAATGACAAGTCTTCATAAGTAAAAATAATCAAATAGTAAACGTTTAAAATATATTCAATTTAAACTAAAACAGAAACTTTCAGTAAAATGACTAGAAATTAAAACTCCAAGTGCTTCAAAATAAAACGGCCAAATTTTAATATTCACATAATGATGCTATGTTTCAGCAGCACAGTTAATTTTAAATTGTTAACAATTTTATTTATAAAAAATAAAGTCCATCTTATATAAAGTTGAAAAGAAACAAAATTTGATAAAGTCTCTTAGAATTTCTAGGTAGGCATTAACTCACTAGTTAAAAAGCCTACTTGAAGTCTTACACCCTTTTCTTTAAAGAAGCCCATAAAAACTTTAAGACCTTTGATAGTTCAATGAAGGGGCAAACACAATTTAAACCATCACTCGTTATTAATAAAATTAAAAACAACATATTTCATGATAATCATAATATCAAGTATATAATAAATAAGCTCAAATTAAGGTTTATTTATACCTGTTATAAAAACCATGTTGGGTAAATTTCCATGAGCACTTCAGTTGGTCATATTAGCTGTCGAGAACATCAACTATACGTTCTTTTTATTTTTTTTTTTTAACGTTTATTTTTGAGACAGAGAGAGACAAAGCATGAACGGGGGAGGGTCAGAGAGAGAGAGAGACACAGAATCTGAAACAGGCTCCAGGCTCTGAGCTGTCAGCACAGAGCCCGACGCGGGGCTCGAACTCATGGACCGCGAGATCATGACCTGAGCCGAAGTCAGCCGCTTAACCGACGGAGCTACCCAGGCGCCCCTCAACTATACCTTCTACATGTACAAAAAAAAAAAAAAAAAGATGTAAGCCTTTTCTTGAAGATTCAGGTTCATTAGCAACATCATGCTGGAGGATATGCTGCTACTGTGGCCCAAGCCCTTGCACCCAGACGGGTAAATGGAGTCTGTTTCAAGAAGGCTAAGATTTTTGATCCTAGTACCCCCTGCTACTGCCTATCTTGCTGAATGTCCAATCTTTTATCCCCTGTAACTTACTTCTTCTCCCTACAGACTCTTTGTTTTCCCCATTATCACTGCTCCTAGAAAACAAGTGTGGCCCTTTTGCCAGGGAGTCAAAGGGCTGCTTTCTTTCAGTGATTTGTATCACCCAATTCTAGCACGGAATATTCAAAGGTACAGGAGAGGCGTGATCTATCCAGCACTGGTTCTTGCTGTTGTTCCCTACCCACGAAATCAGTACTGATACGTCAGTTTGGGGTGGTCCAGAAGGCTTACCGCTAGTAAAGTCAAGGTTGTATCATTACTTGTATATGGTTTTTTAAAAGATTCGTGTTTGGCAGAATAGACTGTGTTGAAATGTTGTTAAGTGTAGAAACAGTTCGTTTGCAACAAAACCTTATTTCTTTCCAGCCATTCTGCAGCATAACAACAAAAGGCCAAATTCCTCTCATGAGCTTTTGAGGCAGATTGCAGGGCCCAGTGCCACATAATAATCCTACAGGTTTTTAACTCTATGTGGTTTGACTGCCCAGAGTTACTTCACAGTCATCTGGCTACTTGCTTTTATATTCCTGGGTAAGGATAAAGAAAACTAAACAGAAAGGCACGTAAGAGCCACCCTCAACAGCTCTTTACTTGATAGTCATTCTAGTATTTCGAAAATCTTAGTTTGCCTGTTAATAAAACTGCCAATAAAATCTTTCATATGGCCTTGAAGTTAGGCTTATGTAACATATATTTAATAGACAATAGATTGATAACCAGAATATGGAAAGAGAACTATCAAAAACAACAAGGTAGAATAACCAAAAAGTTGGCGAAGGATGCCAGAATGCAATCCATAGAAAAGGAAATACAAATAACCAAACATTTTGATCAACCTTATTAGACAGCAGAGATGCTTTTAAAAGGATGAGATATTTTTCACCCATTTGATAGGCAAATTTTAAAAATAGTAACAATAGCGAGGGGCGCCTGGGTGGCTGATCGGTTAAGCGTCTGACTTCAGCTCAGGTCATGACCTCGCCGTTCGTGGGCTCGAGCCCCACATCGGGCTCTGTGCAGCCTGCTTCAGGTTCTGTCTCCCTCTCTTTCTGCCCCTCCCCCACTCGTGCTCTCTCTCTCTCTCTCTCTCTCAAAAATAAAATAAACATTAAAAAAATTTAAAAATATAGTAACAGCAAGAACTGAAAAGAATGTAGGATAGCAAGCACTGATGGTGAGAACGTAAGTAGTAAAGCCTCTTTTGGAGGATGTCATAGCTATAACTAACACAATTTGAAATGAATAAAAACCTAGGTCCAGAAGTTCTGCTCTATAGTATTTTAAGAAACGTGTGTGTGTGTGTGTGTGTGTGTGTGTGTGTGTGTGTACATACATATGATTTATAGAAAGCTGCTTCAGAATCATTTAGAAAAATTATATATGATCAAACAACCTAAAATTCTTTAAGAGAAAAAATGGTTAGGATTCATCCATACTATGCAATATTATGCAACAGTTCAAACAAACAAGAGTTTACACGAGGACATTAAAACAAACACAAAACCCTACGTCACACTGAGTAGACACCGCAAACGGCGAAAATCCTTTCAGAATAGTATCATTTACGTGGACAGGGTCCAAACAAAACCATTCATTTTGCTTCTTAGTATGCAGGTAAGGCACAGTAAAAGGTATGCGAAGACAAACACCATACTAATAAAAGCGTTCACCTCCTTTTACGCCTAGGCTTGAGGTGGTTCTGAGGGGAATTTGCCTTTATCTGTGTTGCCTGAATTTTGAAAAGAAGATACTGCTGTTAATTAAAATGAAAGAATAAGAAACCGAGGTCAGGAGTAGCATAAACCATTTGCTATACATGTTCACGTGATACCAGTATGATACAAGCACACTATGTGTGAGAAAGACTAACAGAGAGAGGAGTAAACGTGAAACTGTTAAGAACTACAAATCCCTAGATAACCTGTTACATACTGTTTAGATTTCCCATTTTGATTTATGTTTTTAAGTTTATATTGAGTGAGTGAGAGAGAGAGAGAGAGAGAGAGAGAGAGAGAAAATGCAAGCGCACAAACACAAGCTGGAGAGGGGCAAAGAGAGAGGGAGAGAGGATCCCAAGCTATTAGTGCAGAGCCCAATGGGGGGGTGGGGGGGGCCCGCCTTGAACTCACAAACCGTGAGATCCTGACCTGAGCCGAAATTAAGGGTCAGACACTTAACTGACTGAGCCACCCACGTGCCCCTTTATTTTAATTTTTAAAATAAATTTAAAAACTTTTAAAGTAAACTCTATGCCCAATGTGGCACTCATTCACGACACCAAGATCAAGACCCTGAGCAAGGCAGGCACCCCCCTAGACTTCCTATTTCCAAATAAAGGTGTATTACTATATTAATAAAATACAACAAAAGTATTTCCATTTTGAAGACCAGAGGCGCAGGAAAGTTACCGTCCGAGCTTTATAAGAGGCTGTTACTTCGATTTTTAAAAATTCAGACTATTCCTAAATAGTCTGAATGTATTTATGTGTTGCTTGAAAAAAGAAAAATTAAGTAAATAGCCATGGAATCTATGTTTAAGAAAGAAAAAAAAAAAAGGAAATAAAATCTGAATATGGCCCAAATCAAATGCAACATTTAGAGTTGCCTGTAAATTAAGGTTTAAAATATAAATAAATATATAAACATGCAATGTCCTTAGTTATATGAGAAACTAATGTATCAATCTTGATGGATTTTGCCTTAAAACTTCATAGTTAAAATTATTTATTTCTATAAGGACATATAAACCAGTTACATAAATTCTTGGCATAAACCATTGCAATATCAACACAAGATATACTATTATATTTCCATCAACATGTACATAACGGTTCAAAAGACTGATGATGATGTACCTACATCATCATTTTGGTACATGTGCATCCCATTTCTCATCATGGGCTCGAGCCCCACATCGGGGCCCCAAGGGGACCAACTCCTGAGAGTTTGAGTCATTATACTGTCATAAGGAAGGATAAAACTGTTAGAGTTAAAACTTCTGAATACAGACCAGTCTTCCTTAAGAACCCAGTGGAAAATATACACAATATTTTGGAGGAACTTCAAATTCCCCTTCATACACATCTCTGGTACTGATGAGATTATGAAGTATACCTCTAAGCATCTTAACAAAAGCTTTAATAATGAAAAAAACAAACAAACAAAAACACCGTCCAGTAGGAAGTGTTATGAAGGACAACAGCAAACACAACTTGAGGTTCTAGATTCGGTTCTGGTTCGCTCTCCGTGCCTAGATGTGGAACTTAACACGTCAGCAAGCCTCAGTTTCCCAATCTGTGAAATGGAAATACTAAGATACTCTGTACACCTCATTTGGCTCTGTACCTGAGGAGTTAATGTATACTAAGTATACCAAAGTGCTTTGGAACACTATAAAGCACTATAGAAATATTTTAAAAATTAATCTTACTATAATAAAACACTGGGAAAATCAATTTTTAATCAAATTATACCCTACACAGGACCTGAAAAAAACTAAGTATTTTCCAGAGAGCGATTTAGTAGGGACACTGACAAATCCCAAGCACGGTAATTAAAACGGTGTCTATGGCAAGCCATTTTGCTTCTTTAAATACTTTATCAGTACAGAATTCTACTTGTCATCTCCAGCAGGAGAGAGGACGGGCTCGCTAACCAAAGCTCCCTGCCAAAACCTGTCATTCTTCAAAGGGCCGTGTTCTCTCTTCCAAGGTTTTGCACATATTCATGTTTCTTCCGATTTCCCTTCGCATCCACCACCAGAGCCTGAGAGCTCGCTTGGGTTGCAAGGTAAACTGTCACATCTGCGAGATCCCGTCCGGACGTATCAAGCAGAAAAGAATGCTACACACATGCACACACGACTGCACACGCACACACGCAAGTGTCCTTCGTGCTTCGGGGGAGAAAGGTATTTCTCACACAGCAAATGACCGTCACTTTCAAAGGAAGTGCAGAACGCAAGCGGAAGAGGAGAAGAGACCTTACTCACCATCTCCCATAGCCATTCGGAGGGTCCCGGGAGCCTTATGGAACCAAGGGGTCGGACGGCACAGCAAACAAACGCGGCTCGGTGCCTGCGCCACTGGCTCGGCCTGCAGCCGCAGACACCCGGAGCGAGCACTGTGTGACCCAGGCCGCGCCGCAGCTCTGCACCGCGATCGCCAACAGCTGCTGCTCCACTTCAAAATAAAAGTCTGGGGTCTTGCGGAAACCCTGGCCTCTTTGGTGGAACCCAGCGGAGCGGGATCAAGATTATCCCCTAACTGCACACATGCGGTTACCTACAGGTGACGATGCTTCTCCCTGTACCGGCTGCCTGGAATTTAATGCAAGAACAGCTCTGGGAGCCAATAAACGCCATCCCACTGGGGGACTTTTAATGCAATCATCAAAACACAAGGCATGTGTTCAGCAATCATTTTCTGCTTCTCTAAAGATATCCGTGTAATCAGTAGCAATCACATGATCTGACGGATTAACTGATTTGTGCCTTTTAAAAAGGTCTTCATCCTTTTGTCGTTACCTTTTAATGTTTACAACAGAAGACTGCTAGAAGTGCACAAACAGGAACAGCCCAGTTTCCATGATTAACTGCTCTCATTATGCAGGAAGCATTTCTGGCTGCCGTAAACAAATCACGTCAAAGGCAGCCCATCAAAGGCTGCTCTGTGTGCGGACAGCAGAGCCACACGGAACAAAGCTTGCTTCTGGTGGAGACAGAACCTAGCCAGTGCGCAGCTGCGGGACTCGGAGCGCCCTCCATCCAAGCTGCACAACCATCAGCACATTGTCAAGCTCCGGGAAGGCCCCGGGGCTCGTGGTCACAAACAGACACGTTTTAAAATCAATCGAAGAAAAGGGCTTCTTTGCTTTTCACTAAAGGCTATGTTACAAGCCCAGAAAAAACTAGACTTCAAAGTTACCTTATTGCCAAGTATCAAGGTAATTCCAAAGCCGGATTTCTATGCTTTGTTTTACTGCCAGCCTCCTAGAGCAATTCTTTTCCTAGCAACTGTTTCAAATAGAGAAGCTGGGAAATATTTTACAATGATTTCACCCCAAGATTTCATTAGGTCCTGCACACATGAGACAGATCAGAATTATGCACAGTTTTTTCACAGTGAAAGAGAAAAAGACTTGCAGTCACAGCCACCAACACTGTTGGTGTTTACATCTCAGCGTAGGAGACAGTCTAGAAAGCTCCATGACAACAACAGGCCCAGCCATAATCACAGGGAGCCTGCAACCCTCACCCTTTTCCTTCCTCCAGGGCTGGTGTTGCCTCCTTCCAGCCTTGATCTGATTAATGGTAAACTCAGTTTCCTTATAACAGCAGAGGGAATTCCACTGTACTCAGGGATTCTGCCTAACTTACTTTGTAATATGAGAATTAAAGTCAGACTTGGAGAACCCTCCAGACAAAAAAAATGTGCATTTCTTGCCTTCCTAAACTAAATGATAGGCTCAAATCTCTGATGACATAATTTTACTTTGTGATTTGAGTGTGCTGAACTAATTCTCTTGAAAACCGAGTCAAAGAATTCAACCAAAACTGAAATCAAGAATACAGAGGGGCGCTTGGGTGGCTCAGTCAGTGTCCAACCTCAGCTCAGGTCATGATCTCCCAGTTTGTGAGTTAGAGCCCCCCGTCAGGCTCTCTGCTGTGAGCACAGAGCCTGCTTCAGACCCTCTGTCCCTCACCTGCTCTCTCTGTCTCTCTCAAAAATTAACATGAAAGAAAAAGAGTACAGATACGGCAATTCTGAAAGAAACCAGAGACAAAAGCATGAAATGTAAAATTGTACACCGAGACATGATAAGGGAGAAGAGGCAGACTAAAGAGAAAAAATGAACAAGACTATTGCTTCAAACAGTAAATAAATGTAAGGTAGGGTTAGATCGCATCACTCCCGACTCCCCACGTCTCTCTCCAGCTGAAAATGCTTCCTCCTCCCAGGGGTCTATCAAAACCCCTCCGAAGCTTACAACAAGGCCCTCGTGTCATGCTTCCTGCTTATTCTTCCAGCTCCTGATGATACATAGTCTTCCTTCCACTTACCCCTAGCTAGCATCACTGGGCTCCAGCCAGCCCTAAAAGTCCTTTTCTACCTCTGGGCCTCTATGGTCACATTTTCTCTACCCAAAGCACGTTTCCTACCATTTATCCCATGACTAGCTCATTCTCATTTATCAGGTCATAATTCAAATATGTCAACTCTCAGAGAGGCTTGCCCCACTAATTATGTCTAAAGGGGCATCACTGAGTTATTCACCATGTCTATACCCTATTTACTTCACTTAATGACAGTTCAGATGACAACTTTCAGCTATAATGACTCTTAAAACATTATACCACCTTTATAACAAATCCTCTGGGTTTTATTGTTTTTATTTTTGTCTATGTTTACTAAAATGAATTTTTCATCCCAAAACATTCTAAATCAAAAAAAGAAGTGTGAGGTTTCATTATTATTTTAGGCAAAGTCACACTAAGAAATTTTATTTACTGTAATAGTTTCTAGACTATCATATGGAACAACTCTGAACTGAATGTCATGTTTGGGTGAACTCACAACAATTTGCTTTGCATATATATGTCCATCAAGTATCTTCAATGGCTTTTCAGTCTGTTATGTGCAGGAACTATCTGCACAAGTTTTGTGTTGAGCCTTTACTCTGCCCTAAAATGCTTTCCTGTTCTATAATTTTAACGTTTTAGGCTGGGTACACAATTACAATAAGCCAATAAGGGCTGAACATTTTGTAGGGAAAAATCGTGCAAAAATTAAAAAAAAACAAAAACAACTATTACTTTGGGTACAAAATTTTTGCCCTCAAATTGTTACTTACAAAAATTTGTTTTCAGTGTTCAATTGATATATTTCTCTACCTATAAAAATTACTCAAAAATTACTCACGGAGTGCATGGGTGGCTCAGCTGGTTGAGCATCTGACTCCTGATTTCAACCCAGGTCATGATCTCACGGTTCATGAGTTTGAGCCCCGTGTCAGGCTCTGCACTAGGTCAGCGTGGAGCCCACCTGGGATTCTCTCTCCCTCTCCCTCTGCCTCTACTCCACATTCTCTCTCTCTCTCAAAAATAAATAAACTTAAAAAAAATTACTCATTATCCTAGGTTGGGATTACATAATCCATAATGTTAGTGGAAATAATTTCAATTAGTGGTTTTCACTTAGCGGCAAGAATTTTAGGAATAATTTAATTTCATTAAACCAAGGGTAGTTGTATTTCTCCCATTACCAACTGTAATCACTGTGGATATTCATTCATTCACTTGTTTATAATCTAGCTCCCTTGCTAGAGTGTAGGCTCCCTGAGGCAGAAACTTTGTCTTCCTCACTGTTGTGATGATACCTAATTTATATTTTAAGATTATTCTCATTTCTGGGTAGAAAATAGATTCTAAAGTGCAAACATGGACCAGGTTTCTATTGCAGTCATCCAGGTAGAAGCTGAAGACTGACAGTGGGGTTTTAGCAGTGGAGACAGGAAAAAAAACGAACACATTTTGGATGTATTAGGATTTTAAAGGTAGACAGACGGGCGGTCAATTCAGGTTTCTAGCCTGAGCTGATGGTGGCAGCACTGACTGAAACGGGTAAACGGGGAACCGCAGGTTTGAGGGGAAGGAAATGACAACGGGCTTCCCACTTTCGGAGATCCCTATTAGGCACCCCAATGGGAATGTCATCGAGGCCACAGACTACCCAAACTAGAGCATTAGACAGACGAACGAGGGCCACAGAACCACACATTTAGTCAGGTGTCAACAGCAAAGTTATCATTTCAGCCCAAAGGCTTTAATTACATTACTGAGAGAGAATACAGACAAGGTAGAAGAGAGACCTGGGCCCTGGGACTTGGCAATATGACCTGGGACTTGGCTTCCCTCTTCTAGTCTCTTCCCTTATTAACAAATCCATGAAAGTGTTTTTCAATGACAGCATTACACTGTCTTCAAACCCATCCTGACCTATTTCTACATCCTACTGTATATACATACATAAATCAAACTTTAATGTTCACATTTGACCACACTTGAAATATTCAGATGATAATCTCCAAGACAAATAAATGCCAGATCCTGACCCCAAACCTCCTGTTTATGAAGAGATAAACAAGAGAAAAAGAAATGGGAGCTAACAGAATAGAGAATACAAAATCAATTTCGAAGGTAACAGAAATAACTTCACAAAACACAAGAGATCACACTTTTGAAATAAGCTGTATTCATATAATAAATATCTTAAATTTATAATATGCAAGACACTTTTTTCTTAGAGTTGTAACTACAGAGTCTGGAATACGCAGGTGAGGATGCACTAGAAATCGTATGAAAACACAGCCATCCCAATCCAAGGAATTTTAACAACTATCCAAATTCCTGCTGTTTCTGGTTTCTATAGAAATAGAGGTAACTGCTAGAAAAAGAAGGATAAGGTACTTAAAACACCTTCTATTCAGGGAAGAGTGAGAAACAGCTGGCAGTCAGGACTGGTAGCGCTGAAGTCAATTTATGCTTCTGGAACTAAGTTTAGATTAGGGTAGACAATCTTTTTAGCACTAAACTCTCACTCCATCTGCCTTCCTGCAACACAAGGCTTAGTCTTGGTTTCATCCAGAAAAAAGGAACTATATTATATTAGCAACTAGTTTTCCCATTATTTGACTATATAACAACTCACACACCCAATATTTCCCCCAACATCACTTACATTACTAAAGCTAACCACGTTCTCTTTTATAGGAGCCTACTTTCCTAGGTGGAAAAACCACCTATAACTATCTTCGGACGTAGAAGATATTCTTCACATATGTGGCTAATTATTATTTACAACCTGAAGTCTAAGTAAATGCCGCCCAATAAAAGCAAACACAATCTCACAACCTTACAAAAAGAAGAGCAACCACAAAACCGAGTGAGTGCCAGATATTAACCTGAAACCGCTTTGAATTCCAACGCGGTCTCATTCTACTTGAGAAGCCAAAGACGATTATGCTGGTGCAGTCCCTACATCTATGTCTCTTCACCACTATCAAGTCTACAGGTAGGTGTGACAGAACCCACCAACCCCACAACTTCTAACAACTAAGTAAAACAACTACTCTGAGAAAAAAAACCACTGTATTCATGAAACACAGAAGGCAAGAGGGTCAACGTTTCTTCAACTCAGAAGATACAAAAACTCAGGCAAAACAACAGTATCATTTTACCCCTTTGACCCATAATTAAATTTTCAGTTACTCCAAAAGAGTCAAGAGGACAGCGAATGGTCAGCAGTATGGAAAGACTTTGTTATTATCTCCTAACTAAGCTTCAGGCCACAAAATCATATCTGCTGAATCAGTGATAAAACAGTTGACCTGAAAACATGTTTCAGTCTCTAAAACTTGGCTAAATAATCTTAGAAATGTTTGAGAACTGGGATAACTTAATTATTCTTACCTTTGCAGACACTCAAAATCATACCGCCTGAATTTTGCACTTCATCAAATTTGGCAAAAATCATCTCTAATCTGGGAATAAAGAACACATTTTGTTTACTTACAGTTTAAATAGAATTTCCTTCACTATCTCCCTGAGAGAAATAAGGTCAGGGATTCAGTTAGTTCTACACGACTCTGTCTAACAATGATCTCACTCACTGAGAGAAAACACAAAGCCCATCCCTCATGAGTAGAGAAGGAACCTAACACAGGCACATCTCCACGCACACAGCTTCGCGTTTCCTCATAAAATTATTTTTCCAAACCCGTAAGAAATCTTTTAGTTACAACCTCCTAATAAATCCACTCAGTCACCAACACATCTTTAAAAAGTACATACTCCTAAATACTGAGAACGAACGGAGGGTTGATGGGGGCTGGGGGAGAGGGGAAAGCGGGTGATGGGCATTGAGGAGGGCACCCGTTGGGATCAACACTGGGTGTTGCATGGAAACCAATTTGACAATAAATTATACTTAATATAAAAAGAGAAAGAAACAAAGTACATACAATCATGCAAAGGAAACTTAAGGCAAACATAAAAACAATGATATGAAATGTCAGAAACTACAGTGATGCAGGTATGGCTGATAATTTGACATTTTCTCTATTAACCTGTTTTCATTCAATACCAATTCCATTAGTGCTTCTGATTTTATATTCAGAATTACTTTCTATACTTCTATCCCCCCCCCCTTTTTTTTTTTAGCTAAAATGTATTTCTTATTACAACAGCAATGTACATTCATTATAAAAGAAAGCTAGGAAATGTAATTAGGAACAAAGGAAAAAAACCCAAAACACAATCCCACCATCCAAGTTTTTAAACCATATGCTTTCTGATGGTTTGTATTTATATATAATCTTTCTTCAGATCCAAAGGCAATCATGTTGACAGCACTATTTTTTAGTTCACTTTGCCTTTACTTTCCACTATATCATGTTATGGTTTATTCTTAAAGTTATGACTTAGAGATTTGGGGAAGGAAGAGGGCCGTTGTCATGGTTTTTTTTTTCCTTGCCAGATGTTGTTCTCTGACTCACCTTTGTTTTTGTCAGTGTCATTTCTACAACCTTAGTTAAGCGTTGGTCCACATTCTGTCATTTACTTGTAAATTGAGGATACTTTTGGTCTTAAAAATACATATATTTATTTTAGCTGAAAACCTTCTAGGAACTCATCATAATGAGATTTCCAAACCTTAACCTCACCTCCTACCCCCATTAAATTCAACAAATAAAAATATTCACACATCTGGGGTGCCAGGGTGGCTCTGTGGGTTAAGCCTCCGACTTTGGCTCAGGTCATGATCTCACAGTTCGGGAGTTCGAGCCCCACATCAGGCTCTCTGCAGTCAGCACAGAGCCTGCTTTGGTTCCTCTGTCCTCCTCTCTCTGCCCTTCCCGTGCACACATGCACTCTCTCTCAAAAAATAAACACACATTAAAAACTCACACATCTAGAAGGACTTCAGTTTAAAGACACAGGTTGCTCATTTACAGCTCTTCCAGAGTACTGAGCAGACAGCAGACAGGTTGCCCAGAGAAAAGAGGTGGGCAAGACGAAATGCGGGAAGAAACCCTGGAACCGGAAGGTGGGACCTGGGAATGAAGACCAGACAGACAGGAACAGAAAGGAGAGGATCCAGGAGAGCTCTTTGGGGAAAAAGGCAGAACAAAGATGTTAAGAAGTATGAAATTAACATACAGCTAGAGTAGCAAAGTGGGAGTAAGAAACTGACGATAGAAAGCTGAGAAGAGAATTGGTAAGGAATTAAGGTCGGCAGACAAAACATACAGCAAGAAATGTCTACGGGCAGCTTTAATTTAAAAAAGGAGGGGGGGGGAATAAGCTGAAATTCTAGGGAAATATAATGGTAATGGGGAAGGAGGGAGGGAGGTTTAGTTAAGGTGGAAGATATCACCCAAAGGTCTTTGAAACTGGGTTGGGCTACGAGAGATGCACACTGAGCTTATCTCACACCCTTTATCCTGCTGCCAACCCTCACTTAGCTTCCTATAACTATCCTGCTCTCTCTTCTCAGTCTCTTTTTTTTTTTTTTTAGTTTTTATTTATTCATGTAAGTAATCTCTATACCCAACATGGGGCTCAAACTCACCACCCCGATATCAAGACGTCACATGCTCTTCTGACTGAGCCAGCCAGGCACCCCCAGTCCCCCTTTCCTTCTAATGCTTCTCACTTGACCAACTTCCACGTGAAACATTGACATTTGCTTAGTATTCACTGAAAGGATTTTAGTTCCCTGTTTAAAATTTTGTAAGAAGTTCACACCTTCCTATCTTTATTTTTTTTTAGTATTTTTATTTTATTTGAAAGAGAGTGAGAGAGATCCTGCACGTGTATGAGTGGGGTAGGAGGGGGAGGGGCAGAGGGGGAGAGACAGAGAGAGAGGAGAGAGGAGAGAGGAGAGAGAGAGAGAGAGAGAGAGAGAGAGAGAGAAAGAGAATCTTACGCAGGCTCCACGCTCAGCCTCAGGACCCCGACACGCGGCTCAATCCCACAACCCTGAGATCGTGACCTGAGCCAAAATCAAGAGTCAGACGCTCAACCAACCAAGCTACCCAGGCACCCCACACCTTATGATCTTTAAAAGAAAAAACTAAACATACTGTAATTTTCTTTCTATGTGGCCCTCGCCAGATTGCCCTCATCCCTGATCATTAAGTCTCAAATAATACAAAGCTCCATATAACTATTTAGCTTATTCATAGTGGAAGATCACTGCACATATAATCCGATGGCAAAGGAATAAGGGCAGAAAGAAGAGATGAGGATCTTTTAAGTAATTCAGGAAGAAAAAAAATTATAAAATTCAGTGGAAAGAAAGTACAAAGAAGCCGGATTGTCCAAAAGGCCAGTAAGGTTCTAGGAAGGTTCTGACTCAGGAGAAAGACAGAGACCAACCAGTAAAGCTTCAGTATAGAACTGGAAAAGCAACTCTAACCAAAGTCCACATTTAAGTTTAGAGTCAAAATAACAAATTTCACTGTAGTTTTGATCTGTATTTCTCAAGATGGCTAATGGTGCTGAACATCTTTATTATGGGTTTATTGGCCATTTGTATTTCTTCTATTCAAATCCTTTGCCTGTTTTTAAAATTGGTTATCTGTCCTTTCACTGTTGAATTGTAGAAGTTTTTTATAGATTATTTATATACTCAGGACATAAGTCTTTTATGAGATGTATGATTTGTAAATATTTTCCCCATTATGTGGGTTTTCTTCAGATTTCTTGATGGTATCCCCTGAAGCCCAAGTGTTGGGTTGTATTTTGATGAAGTACAATATACCTATTTATTTATTTTGAGAGAGTGATCATCAGTGGGGGAGAGGCAGAGAGAAAGAGACAATCTCAAGCAGGTTCTGCGCTGTTGGCACACAGCCTGACACGGGGCTCGATCTCACAAACTGTGAGATCATGACCTGAGCTGAAATCAAGAGTCAGATGCTTAACCGACTGAGCCACTCGGGCACCCCAATATATCTATTTTTAATTTGGCTGCTTATGCTTACGCTTATGCATATGTAAGAAACCACTGCCTAGCATTTTCTAAGTTTTATCGTTTTAGCTCTTACATTTAGTTGTACGATCCATTTAGAGTTAATTTGGGGGTTTGGTGTGAAGAAGCCCAACTTTTTTCTATTGCCCATGGAAATTCGGTTTTTACAGCATCATTTGTAGAAAAGACTATTCTTTTCCCACCGAGTGGTGTCAGTACTTTTGACAAAAATCAACGGGCCATAAATGTAAGGGTTTATTTCTAGACTCTTACACTGGTCACATGCCTAGTGTTAATGCCACTACCACAGCACCAGGCCTTATCTTTTTAAAAATAGCTGACAGGGGCGCCTGGGTGGCGCAGTCAGTTAAGCGTCCGACTTCAGCCAGGTCACGATCTCGCGGTCCGTGAGTTCGAGCCCCGCGTCGGACTCTGGGCTGATGGCTCAGAGCCTGGAGCCTGTTTCCGATTCTGTGTCTCCCTCTCTCTCTGCCCCTCCCCCGTTCATGCTCTGTCTCTCTCTGTCCCAAAAATAAATAAACGTTGAAAAAAAAAATTAAAAAAAAAAAAAAATAGCTGACAAAGGAAGAAAAAAATTTTAATTATTATTTTAAAACTATTTGATTCAATGGCTTTATAAATTCTACTTACGTTTAGCTATTTTAATAAAGAAGAAGGTCTTTGACAGAAATAAGGGTGGGCAAAACCAGAAATTTACCCTAAAGAGTTGTATCCAACAGGAAATTTGGAAATCACAAAGAGAGCAGCATTTGAGAAACAGAAATATCCTTTCTGAAAATTAAACTTTCATGACCACTATATGATTAAAAAATATAATTCTCAAAGAAATTTAATATTCGATATAAAGTTAACTTTTGAGAATAAATGCTGGTGGAAAGAGGGCAACAGTGGAACATTATTCGAAGAAAGAAGTAAACCAAACAGCCATTCATATTTTACCTTATGAAAGTTTTAGATTCTTTGATATAAATGGGTCCAGTATTTTGAAGATTCGAAATAGTGCCTACAAAATAGTCAGTCATCATATGCTAAAAGGATAGAAGACACTCTGTGCATGCTTGAAGCAAAGCTCATCACACCTTATACCTACACAGAGTCCTTCCCATTCCGTACTACCCGGCAGAGAAGCATCATGGAGAAGAACAACACGAGCACAGCACTGAGGAAAGAACTGTGGGCCGGAAGTCAGAAAGCCTCAGCTTCTCACCAACTACCTGTCTCTGCTCTGGTCTCAGACTCCTGAGCTGTCGAGTGACTAGCCCGCTTAGAGGTTGGAGAAACAAGAAGAATGGACACGGTTAATAAGTCATTGGCTTATTTCAGTAAGAACATTAGCATGAGCTATCCAGGTATGATAAAACCCTTAAAGTTGATTCTGATGGGGGGAGAAAAAGCACCTAAGGAGTTTCCCCTAACAACTAAAGTTACTTATAAAACATAACTTGGGAAGAAAGGAATATTACACATTAATCTTACTTGGAGCATAAATGCAAAAATCCTAAGCACATATATGGACGCTTAATTTATAAACACAAGGAACACTGAAGAAAGACATTTTCAATAAGTGGTCTGGGTCAAGTGGACACCCACATGGAAAAAAAAAATGTATCTGCACCCCTATCTCACACCATTTTCAAGGAAAATACCACATGGCCTATAAATCTAAATGTGAATGAAACTTGAAGACAATTACCCAGAGCATGTCTTTAAGACATTAGGGTAAGTAAATATTTCTTAAACCAGGCACAAAAATGTCTAATTGTAAAGGAAATGATTGAAAACTACATGAAATTTAAAACTCACGTACGTGAAAAGACATCACCAAGAAAGTAAAAAGGCAAGTCATAAGGTGGGAGAGGATATCTGAAGCATATACATAGCTGACAATGGGCCTGTATCTAGAACATATTTTTTAAAAGTTCTAATAATCAATTTTTTTAAATGACAGACCACCGAATTTTTTAAAAACAGGCAAAAGACCTGAAAAGACACTTTAAAAGAACATATCCAAATGACTGATAAATGCATTAAACGGTGATCTTCTTTATTAGTAATCAGAAAAATGCAGACCATAACACATTCACCAGAAATCTAAAGTTAGTAAAAATAAGACTAATAATTTAGGCAAGTAGCAGTGAAAATATAGACTAATAGGAAGTTGCAAACAGTGCCAGTAAGAATACAAATGGGTACAACCACTCTGGACAAGTGTTTGTCAATATCAATTACAGGTGAACATACCCTATGGCCCAACAATTTCACTCTCAGACATATTCTAAGAGAATGAATACATACGCACACCAAAAGACATGTACAAGAATGTTTTTAATAGCATTATCCAAAAAAGCTACAAGCTGAAAACAACCCACAAGCCCATCATTAGTATGGATTCATAGTATAATCTATTTGTAAAATGGAAAACTATATGGCAATGAAAATAAGCCAACTGTAACCAGATCCAACAACCCAAATGAATTAAAAAAAAAAAAATTAACTGAGAGAAGGCAGACACAAAAGAACACATACTTTATGATTCCATTTATATAAAATTCAAAAACAGGCAAAATGAAACTATAGTGATAAAAAGCGGGATCATGGTTACTTTTGGGAAGGACAGAAAAGGCAAGAATTAAAAAGGATTTGGGGAGGCTTCTGGATGATTATAATGTTCTACTTTGCCACCTGTGTGGTAGATACATGAGTATATTCACTTTGTGATCATTTACACAGCTGCATACTTATGAGTTACATATTTTTCTGTATGATGCCATACTTGAATAAAATTGTAAAATTATTTAATAAAAAGTAATTTCAATATAAATTTTTAATTTTTTTAATGTTTTATTTTTGAAAGAGAGCGAGCGAGCAAGGGGTAGAGAGAGAGAGGGAGACAGAATCTGAAACAGGCTCCAGGCTCTGAGCTGTCAGCACAGAGCCCGACATGGGGCTTAAACCCAAGAACCTTGAGATCAGGACTTGAGCTAAAGTCAGGCACTTAACCGACTGAGCCACCTAGGCGTCCCTAAATTTTAAAATATATATAACGTAACATATATACATACATATATGCACATACTCATACACATAAATATATTACATTAACGTCAATTCTCTCATTCACATAAAATAACGTACTTTACTCAAATGAAATTGTTAGCTTTGTAAGTAGAAAATGAAGAAGCACTCAAAATAATGCATATTCCATGTACGATCTTGTTACCAAAAAATAATCGGTACTGGGAAAAAACTACATGGTAAGAGACACAGCCAGACAGGAAGAGAGTTACGACAACAGAATAGACCACCACCTCTTAAGTGGTCTGGCTTTTCCTGACACCACCCTACACCACCAAAAATCTATCAAGCCTCCAGATCCAACCAGCAAGTTACAGGGGGTGAGGACAGAAGAATATCTTAAACCACAACCACAGGAAAGGAACTAGCAATATTCAGAACACGGGAAACTTTACAGGATAAACTGCCTGGCTTATTGAACAAATAAACACAAGGGAAAAAAAGTGTTGGAGGTACATAAAGATTTGGAAAGACTTGTAAGAACATACCAGCTAATTGCGGGACTTCATTTGGGTATTGATACAAACAAAAACAGACACATACTTATGATGTTTAAAAGCAACTGGAAATTGGGGTGCCTGGGTGGCTCAGTCGGTTGAGTGTTCGACTTCAGCTCAGGTCACGATCTCACAGTTCGTGGGTTTGAGCCCCGCGTTGGGCTCTGGGCTGACAGCTCAGAGCCTGGAGCCTGCTTCGGATTCTGTGTCTCCCTCTCTCTCTGCCCCTTTCCCACTCATGCTCTGTCTCTCTCTGCCCCTCAAAAATAAAGAAACGTAATAAAAAAATTTTTTTAAAGCAACTGGAAATTTGTTTTTTGGGTTCTTTGAAACAACTGGAAATGTGAATGCTGACTGGATATTTGACTTATAGAATTATTTGCAAAAAATTTTTAACTTGTGATGACGGTATTATGGTCGTGACTGGAAAAAAACCTCTTTTTCAATTTCTGAATAATTACAGATGAAACATCATGACTTGGGCTATGCTTCAAAAGAATACAGGACAAGAGTAAGTAGGTAAGAGTATAACATGAAACTGGCCATGAGTTGTTAATTGTTGAAGCTGTGTAATGGGTACATGAAGGTTCATTATACTACTGCCTACTTAAGCATGTTTGAAATTTTCCGTAATAAAAAGTTAAAAAAAACAACAAAGGGGCGCCTGGGTGGCTCAGTCAGTTAAGCGTCCGACTTCGGCTCAGGTCATGATCTCACGGTCTGTGAGTTCGAGCCCCGCGTCGGGCTCTGTGCTGACAGCTCAGAGCCTGGAGCCTGTTTCAGATTCTGTGTCTCCCTCTCTCTCTGCCCCTCCCCTGTTCATGCTCTGTCTCTCTCTGTCTCAAAAATAAATAAACGTTAAAAAAAAAAAAATTAAAAAAAAACAACAAAAAAAAAAACAACAAAAAAACTTTCAAGCCTTCCTTAAAATGGGGACTAAAATTTGATAACAAAAAAATTTAATTGGAATAATATCTTTTTTTTTAAACCTATTTTTTTAAGTTTACTTATTTATTTTGAGAGAAAGAAAAAGGGAGAGAGGGAATCCCAAGCCGGTTCTACACTGTCAGTGCAGACCCTCATGTGGGGCTTGAACTCACAGAACCATGAGATCATGACCTGAGCTGAAACCAAGAGTTGGATGCTTAACCAACTGAGCCACCCGGCTGGCCCTTAAGTTTATTTCTGCGGGGGGAGAGAAAGCACAAGCAGGAGAAGGGCAGAGAGAGAGAGAGGGAGACACAAAATCCGAAGCAGGCCCCAGGTTCTGAGCTGTCAGCGTGTAGCTGGATGACATGGGGCTTGAACTCACTAACTGTGAGATCACAACCTGAGCTGAAGTCGGATCCTTAACCAACTTAGTCGCCCAGGGACCCCTGAAAAAAGATCTTTAATAAAAATAGAAACTCTGAGAAGTACTAAGAAAAAAAGTACCTCTGAAGAAAATGTTGATATATGAGAAGCTTATCGATGGGATTTGTATTTTTACTGACCTGATTGATGAGACTCAGATATTCTTAATTTTCCTTTTATTTGACTACAATTTAAGAGTAGTGACTAGGGGCGCCTGGGTGGCTCAATTGTTAAGCAGCTGACTTCGGCTGAGGTCACGATCTCATGGTTCATGAATTTGAGCCCTGTGTTGGGTTCTGTGCTGACAGCTCAGAGCCTGGAGCCTGTTTCAGATTCTGTGTCTCCCTCTCTCTCTTCCCCTCCCCCGTGTGCACGTGTGCACTCTCTCTCTCTCTCTCAAAAAAAAAAAAAAAAAAAAAAAGAGTAGTGACTAATTCTTATATAGCTTTCTGTTATCCAGTTCCTTGTATAGTGTCTTTCAACAGGAGGCACTAAAAAAAATATTTACTTAATGAATGGATTAATATTTTTACTATAATCTTGCTCAAGCATCTTCCAAATACTGTAATGATTATTACTGCCTGGTATCCAAAAACAGTTTACCTGACATGGTATTTAATTACATATGAAATAATACAGGAGTATATATATAATCAACCAGTGTCCAAGAAAATTACAAGATCTCAAGAACTTTTTATTTAATTTTATTTTTTAAATGTTTGTTTATTTTTGAGAAAGATGCGTATCTTTTTGTATCTTTAGAATTTTAAAAAATTTCAGAAAATTGAACCTATTTAAAATACACACATGAAAGTAAACTTCTAAAACGAGTGGCAAATAAACAAATGTAGCGAGACTTACCTAGCGGGGGGAATCCCCCTCTTACAGAGGTCCACCCTCACTCTCTCTCCCACATGTCTATAGATCTCCACCACAGCCAACACTGCCGCATCTCTCACCTGCCAAAGAATTCAGAAATTAAAAAAAAACAAAACAAAACAAAACAAAACACCTTAGATGAAACATAATAAAATACTTCACCTCAAGGCAACATTACACTCGCACACCAACTTGAAGCTCTCAGTTGGTTTTAATGCTTCTAAACCCCTGAAAGATTTTGGCAGGTCATTAACAAAAACCAAGAGGGCCTGCAGAGAAACCTCTAGAGAAACCTTGTAAAAGGTTCCGTAGAAACCTAAAACATGTAAATAAAAGCTATTAACGTGGCTTTTAAAAAACCTTCTATTTGTAATAAGCCCGCATAAAAGCTGCCAGTAACTGTATGATTACAAATCATTACTGCGGTTAATACGCTTTCCTGGAATAAAACTGCCCTTCAAGAATGTGGTCCGAACCCAACACTCAATAATGCGCAAAGCATCATTACTCACAACGGTCAAAAGATGAAAACAACCCAAATGTCCACCTATGGACGTATGTATAAAGAAAACGTGGTATACACACACAATGGAATATTATACAGCCTTAAAAACGAAAGGAGGAAATCGGACAAATGACAACACAGAAGAACCCTGAAGACGTTATGCCAGGTAAAACATGTTAAATACAAAAGGACAAATTACATGGTTCCACTTTCGTGAAATACCTAGAGCGTAACAATTCACAGGAGAAAAAGTAGTATGTGGCTGCCAGGAGCTGGAGGACTGGGGGGAATAGGGAGTTCTTGCTTAACAGGTACGGGTTTGAGAAGATGAAAAAGTTCTGGAGATAGACTGTGGTGATGGCTGCACAACAGTGTACTTAATGCCAACGAACTACACACTTCAAAACGATTAGAATGGCAGGGGCGCCTGGGGGGCTCAGTTGGTTAAGTGTCCGACTTCGGCTCAGGTCATGACCTCGCGGTTTGTGAGTTCGAGCCCCATGTCAGGCTCTGGGCTGACAGCTCGGAGCCTGGAGCCTGCTTCAGGTTCTGTGTCTCCCTCTCTCTGACCCTCTCCAGCTCACGCTCTGTCTGTCTCTCTCTCAAAAATAAGCAAACATTAATAAAAAATGACCAGAATGGTAAATTTTATGTTGTGTATATTTTACTACAATTAAAAGAAAAAAATGTGGCCTCAAGACAGGAATTTGGAAGATGGCCATATTTTCCATGCCCAGCCCACCGCCAAAAAGCAAATGAAGAGGAAGTAAAACTCTACAAACCTCCAGGGGCAGAGCCAGGCCTAGTAGCAAGGAAAACCTTATCCAGGGTTATTCCAAATGCCCAAGCTGTGCCAAAAAGGTTACAGTCAAGATTCAACTCCACTAGGATGGACAGGATCCAGAATGCTCCCTTTTTATGCCTAGCATACGCAGCTCAGGTAAATTTCTAGCAAGGGATATACCACTGGTACAAATTCTCTCGTTAAACAGGGTTCTGTGGCAAAAAGTTGTTACGCAGCCACTTTCAGGAATGAAGAAATGAGGCTGACAACCTGTCCTCACGGTTAAGAGCGGGACTACGGAAAGGAACGCTCTTTGTCACTCCATCTTTCAAACCCGAGAACTATCCTTTCAGCACCACACATCCTTAACGCCAGTCAAACGAGTGACAAACTTGAGCAACTGAAGTGAATATAATGTGTTCTCAGGAAGTACCTGGTGGATTTTAAGAGCAAAATGACACGAAATCTTGATTTCACAACCCCCTCCACCCTCCCTCTTCTTTTTTAAAAACGGAGTAAGAGCCCTAAGAAGAAGAGGTGGCCAAAAAAGGTAGTCAACGCTTGAATGTAAATAAAATTTTACCTGACTGTTGGAGTCTCCAAATAAGATACACAAATGTGGTACCAACTTGCTGAGGACTAGCGGCCGAGCCCCAAAACTAAATAAAATTTGAAACAAAATAAAGAGAATTTGGTGTTAGTCAAACAGTAAACAAACTATACTTTCTTCTGGTTTGTATCAATAAGACAAATATGGTGGACAGCACGGGCACACATCATTAAAACATGAAGGATGTGAGACACAAGCAAAAACTAATTCTAAACAATGTGAAATATGCAAAAGTGAATAATCATGACTGACAATGAAAACCGTCGACACATGATCCAACAGAACAAAATGTTCAACCGATGGCACTCTTAAACCTAGCAACCTATCAATCGCTCATGAAAATTTGAGCTTTTGCTTTAAAATAGTGATATTTTTAGATGCTGTGTCTCCAATAAATTTGCATTCCAATAAACCTTTATGTTTATTAATATTTTGATGAGGTCATGGGTTGAAAGCAAATGACAGGAGAGCCAAAAACCACAAAAGTTGTGCAGACTGAATGCACTTACAAGCTCTAGATGGCAGAAAGGACCACAGAGGAGTAAAAGAAAATAAATGAAGGTATAGTTAGAATAAAGGAAGTAACGCTACAGGAAAAGTTGAAAGTTACAATAGATCACCTATCTTGTTGCATAGAACTTGAGCACATAATCAAGAAAGGGAACAAAAGCCCTGGCTTACCAGTTTTTCGGACTGCAGTTGTGAGCTCTGTGTTATCTATGCTTCCGAGCTCTACATAATGCTACCCAATTCACCGTCTAGCTACCTGGCCGAATCTTGGTCAGTCTATGATTTTGGTAACTACCCACAGTGGTTTAGAAAACCTAGGTGGGGGAAATAGCTACAATATCTGAAATACCACTGAGTTAAAAACAATGCCAAACTGGGTCCAGAACAGAAGAAGATCCTAAGTTATACCCGCATTCCTGTTATATGACCATCCATTTTGGGTAGCAACTACTACTCAACTTATTTAAGAAAAAAAGAGAAACACTTATCACTGACTAGTTGTTTTAAATTAACATACACATAAAAAATTAACAGCCAAAGATATTAGATCAAATAAAAACTCTCATACCAGAGATCAATTAATAACTAATTTAAAATTTGTTATTTCCATAGCTTTCCTTGAGCTTTACAAAATGGATACTGTTTTTTCTTTTTAGCAAAATGAAAAACAAGTTGACTATTTTCAATAATCATAAAACTTACACGTTTAAGGTTTCAATAAGACATAGACACACGCCTTCTCGAGATCGAAAATTCTTGTGCTTAAAACCAGAAGTCAACTGTTCCCAAATGTACTATTTGAAGGAGAAGTAAACAAGAATAACAAAAAATTAAATTACTCATGCTTTAATCTTTTATCTATTCCCAACCTTATCACCAACTTTCATGAGAACTCAATTTTCCCATCAGATTTTACTTCTCAGTTTTTCTAAGCCAATTTGTGCTAGTAGCATTGCTCTCACCCATTTTCTAATATTATAATCACATTTTTTGGTTTTTATTTAATATCTTTCACTTTAGATTTCAATTATTCTCAGAAAAACAATGTCCAATACCTAAAAACCTTACAATTTCCATGCACAGAGAATTCTAAGCTTTAGAAACCTTTGACAACAATGCTACCATTATAAGCCCAGTAGTCCAGTAAGCATTCAAAATGTCTAATGTTGCCTGGCAACTACTACAGACTGTCACATGGAACAGGATTTTTCAACATTTTATAATTCAGGCTTTTCTCCTTCAGCACTGGATCCAAATACAGAAACATTATTTGGGTAAGTCATTTTATTGCTGCCTACTATAATTCTCTTTTGTAAAAAGCATACATAAACCTATACAGATAATCCAACTTTATTTTCCAAACATACAGCCAATTGTCTCAATCAGTCCTTTCTCTGCAGTTAGAAACACCATCCTTTCCATTTATTAAATTCACGCATGCATACACACACACACACACACACACACACGCCCTTCTCTTCCTGGACTCTGTTCAGCTCTACTAATATTACTCTCTGCCAAACTTTCTAGCAGGTAACCTGGAAGTTTACCTGGAAAACCTGAAATGTGAATAACCTGATGCAGCACCACCATCTCTGGAACACCAGTCTATATAAATACTTATATTTATGTCCAAAAACACACGTACAAGGATGTTACTTATAGTACTATTTATAATAACACATCAAAAGGGAGTTAAAATTTGAACCACTAAGCAAGTGCTGAAGGATACCCACCAAACTATTAGCAAGGACTTCATTCTAAGGTGTAAAATATCTCGGCCAACAGTTTAGTTTTACAATTGAACACTCTTTGGATGTTTTTCTAAAACGTATGTAATACATAATTTTAAAACTGTATTCTAAGTGACAACACATTAAGTGATAACACATTGCACATATTGTAAATTCTGATTTTTTTCTACTTAACATGAGATATTCTATAAATCTTTATTTACATGTCAATTTATTTTCAGTCTCCTTTCAAAACATCTCCCTAAGGGCTAATTTTTTTTTTTTTTTTTTTTACTATATTCATAACACACAAATCAGTGCCCTAGAATATATGCTTTATCTAATTAGTAACCACCTGTTTAAATAAAAAATTTTGTTCTTGTCAGTGTAAAAGTCGCAGTAATTAATACAACATTCAGTAGTTCTCAAAAGGAGCTTTCTCACTGAACATTGTATAACCTGCAGGTAAGAGAAACCAAAGAATAATATATTCAGCATATTGTCCAAGTAACAGAATCTGAGTCAGCTTTATAAAAAATGCCAAAGAGTAGAAAATAGGAAAAAGCAAAACAACACAATGTTAAACACTGACATTTTACTTTAAATTTCCATTTCTTTAGAGCATTAACAATGATTCAGTGTTTCCAATTTCAGCTTCCATGTCCCTGGAGGCTTCCATGACTCGCTGTGATTACCATCCATCCATCCCGATATTTCATCACTGATTAGCAAAATCGAAATTTAAAAGGTAGGCCTACCATAGGTGCTGCTACTTGATCCATCAGCTTCAATATCAGAGTCTGAGCTTCGTCTCGAACCTTGTCTTTGGCATCTCCCATTCTGTCTATTAAGGCTACAATAACTAGAGAAAGGCAGGAGGAAGAGAGTAAATATTTATAATTCATCTCCATTATAAGCTATAGTTTACAAAATTATAATCAGCTCGTTTCATAAATGAAAAGTTATCAGGTAAGCAAATTATTTTCTTTACTCATGAGTCCAATAAAAACTAACGGAGAAGGAAGGTTCAACAGTATACTTACAGCATGATATCCACTTAGGATAATGTTCAAAAAACAGGCAGGACTAAACACTATCCTATTTAGAGACGTGTATGGCTAGTCAAGCTCTACAGATCAGCAAGGGAATGGTCATGTCAGTGGAAACGTCATGTCAGTGGTAACGTCTGGTAGAGGGAGGGAGGGGCATCAGGAAACGCAGAGAGGAAGCAGCTAAGATGGCAGAGTTCTGGTTTCTCGACCTGGGCACAGGCAGGTGTTGGTTTATGATCACGTTTGATAGGCACTTTTATGTATGTATGACATATTATTCTGACAAAAATAAAAGCCTAGGCCCCCGGGATTACAGTTTTTCTCTACTATGTCCAAGACTGTGGCACTGTTTCACGCAAGGAGGCAAGAAAGGCAGGTGAGAGTCTATTCTTGGAGAGTTTTCATGAAAATGGCTTCTGTAACTGTAAGTCAACAAAGAACCACAAAGAAATGACATCTGTTGAGGGTGAGGGTGAAGGGAAAGGGAGGTGAGGGCAGAATTCAGAGGGCACAGATTCTAAAGTTCACTCATAGGGCAGAAATCTCTCACAGTCAAAATTATCTTTTTGTAATCCCTTAAATCACCACTGCCCCTCGTGTGGTATTACAAGGTGTGAGGCCACATTATTTACTCTCCTTTTGTCTTTACTTTCTCAGCTCCTAAAGGTTTGCAGCAGTGCTCACCCCAAAAGGTGACTAAAAATTAAGGAGAGAATACATTTAACTTAGAGTGAAGGGCACTAAGTAAGTACTCTGTGTGTCACCTGCCACCCCCATCATCCTCCATGTTGGACGGCAAAGAAATTAACTTGTTTCTCTTTTGACACGATAGCTATAGCCTTCCTTTCCCTGAGGCAGTGAAGGTTGAGGCCTAGTTTAAATAAGGGAAGGAAGAAGAAATAAGATAGAGAAAGGGATTTTCTCTCATTTATTTATAGACAATTATAATTAAGTGTATACATAATTTGATGCAAATATATTCTACAATAAACATTGTCTACAATATAACAACCAGACTGGTTTAGTAATAATAAACAACACTTAAGGTAAAAAAAAAATTACATTATTTTTGGAAGAAAATTAGACTATAGTGAGAAGCCCACTATACCAAATGGAATATTATCCAAAAACCTAAGCTTAATCAAGGAAATGACTGTATAAGAAAACAAAGTTCTTGCCATAAAATCATAAGCCTCATCATGAGGCAACTGAAGTACCTGTCAGCTGGAACAATATAAATACTTTTCATCTCGCTTAGATGTATTGTTAACATTAGAGAAAACCATTGACATCTGTAGGACTGGCTGTTGTGGGACTCTGGTTCTGATAGCTTCTGAGAGGCAGAAGATAGTAATAAACACTTAATAAATGTTAGCTATTATTCCGTACTAAGCATTGAATTATCTCAAGTCAACCTCATAACAGCCCAATTAAAGAGAGTAGGCTCATTTGATAGAGAAGGCCCAAAAGGATTAAATACCTTGCCCAAAGTCACAAAAATGGCAAGTTGAAACCAGGATTTAAATAATCCACACAATTAGGTCCCAGTTATAACTACTTCCATTTACTTGTAATCGATGGGTTCTATGTGTGTGTACGTGTGTGTGTGTCTGTGTGTGCTAACAATCACACAACAGGAGTATGAAAAAAAATATCCACTGCATTCTTGAGAGGTGGGATTTAACTCCAAAAAGAAAATTAAAATGTTGGCCCAAACCAACCTGTGAGTGTCTTGGCTCACTTCAAGACAAAAAACTAAACTTTTATAGAATATAAATAGCAAAAGCAACCTGACACTACATAAACATTATAGTTATTAAACAAAAAAAAATCCATAAATTTTTTGCATTAGAGTTCCTTTTTGATACATACTCTCTTGGTGTGAAACAGAACAAGATTTTATTCCTAGTTTTACCAGTTGTTAATTATTTAAGACCGCAAACTTCTCTGAATTTGAAAGTTTCCTTGTCTATAAAATAAGGAGGCTCCCTCTCTCTCTGCCCCTCCCCCATTCATGCTCTGTCTCTGTCTCAAAAATAAACATTAAAAAAAAATTTAAAAAAATAACAATAATAAAATAAAATAAGGAGGGGTGCAGGCCTATACCTCACATGACTAGTGACAGAATGACGTAAAACTGGAAAAAAAAAAAAACGAAAACAAAACCCACTTGTGCTAAGCCCATAGTAAGCATTTGAAAGAGTCAACAGTCTACCCAAAAGATCTGTACGTATAATAATGAGCCCTGAACTACCATTCAACGTGATGGATATTCAACAGATAATTATGGGACTCCAAAACAGAGCTTTTTACCGTGCAGCCAGTAAGAACCTGTTGCACAGACTGGAACCCGAACAGTGAAACAGCGGAGAAGTTCAAAGCACAGCCGGTGTCTTATTCTCTCAGCACTGTCCGAGACACAGACCATCCCGCGTTTTACAAGATGCGACAGTGATGAGCAGGAAGCCCGATTATTCTAATACTCTTTCTGCAATTCCATTTTGGGTCAAAACCATCTGCTTAAAATTTGTAAAATATGAGGTCCTTTACTGAATTCAGTTATCACAAAACCAGGGTTGGTGATCGTTGTTAAATGTAAATCGGATATATTTTTTTGCTTGAAAAACTTATTTTTCCACAGTATCTGTGGCCACAAAAGAAATTTTAAATATTTTACATTAAAAGAGCTACATCAAAAGAGCCCATACTCTTTCTGGAACTTTGTCTAAAACTGAACATCAATCTCAATTTTCCTAAAACATCTCTTCACTTTTAATGTAAAAAGATAAAAAAAAAAAAAAATACCTTTGATAGTTAATAACCTAAGTGTACCAAAAGACAGTATCACTCACATCAAGTTACATACATCTAAGATGACATTATTTAAAAAAAAATAAATAAACCTTCAGGGGCCCCTGGGTGGCTCAGTCAGTTAAGCGTCTGACTTCGGCTTAAGTCATGATCTCACAGTTTGTGGGTTTGAGCTCCACATCGGACTCTGAGCTTACAGCTCAGAGCCTGGAGGCTGCTTTGGATTCTCTCTCTCCCCCCCCCCCCCCGCCCCCCCGCCCCCCCCCCCCCCGCCCCCCGCCCCCCCCCCCCGCCTCAAAAATAAACACATGTGAAGGGCTCCTAAAGTGGTTTGGCTTAGGTATAAAACAGAGTAAAACAAAAAAGCTAACCCTGGGCTCTTCATTTAGTACTGTACCTCCTTAAGAGTACACAGAGGGGCACCTGCGTGGCTCAGCTGGTTAACCCTCCAACTCTTGATTTTGGCTCAGGTCGTGACCTCACGGTTCCCAGGTTCAAGCCCTGCAGGTGGGTTTGAGCCCTGCGGGCAGGCTCTGCTGGGGATTCCCGCTCTCCCTCTCTCTCTGCCCCTCCCCTGCTGGCTCTTTCTCGTTCTCTAAATTAAAACAAAATGAAACAAGAGTACAAATATATACTGCCTATCTTGTGGAGCTATCATACAAATTAGAAATAATGTGGGGATAATCTTTTATACACGTAAAGTTGATAAAGCCCAATATGGGTAACAAGTAGGCAGTATACACTAGCAAAGCAGTGATGAAATTTTCGTTATACTACACTGACTCTGAATTAATAACAAGTTTGAATCTCACCAAGGAAAATGATGGACACTTGGGGTTCAAAGTGAAAATGATACTAATATTAATGTACACAAATAACCATAAAGAGTAGATGAGAAGACAGAAAAAAACACTACACATATAAGCCTATATACATATATGGAAAACACATATGAAAAATTATAAAAGCAACTTAATGTAATTCATTGACTATTTAACAGTATAAGAACTATAGAGTAAAGAAAAATTCAATTTTAGTATATGTGCTGCCGAAGAGGGCACTGAGTAAAGAAAAATTCAGAGCAGGTTGAGGTTGGTCTGAAAAGCTCCCAGACACTGAAATCTGAAGTAGGTCCTTTAAAGAGAAAGGACGGACCATGGGAAAGAGGAGAGGATTTCAAAAGGAAAGAGCAGCACAGCAGAACCATGAGCGAGTTAAGCCAGAACTACCAGGAGCGAGCAAGTTGCTGACTAAAGTGGAGACAGTGCTTGCTGAAGACCGCTGATAAAGAAGGCTGCTAAGACGTAGAAGGGACGTACAGGCTGAGAGAAGTGGACCGCCACCAGAGGAGAGCAAAACAGAGGTTCTGAAAGCAGGACAGTCCCGGGAGGCAACAAACTGCGATTCTGGTCCCGTTATTCCTACTGCCTCATTATAAGGAGTCGGTGCATCAAACTCCATGTGGCTCTCCTTGCATTTGAAAAACAAGCAAGATACACAATACCTAGAATTACCGTCCGGTCTAAAATACGGTCTGTCACAACTAATAATAGGGAGCTACTATAGGGCAAGGGTCCCAAACATAAACGCCTCCAGTCAGGGAGGTACGGGAAATGCCCGAACTGAACCAGCTCTAGAAAGGGCGGTACTCCAAGCTGGCGGTATTATAACTGCTATCCTCAGGAAGGGGCAAGACGAGATGGGAGGACTTGTGAAGCAGAAAGCTCAGGACCCATACAAAAGAGAATCTACGACAAAACTTCAGCCAACAAGTAAGTACCTGTGGGGGTGGACAAGCCGTAAATACGAATCTTTTACATAAAACTTCCTGATTTTAAACAATGACTCAAACTGTTTTAAGAAAATACCTAAGTAAAACACATATGCCTAGTTCTTAACATCTATCACAGGATTTTAAGCAGAAGACTGATACGGTAAAGAATCGGCCTTTTCAGAAGACATTCATGCAAAGAATGACCTGGAACCAGGTAGTGATTAAAAAGGGAACTTACTGAAGGGAACTTACTAAGATGCTTCTGCTGAAAGGATAGTTAGACAATAAAAATAAGAAACCAGCAGAATCTGGGGACATACCCAACATGAAGAAAAAGTTGACCAAAGATAATTAGAAAGTAAGTGTGAGGCATTAGGAAGCATTAACTTAATCCATAACAGAAAATCATGAACAGCTGCGATTTCCCTTAACTATCGCTATACATTAGGAACCAAATCTACTCGTCAAAGCGCTCCAAAAGGCACACGAGGGCCACTTGGGTTTAGGAAACAGGTCAGAGCCAGCACTGTAATCCTGACGACTGTGCAAAGAGAAGAACTGCACCACGGCTCACACCATACCGCACACACACTGCAAGTGAGTGCGGCTCAAAGGATGGCTGGCAGCTCGCGACAGCTCTACGAACTATTTGCGGTAACAAAAAAAAAAAAAAATTGAGAGTGTTTATAAAATAAAGTTTTAAAAACAATCTGGCCAAAGTAATTTGGTCTATTGAATCTAATAATAAAAAATTGGGCCCCATAGTTTTTTTTCCTTTCATTTTGCTGTGTAACTTATTTTTACTGTATTTTACAAAATATTGGTCCTGTACCACAGAAGTCTAAAAAGCAGTGCTGTAAGTTATAAATTTTTAATGTTAAAAAAAGTAAAAGTTACAGTAAAAGTTTTTAAGTTATGAAGTAAAAATCTATTAGCAGGATATTTAATACGTCTTTTGCTTTTTTTGGTTTTATTTGTCTCAGAGGAAATAGAATTATTTTAATAGGCTTAAAATGTTTTATGTCTAGGCAAACTAAAATACTACGTAGTAGATCTCTGGGCTGTAGAAAATTACTTTTTTCCATTCACAGAGAACCAACTCTGTTAAAAACCATGAGAAAAAATGCCAGTATGTCAACACCGACAACGATTTTTAAATAAAGTTAACTTACCCATTACTACATAGGACTTAAATCGTGTTGATAATCTGTCCACGAAGGCACTTAAAATTTCCAATCCCATTAATGATACCTACAGACAGAAAAAATTTTAATGAATACAAACTACCAAAACATTCTTTAGTATCAATATATAATCACTGACATATAAAGACCTTCATATATTACCAAGTTTTTGTTTTTTCTAAGATACATTTTATTTTTTTGTATTTTTTTAATGTTTATTTATTTTTGAGAGAGTGTGTGAGAGAGAGAGAGAGAGAGAGAGAGAGAGAGAATGAATGAATGAATGTGTGCAGGGGTGGGAGGGGTAGAGAGAGGGAGACACAGAATCCAAAGCTGGCTCCAGGCTCAAAGTGGTCAGTAAAGAGCCGGGTGTGGGGCTTGAACTCATGAACCGTGAGATAATGACCTGAGCCTAAGTGTGATGCTTAACCGACTGAGCCACCCAGGCATCCCTATTACCAAGTTTTTTTTTTTTTTTTAAGAACATAAGGAGTTATGGAAACCAATTCAACAATAAATTTCATATTAAAAAATTTTTTTAAAAATCCCAAAAAATAAGGAGATTGAAGTATTCAGGGGAGACAGTCATGAGGTTAGGGCCCTCTAATCTCAAATGGTTCAATAAATGCCACTACTCCTACTAATGTATAAATATGCAGGAAGATAAAGGCCAAATGGTAATAACTGGTAAATGGGTGAAGGGTAGAAAGGTCACTGACTACACTTCCAACTCTCTTCCTGTAATGTTGAAATGTTTCCCAAATGCAAGTTAAAAACGAAGAGCGCCTTTAATTACAGAGGAACTCCAGCTTTTATCTCGGATGGAGACACTAGGAAAAATACCACTCCCACTTTACAAGAAAAAAAAAAATCTACAGATCTATAATTACTCTTAAATTCATCAGAAAGCTGAAGTTGTAGGATAGTCACCTCGCCTGAAACTTAAGGAAAGACAGGTGCTCCCAAGGGGAGACGGGACGTGAGCAGTAGGTCACATGTGGCAGAAGACAGAAGGAAAGCCGAGCCGTGGGACAAGCGGGCTAAGCGTTCCGCTGTACGTAACTCATTGTTAATAGCCGAAGGTGGGCCAGCGTGCACATGTGTAATCCTCGCGGCCACAGACACAAAAGGAGGGACCCCATTTGCAGACTTTTTCTCCCCAAACCTCCACCGGACACCGTGACTGGAAAAGGGATCTATCTCTTGGTTGTCCGGGTCTCCGAAGAAGACAGCAGCTACCTCTGCAGGAAAGTCACAGACTTTTCCTTTCCCATGCCGTTTGTGAGAAACAAAGGTATGAAGCCGCTGAGAGAGAGACAAATCCTGTCACCCCAGGACACAGGTAAAAACTCACTGCTACTGAGTAAAGAGGAAAGAAAAAAAAGAGCGCCCTACCTCTGAGGGAGAAGCAGAAAATCACCCCGGGCTCAAATGTTTACAGGTCTCCAGCTGAGGAGGGGCAGGATCTCTAATAAGGCCTCATCCCCTGGACTCCGGGACAAAGGGCTCGGAAGGCTGAAGCTGGACCAGAAAACCCAAGAACACTGCCACTCCCCACAACCAGGCTCACAAGAACAGCCTAGGAAGCAAGAGCACTTGATCACTGGAGGAGAAAACACGGAGAAAAACCCTCCACGAAGCACAGGAAAAAAAGGGAAGGACTAAAGTGTAGGGTGTTGAACACCGAGCACCTAACAATTCATCCCACTCCTGGGTGTGTATCCAAAGCAGGACACAGACACTCGTATGCCAATGTTCACTACAGCATTATTTGCAACAGCTAAAAGGTACAGGGGCCCACATGTCCATCAACTGACGAACAGATACAGAAAATGTGGCATACGCTCAATTAAAAATGTGGCCAGGGGTGCCTGGGTGGCTCAGGTGGTTAAGTGTCAGACTTGAGTTCGGCTCAGGTCACGATCTCATGATTCGTGAGATCGAGACCCACCATGGGCTCCACGCTGGGGGTGGAGCCTGCTTCAGATTCTCTCTCTTCTCCTCGTCCTCCTTTTCCTCCTCCTCAGGGGGGAAAAAAAAAAGTTTGGCCATAAATAGGACTGACTGGTACATGCTGAACATGAATGAACCCTGAAAACATTATAAGTGAAAAGAAGTCACAGATGGCCAAATGTCATATGATTAAACTTATAAGAAACGTCAAGAATGTCCGGAATCGATGAATTGTACACTTCAAATAAATAAATTGTATAGTCTGTAAGCTGTATCAATAAAACTGTTAAAACATAGTTGAAAATCTACAAATAGACTCACAGACTTAACACACTTTACAGATGATAAAAGCAGTATCTCAAATCAGCAGGAAAAACATGCACACTTGGTAAGATCTCACTTAAAAAAAATCTATCCCTAAGATACACTAGCAAAATTATTAAAAACATGCAGACATTATTCATTGCAAGAGACCGGAAACTATCCAAACATTCATCAATATGAGACAGAGTCAATAAATTATGGTACATCCACACTCTAGGGTACTGTAACACTTTAAAAATAAAAATGACTACTCTCCTAATTCTGCTGTGCAATGACCTCCATGATATATTGTTAAGTGAAAAAAGCAAGTTGGGGCAATGTGTATATACACAAAGAGGGCTATGAATAGACACAGTTACTTAGAAATGTTTATTAAAAATGACAACAATGAGAAACAATCAGGAAAAAAAATTAATCATTAGGAATAGGCTGTAAGTAATAGAGAAAGAAACCAAGACTATTGTGAATACACCTTATTTGTAGCAATAACTAATTTCACTGAAAATAAGTGAACCTAAATGTATACCGAATTATTATTATAACCACACAGATTTTCAAGTATAGCAATTTGATGATTTCTCTCCAGGGGGATAAACACTAAACACAACAACAACTCTGCAAAAAAGAAACTTTAATGCTTTTAGAAATCTTGTTGGCTGAAGGAGATAGAAGACATACAGAAACAGGAAAGACTCCAGTCCGGAATCTGAATTAGAATCACTATAAACTCATGATGCATTTTTCTTTAAAGCTAAAATAAAACCCAACCCTCTTCACTGACAAGAACAATGAGTCCCACTGGCACTCACACTGCATTTTCCACATACTCGTTCCCACTAAAAAGAACAAGAGCTTCTTGGAGAAGCAGCTGATCCCAGGGCAGGAGTGGGAAATAGGACATCTCATGATGCCAGACAGCAAAGATACTATCAGAGTCATGCCAAGATAGGGCAAGATAGGGCAGTTTGAATATTAGTAAGGATAATAGGCGCACTGTCTTGAAACACATCAGATGTGCTTAAATACAAGAATCCGTAATGATGAGAACTATGTGGCCGATGTTGGAGGATGCTAGAAGACCACCCCAGTATTCTGACTATTAGTAAACAAAAGGAAAGAATCATATAAATTACAGGTGTACCTCAGAAATATTGTGGATTCTGTTCCAGACCACTGCAACAAAGGGAATATTGCAACAAAGTGAGTCAAGTGAATTTTTCCATTTCCCAGAGCATATAAAAGTCACGTTTACTCTGTACTGTGCTCTATTCAGCATGCAATAGCATCATGTCTTTAAAAAGCACACACCTTAATTAAAAAATACTTCATTGCTAGAAAAACGTTAACCATTATCTGAGCTCTCAGCAGATTGTACTCTTTTGGCTGGGGGAGGGTGGTTGATGGCTACCGACTGATCCGGGAAGTGACTGCTGAAGGCTGGGGAGGCTGTGGCAATTTCTTAAAGACAACAGTGAAGTGTGCCACAACTGGCTCTTCCTTTCATGAATGATTTCTCTGCAGCATGTGATGTTGTTTGACAGCATTTTACCCATAGAATTTCTTTCAAAATTGGAGTTGATGTTCTCCAACCCTGATGCTGCTCATCAGCTGCTCAAAATATGCAATATTTTAAACGTTTGCTGTCATTTCAACAATCTTCGCAGCATCTTCACCAGGAATAGATCTCGTCCCGAGAAACGTTTTTTTTTTTTTTTTTTTTTTGGCTCATCCATCAGAAGCAACTCCTCATTTGTTCAAGTTTTATCAGGAGACTGCAAAGTCAGTCCCGACTTCAAGCTCCATTGTTTTTAAGGTTTTTATTTTAATTCCAGTTAACATACAGTGTTGTGGGAATTTCAGATGTACAACATACTAATTCCACACTTACATCACCCTGTGCTCATCACAAGTGCACTCCTTAATCTCAATCACCTCTTTAACCCATCAGAATATCCCGTGGGAAAAGGACAGTTTCTTCAACAAATGGTGTTGGGAAGACGGGACAAGAACGTGCAAAAAGTGAAACTGGACCACTTTCTTATACCTTACACAAAAATAAGTTCAAAATGGACCAAAGACCTAAATATGAGGTCTGAAACCATAAAAATCCTTCAACGGAACACAGGCAGTAACTTCTTTGGCATTGGCCGCAGCAACTTTCTAGGCAGGTCTCCTGAGGCAAGGGAAATAAAAGCAAAGAAGCAATTGGGACTACACCTAAATCGAAAGCTTCTGCACAGTGAAAGCTCCACTTCTAGTTCCGCTGCTATCTCTGCCGCATCTGAAGTTACTTTCTCCACTGAACCCCTGAAAGCCATCAGTTTCTTCCAAACTGTTTATGTTGATAGTCTGACCTCTTTCCAGGAATCACGAATGTTCTTAATGGCATCTAGAATGGCAAATCTTTTCCAGGTTTGTTCAATTTATTCTGCCCAGCTCCATCACAGGAATCACTACCCATGGCAGCTACAACCTTATAATATGTATTTCTTAAATAAGACTTTAAGAAAGTCTTGATCCATGGGCTGTAGCACGGATATGGTGCTAGCAGGCATGAAACCAACGTTAATTCTTACTGCACAGCTCCACTGTAGCTCTTGGGTACCGGTGCATTGTCATGATCAGTAATATTTTGAAAGGAATCTTCTGTCCTTCAATAGTTCTCAGCAGTGGCTTAACATATTCAGGAAACCGTGTCAACAGATGAGCTGTCCTTCCGGCGTTGTTGTTCCATTTACAGAGCACAAGGAGAGTAGATTTAACACAATGCGTAAGGGTCTCAGGATTTTCACAATGATGCGAGCCCTGGCCTTGACTTAAAGTCACCAGCTACATTAGCCCTAACAAGAGAGTCACCCTGTCCTCTGAAGCCAGGCACCGATTTCTCCTCTCCAGCCGTCAGAGTCCGAGGTGGCATCTCCTTCCTGATACAAGGCTGCTCCGTCTACACTGGAAATCTGCTGTTCAGTTAGCTACCTTCAGGGATCGCCCTAGCCGGGTCCTCTGAGTAACTTTTTGGGACTCCCGTGCTGGCTGTGCTACCTTGCACCTGTCGGTTATGGAGACGGCTCCTTTCCTTCAACTTCACGAGCCAACTTCCGTGGCTTCCTCACCGATCTCGGGCTTCACGGGATTGAAGAGAGTTAGGGCCCTGCTCTGGATGAGGCTTTGGCTTAAGGGAGCGTTGTGGCTGCTCTGATCTCCTCTCCAGACCACTGAAACTAGGTCTGGATCAGCCATGAAGCTGTTCTGCTTTCTTACCATTCATGCTCAGTTTCCTTCAAGCACCTTTCCTTTGCAGTCACAAGTTGGCTGTGTGTCACAAGAGGCCTAGCTTTTGGCCTGTCTTGGCTTTTGACTTGCCTTCCGAACTTTAATCACCGCTAGCTTTGGATTTAACGTCAGACCCACGCAACGCTCTCTTTCACTTGAACACGTAGAAGCCGTTGTGGAGCTATTAACTGGCCTCATTTCAACACGGCTGTGTGTCAAGGAACAGGGAGGTCTGCGGGGAAGGAGAGGGACGGGGAGCAGCTGCTCAGTGGAGCTGTCAGCACCACTGCGTGTAGAGACTGAGTTGGCCTTCTCAGATGGGCGTGGTTCGTGGTGCTCCCTAACAATTACAATAGAGCAATTGTAACATCTGAACGTACTGACCACAGACCATCATGGCATACTGTAACCAGAAAAGTCTGAAATATTGCCAGGATTTACCAAAATGTGATACACAGATAACAAAGTGACCAAGCGCCACTGGGAAAATGGCAGCAGTAGACACGTTTCATGCCCGGTTACCGCAAACCTTCAACTCGTGAGAAATGTATCTACGAAGCAAATAAAGCAAAGCACAACAAAATCAGGGATGCCCGCCTTTCTATTACAAACTATGCCAATGAAATAGAAGTGGAGGCCGGGGCGGGAGCCTGGGTGGCTCAGTGGGTTAAACATCAGACTCGATTTCTGCTCAGCTTATGACCTCATGGTCGTGAGATCTGCGTGAGGCTCTGTGCTGAACGTGGAGCCTGCCTAGGACTCTCTCTCTCTTCCTCCCCCTCCCCCTCCCACCTCCCCTCAAAATAACTAAACATTTTTTAAAAAAGGAGTAAATGGGAAGTTTCTCTGTACAAAGTATCCTAGTTAATAGGTGACAGAATGACAATTACAGTATCACTGTACAAGCCCTAACGAGTTAAGAGATCTAAGCACCGAACATTAATGATTGCTAACATCATAAAAAGATACTGGCAGACCTTATGTGCCTCCTGAGGGGGAAGAAAAAGAAAGGTTGCAACTGATCAAGCTTTAGGTCCAACTACCAACTTATGGTAAAATACAGAGGAACTAACACTACAGGAGTGAAATCAGCAAAATCACAACTGTGTGAAACTCCACAAATAAAGCCCAAGAATTTTTTAAAAGAATCTTAAAAAAGAATTTTTAACAGAGGTAGAAACAAACTCAGAGACTCAAGAAACAAGTGAACTGAGGGATGGCCTCCCAAAGGTGTTCGCATCCTAACCTCCAGGACCTTATGCGGTAAAAAGAACTTTAAAGGTGTGGCAAAGATCTTAAAACGGGGAAATTACTCTGGATTATCCTGGGCCCAATATATCACAAGATCCCACACGAGCGAGAGGCGGGAGATTCAGCAGAGATGTGAGTACAAAAGTGGCAGTCAGAAAGATCTGAAGGTGCAGGGCCCCAGGGTGGCTCAGCAGTGAGGTATGTGTTAAGATCTTTCGCTCATTGTAAAAATCAGATGGTTCATTTTCTTATTGTGGACCTTTGAGAATTCTTTATTTTGGGGGCGCCCGGGTGGCTCAGTCGGCCGAGTGTCGGACTTCAGCTCAGGTCACGATGTCACAGTCCGTGGGTTCGCGCCCCACGTCGGGCTCTGTGATGAGCGCTCGGAGCCTGGAGCCGGCTTCGGATTCTGTGTCTCCCTCTCTCTCTCTCTGCTCCTCGGACCCTGCTCATGCTCTGTCTCTCAAAAATAAACATTAAAAAAAATAACAAAAATAAAAACACCCACAAAGACTTGAAGGTGCTATACTGCTGGCTTTGCAGATGGAAGAGGCCATAAGCCAAGAAACGGCACGCAATTTCCAAAATCTGGAAAACTCTCTCCTCTAAGTTCTCCAGAGGAATACAGTCTTGCTGAAACCTTGATTTTTATCCCAATAAAATCCATTCCGTACCTCTCGCCTTCAAAACTCTAAGGAAATAAATGTACTATATGTTGCTTTAGGCTACTAAGTGTGTAATAATTTGTGACAGCAGTAACAGAAAACTAACGTATTAAACATACTGTGGAAATCTTATTTGGATCCTGATTTTTCTTATAATAACGAATTTAAAAATTTGTATGACCTTTTTTAATGTTTATTTACTTTTGAGACAGAGAGACAGAGCATGAATGGGGGAGGGGCAGAGACAGAGAGAGACACAGAATCCGAAGCAGGCTCCAGTCCCCGAGCTGTCAGCACAGAGCCTGACGCGGGGGCTCGAACCCACAAAATGTGAGAACATGACCTGAGCCAAAGTCGGATGCTCAACAGACTGAGCCACCCAGGCGCCCCGTATGATGTTTTTGAAAATTAGAAATTTGACCCCGCACATTCAATACCAAGGAATTAGCTTTTTACATGTGTTAATGGTAGTGAGGTTATGGTAACACTTTTTTTTTACAAACACTTATCTTGGAGACACTAACTAGAAAGTCTTATTGATGAAACACTGTATCTGTGATTTATGACGAAGTAATGAGCATAATTAGCCACGGACTGGTGTTGTGGGTGGGTCTGCTTCTGTCTACCTTTAGATATGTTAAAAATCCTTCACAGCTAAAAGTTAAAAATTACAGCAAGTGTGACTGCTCATGGTGAAATTGTTCTTGAAACAAAGGACAATTCAAGGCCCACACTCTTTCACTCAACCTCATCCTAGGAGTCTTAGCCAAATGCACCAAAACCAAGCAAAACTAAATAAATGGAAAGAAGAAGCAAAACTATCATTATGGTCTGGATTTTACAGTAGTCCCTACTCATCCCCAGTTTCGCTTTCTATAGCCTCAGTTACCCAAGGTCAGCTGTGATTTGGAAGCAGATAATTCTCATCAGAAGGTCAACAGTAGCCTAACACAATGCCACACAATTACAATGCCCACATCATTAACCTCCCTTCATCTCATCACTTTATTATCGCACATCATCACAGGAAGGGAGAGTACGGTACAAGGAGATTTTAAGAGAGACCACATTCACGTAACTTTTATTGTATTATGTTGTTATAAATGTTCTGTTTTATTATTAACGTTAATCTTTTATGGTGCCTAACATAAATTAAACTTTACCATAGACATGTATTTACATGGAAAAACACAGTAGATACAGGTTCTAGCTGCCGTTTCTGGCATCTGCTGCGAGTCTTGGAAACAGATTCCTCATGGATGAGAAGGGACTACCATATGTACAGAAAACCTAAAAGAATCCACAAATTGCAGAAAAAAAAATGTTCTGAATTGTAAGTAGGCTGGCCATAAAAAGTAATACACAAAATGCCATTTCATTTCAATATATCAGAAAGCAAAAATATAAACAGATATTAAATATATAAATACAAAAGTATGACAATAAAATGTTACAAATATAAAAGCAAAATAACATTTTTTAACAGGTAGAAAAACAGAAACTCTAAAAATCAAATTTGGAGCTAAGACCAAGCTTAAATTTTAGGGTGTTTTAAAGTCACAAAACTGAGGGCCGCGGATGGCTCAGTCGGCTAAGTGTTCGAGTTTGGCTCGGGTCATGATCTCACAGTTTGTGAGATCGAGCCCCTGCGTCAAGCTCTGCGGAGACTGCTTGGGATTCTCTGTCTCCCTCTCTCTCTGCCCCTCCCCTGCTTGCTCACTCTGTCTCAAAATACATAAACATCTAAAAAATTTTTTTTAAATTTTAAGTGAAATCAGTTAGAGGTTTTGTGTTTTTCTCCATCTACCTTCAGCTGCACTGGTACAGGTGTGGGATACGCAGAGTTCAATGAACCAGAATTGCACTTTATCAAATGAGGACCATGAAATAAGTGTGAAGAGGGAGAAGAGAATTAAGAATGAATGTCAGATATCTGGACTGGAGTGACCAAACTCTTTAAGACGGAATACTCAAGGAAAATAAGGTTCGGGATTTGGAGTTCCAGAAGATCACAATCAGCAACAGTAATGCCACTTGTCAAGTCTGAGCCAGCAGCAACCACACACCTGAACTGCGTGGCAGCATTTACAGCAAGAATATGCACTGGTACAGCCACCTAACTACCATTATGTCTTCATGGGTAGTCAGGCTGGGACCTTTCCACATCGACATCTACTTTATCTCATCACAAATTACACATAATTTTCCTTTTTTAGTACAGTTAGGACATTATTGGGACTTTGAAAAATTATGTGTACTAGGTATCATGTATAAATTTTATTTCAGGATTATAAGGGAGACATTAAAAGAGGGCACTGAATCTGATGGGTTCAGAATCACTGCCTTACTCAACTTTCGTGCACATATCCAAGGTGACAACGTAAAAGGACGGTTACAGTAAAAAAATAAAAAACCTGGGCATTCTTTAAGTAAAAAGAACAGGCAAGATCCATATATAAAACGCTAGATCTCAACTTTTATTTAAGCAACCTAAGAAATGGTATGTTCTAAGAAATTGATAGTTTATAAGAAATACAATCAAGGTGAGGCTGATATTGGAAAGTATCCTTCAAACGGCAAAGGGGCTGTGGTTTCGGATTCTGAAAATACTTGAAATCTTAGCACATTACTTAGCTGAGCACTACACAGTTATGATATAAATGCTATTTATTTCTCCATTTTTTAGGGTCAACTTACTGTTATAGTTGCAGATAAACAATACAAAAAAGTAGAGCTGACAAATGATAGGATACTCAAGAGTCAGGTTACAGAAAGGCAGAAAAGGAGGAGGAAAACCTTAACCTTCCCTAGGTTCAAGTACTCCTCGATCAATTCACCAAGTATATGACGGGTGCTCAAGCAAGGCAATGACGCTTAATTCTTCTTTCTGGACCCAAAGGAGGTCCCACTGGCTCTATCCCCAAATTGCATCTCAAATCCTCCCCTTTCCAACACTGCTGTGCCACCAACCATCTCAGCCGCCTCCCTGCTTCTTCTGGTGCGCCTCCACTCTCAGTGGAGGGAAGCCACCCCTCCACTGACTTAGAGTAACCCTACAGGGCCCTTTCCACCTGCCTCCTCAATTTCATCTTTCTTAACACCTCTCGCTTGTAAACTCTAGCCATGTTGTCCTTCTTTATCTTCCTCGCAGAACTAGGGCCTACACATTTGCAGTTTCCTCTGTCTAAATCATTCTTCACTCCTACATTTATTTCATGTCTATACGCAATTTTCACCTCGCTTTCTCGACTACCCCCAACTAGTCTCATCTTAGCCTCATTCCATCCACATCAGTTGATTACAATCACTTGTTACCTGACATGATCTACATTGTATACCCTTCTGCCTTTTTTTTTTTTAATGTTTTATTTATTTTTGAGACAGAGACAGACAGAGCATGAGCAGGGACGGGGCAGAGACAGAGGGAGACACAGAACCCGAAGCAGGCTCCAGGCTCCGAGCTGTCAGCAGAGAACCCGACGTGGGGCTCGAACTCACAGAACGCGAGATCATGACCTGAGCCAAAGTCAGATGCTCAACCGACTGAGCCACCCAGGCACCCCCTCCTTCTGCCTTTCTCTTTCTAATGGGATCTCCATAAGTGCAAGGTTCTGACTTTCCCATGTGGGTTTCTTTTTTTTAATTTTTTTAATGTTTCTTTATTTTTGAGACAGACAAAAACAGAGTACGATCAGGGGAGGGGCAGAGAGGGAGACACAGAATCCGAAGCAGACTCCAGGCTCTGAGCTGTCAGCACAGAGCCCGATGCGGAGTTCAAACTCATGAGATGGTAACCTGAGCCAAACACTCAACCAGTTGAGCAACCCATGTGCCCCAATGACCATCTATTTAAAATTCCAACACTTGAAACCAATTTGACAATAAATTTCATATATTGAAAAAAAAATTCCAACACCTGCATCCTGCCCAACACTATTCCCTTCCTGCTGTTTTCTCTGAAGCTCTTCCACCATCTAGCATACTGTAGGTTTTACTTATCTTGTTTGTTCCCTGCCCCCACTAGAACCTAAGTCCACAGAGGAAAGGATTTCTTTCTCCACTACTGTATCTGAAGTGCCTGAAGAGTGCCTGCTTATAGTTGGTCGTCAATAAATATCCAAATGAAGTTAAATGAATGAGCTTTGCTAGTTTTCCTCACAGCGGGATCCTCAGGATCTAGACCACCACCCAGGATACAGCACCACCACTCAAATTTATGGAAGTAATGATGGCTGTTAAGACGAATTGTAAAGTACTATCAAATCTGAAGAAAATTAGAACTTGCTCAGCATAATTTGAAATTTAAATACAATTCTCTATTTGTGTGTAGGTTCAAAAAATTCCACGATACGCTTTTTTTCAAAAGAGTCAAATATGTTTTATTGTATCTTGGGTAAAAAATGACGACCTAGTTTGGTAACTTACTTTGTGAAACTCAAATAAGAAACAAAGCCCAATGTCCTCTAACAATGCCAGAAAAAGGTTTTATATGCAGCATTCGGTAGAAAGAAGAGAACTAATGGTTCGGGAAGAAGAAAGTGGAATTGAAGAATTAATGTCCTTAAGGAGGCAAGAGACCACGGACGCGAGAAAGACCCTTCTCTCATGTAACAGAGCAGATGGCAGAAGGTATGGGCATAGCTACAAGGGAGTGTGTGGCTAAGGTCGTGGAAGCCTGTGGCAGTTACCTTCTGATTGTGGGAACTGTCTCAAGCTACAGCATCTGGTCAGGAGCATGGACAGAATGGTGAAGAGATGAGAGCCTGCGTCAGATCCTGGATAGATTCTAGTTCTTATGGACCAGTTGAAAGGAAAATACAGCACTGAGTGCAAATAGTGCAAAAAGACATTAAAGAAAAATTGGGCTACTGTGGAAGGTGGTACATCTGAGGAGTGAAATGGCCCAAAGCCAACTCACCACGGGCTGCGTAGGTGACACCCTTCGCTGGGAAGGGAAGAAGCAAGCCCTACCAAAGAGCTGACTTTTTCTACAAGAGCCTATATTACGACATGAAATCAGTTCTCTTGAGTGGGTATATGCCTTGACATGGTGAGTAAATTCAGGTGGTTTCTCCCAAATGGTACGGATATATTAAATGTTAACTTTTGCTGAAGTTCTACAAAAGAATGACGAGCTAGTATGCAACAGAGCATCAAACTGGTTAATTCTCAAACGGCTTACTATCCTTGTAAAAGTCAACCCCTTCCAAAACTCATGTTTAAGCTTCACCATTAAATCTGCACAGCAGTAGAGTCTGTCTTTCTACTCTATGAGAATAAAGCTTTCAAAGTACAGCCTGTTCGCAGGGTTGTAAGTATAAATTACTTAGGAGAATCACTGCGTCCAGAGTTGAACTCGCATTTTAAAGCAACACTGCCACCAGAAGCCTCGAAAGAAAAATAACTGCTAAAAACTGCGGTACAGGCTCATTACAGAATTACCTGGTCTCTCAACGTGGCTACATTACAGCCCACCTCCTACCAGCTCTTCAAAAACACTCATTCCTGCTTGTATAATTTATTTTCGGCATCAGCTAACCTGCTAAAACACAGGTTTCAAATCCGAGTCGGTCCTCAACTACGGTAAAAGGACTTAACAGCATTTAACTGCTTTCCGTCCACAATAAATGAAAAACAGACACCTAATGCCCTGGGGTCAGCATCTTTGTATTAGATTTAACAGTAAACTTAATCAGGCACCTGATTAAGCTCTAAAGATGCTTTTAGAGACAAAGAGCACAACGTTGCAGACTCAAAATTTATTAAAAAAAAAAAAAAGCAATAAAGAAAAGAAACAAGATTAAGCAGGCTAAACAATCACTAAATAAGAGAGACTGATTTAACACACTCTTTTGAACTTAAAAATATCGTATCCTAATGTCCTCCGTCTCCAAGTAGCGATGGACACAGGTACGTACAAATGCAAAAAGTCTTCGAGCGCTTTGTGTATGCAAATTACCAATGCGTTTGAAACAGGAGGCGAAACGCTGTGTCCTAATGCCAAGTAACTCCGCATCGTGTCGCGGAATCGCTGAATTTGTCACTCTTCACAACCGGGGGAAAGCTCGGTCGCGGTGCGAACGAAGCCCCCGGCTCGGGGGCGCGCCCGGGGACCCCCCCACCCCCACCCCCCGACCCCCGAGCCCACAGGCTTCCCGTTCCCGGGGCGGTTCGGAGGCGCCGGGGGCACCCCGGGGGGCTCGCCCGGCGGGACGCGCACGTCCGGGATTAAAGGGCCGGCCCGGGAGGGCGTGCCCGGCCCCGCCGCGCCACCGCCGCCGCCGCTTACCCGGTAGTTGCTCGAGCCCACCCAGCCGGTGAGCGCGTCGATCGTCTTGCCCAGGCGGCCCAGGTCCTCCTCCAGGTCCGGGATGGCGCCGGGGGCGCCCAGATGGAGCAGCAGCTCCTGGCCGACCTGCAGGCGGCCGCCGACGTCCTTCTGCTGCACCTGGGCGCTGAAGTACTCCATGCCGCGGGGCTCCATGGCCGCCCGCCCGCCCGCCCGCGGGGGACCAACTTGCGCCGAGCGCCGCCCCGCCGCCGGTGCGGCTCCCCGCCGCTACGGGCCGGCCGACGCGCGGCTCGCGGGGCGCGGCGGGCCGCGGGAGCAGCGCCAGGCGCCGGGCGGCCCCCAAACTAGTCAAACTCGGCGCCCCCCGCCACCCAGCCCGCTTTAGAGGCCGCGGCCGCCGGCTACGTCAGCACGCGCGTGACGTCGGCGCGACGCCGGCGAGCGCCCGCCTCCCCCGCCGGCGACTTCGCCGCGGCGGCTCCCGCCGGCCCTGCCGGGGGTGGCGGGGTCCCGGCCCGGCTCGGCCTCTCTCTGGAGGCTGGCCGTGGCCCGGCGGCCGCGGCATCTTCGTCCCCGCCTGTAAAACAGAGGTCGCTTCCAAGGTTGCTTCTTGAAATCAACGGCGGGGCAAGTTCCTGGCCCTTGGAAAGCCCCCTTCCCCGTCCGGCACACTTCCTCTTAAAAAAGCACCGTGACCCCTGCTCCCAGCCACCTTCATCGGTTGGGTCACCGTGTAGTTTGTTTGTTTCTAACTCCGGTTTAATTTACATGGAGTAAAATACACCTATTTGAAGTGTGCCGTCCATGAGTTTTGGCAGATTCAGCCACCAGGGTAACCACAGCACCGACAGAGAATAGCACCCTTCCATCACTGCACAGGCAATTCTAATCCGGTTTCTATCGCTTTACCGTAGTTTTACCCGTCCTTTGACGTCACACAACTTCTTGTCATCTGTACTCGTTTGAGCCAGCCTTCCTTCTCTTAGCATAATGTCTTGAGTTTCACCCAGTACTGCTGGTGTGTCCGTAGGCCCTCCTTATGCACAGTAGTAGTCCACTGTACGGAAGCAGTACAATTGTGGACCCGTTCACTATAGATATTTGCAGCTTTTGAACGATTATGAATACAGCGGCTATAACCATCAGCAGTTTTGTGCAAGTCGTTGTGTGGACGCATGTTTTCGTTCCTCTCGGGTAAATACCGAGGACTGGAATTACTAGGTTTTCGGATAAGTATGTATTTCGCTGTTGTCCGAAGTGGCTAGACCATGTTACAGTCTCACCGGCAGTGGTTGAAGTTCAATTGCTCCACATTCTCCACAATATTTAGTAAGGTAAGGGTTATTGATTTTAGCCATTTTAGTGAGTGTGGAGTGGTCCATAATATATTCTCAATGCACAATGTATTTATCTTCCTGCCAGTTACTTCCAACCACACTTTAGTAATTATTTGTATAATATCTGGGTAGTACACAAACAGCTCCAAGATAATTTGTGTTTTCCCTAGGATGCGGCTTGGCAAATAATGGAGCCTCGATCAATTTAAGGTGAACAAGTGAATGAATTCAGCGAAAATTGACATGTTGATAATTGAAATGTTCATAAAAACAAAATAATAACAATGACAACAATAATAATACATGCTCTAACTTCTATTCTTGTTTTTTTAATGTTTATTTATTTATTTTCAGAGAGTGAGCAAGCAGGAGGGGGAGGGCAGAGAGAGAGGAAAAGAGAGAATCCCAAGCAGGCTCCATGCTGTCAGCGCAGAGCCCGATAAGGGGCTCGATCCCACAAGCCGAGAAATCGTGACCTGAGCCAAAATCAAGACTCAGACGCTTAACCAACTGAGCCACCCAGGTGACTCGTGTGGGTTTTTTCTTCCATATTTGTGTTTCACATTGTATTTTAAAGTCTCTTTCATCAATAAGTGCTATAATTTCCCTGAAACTGGAGGTCAATGAAGTAAACTGTGGTAACTATTCCTCAGGTGCCTAAACGTTCTATTCATGAAGGTTGCAGAAGAACGTAAGAGGATCCTGTCCACAAGAAGTTTATACTCTCGGGGCGCCTGGGTGGCGCAGTCGGTTAAGCGTCCGACTTCAGCCAGGTCACGATCTCGCGGTCCGTGAGTTTGAGCCCCGCGTCGGGCTCTGGGCTGATGGCTCAGAGCCTGGAGCCTGTTTCCGATTCTGTGTCTCCCTCTCTCTCTGCCCCTCCCCCGTTCATGCTCTGTCTCTCTCTGTCCCAAAAAAAATAAATAAACGTTGAAAAAAAAATTAAAAAAAAAAAAAAAAGTTTATACTCTATTTGCCGGTGACCAGGTGTAGTGCATGGTGTGGAAAAAGATAAAATGTAGGAGCCCTGGAGTCCAGGTTCAGCCCTACCTGTTCCCATAACCAAAAGTGACTGCTGCTCTCAGCCTTCCATTCACCTTTCTGAACTCAGAGATCACACTAGATGGTCTTTAAGTAACAAGAAAACTAAATCGTCTTCGAGTTATAAGATAATACGATGGCATTCGAATAACCCTGGGAGTACCTATAAAATGCTTAGTAAACACTGGTTACTATTACCCATATATACCTGTGTACATTTTATTAGTTCATCAACAAATACCTTCTGAGCACCTGTTACATGCTAAATACGGTGCCAGATTCAACAGATACAAAATTCATTTAGATCTGGTCTCCACCCTCCACAAACTCAAACAGAGACAAACAAATCAAAGATCCTAGGATGCTATGTTGGGATAAGCAATGTGTTTTTGGAAACCTAGATGACAGGTGCCTTATCTAGATGGCACTGAGAATGGGAGTAGGAGAGTTACAAATCAGGGAAGGCTTCCTGGAACAGGTTATATTTTAATTGAGATTTGAGGATACACAGGAATTAGCTAATTAAAGAAGTGGTTTCCTGGGGAATAGTTTACCCACAAATTTCGTCTGACTGTTGTAACATTTGTTATTACATACCTACTACAAAATCTATATATTCCTCTATATTACTGTTGTCTGTCCTAGGTTAAACATCTTTAGAACAAAGTTAGTTCACAGCACTTAGTATCTCAGTCACTTTTTCACATACCCCTAGGCCAAAAGGAATACCTAAGAAATACCACCTACTATGTAGTAAGATCCAAACAACTTAATGAATATTCATATCCTAAGACTTTAGTAGGCATATGAAAAATAATACACAAAAAAATTGAGAAAAATACATTTTTATTTCATTTTTAAATAACCCCCCTTAGGTACTAATGAGATATCTTTACCTCTTGGTCACTGCAATTTCTCAAACCTTGGATTCAGATGGGATTTTGCTATCTTCTACCTGTTGTACACAGATTTCCACGTAGCATTTACTTTTTGTCACAGCAACCACAGAAAACAGTCTTGCAAAGGTATGACATCAATGAAAGAAATGTACCATAATTTAATGCTGAAACTGCAAACTTCCTGGGGCCAGTATAGTTCATGCCATGTCTGACAGATGCCAAGTTTCACTGTTTCCCTTTAAAATTTAAAATATCCCAGGGGGTGCCTGGGTGGCTCAGTCGGTTAACCGTCCAACTTCACTTCGGCTCAGGTCATGATTTCACAGCTCGTGGGCTCAAGCCCCGCATAGAGCTCTGTGCTGACAGCTCAGAGCCTGGAGCCTGCTTTGGATTATGTGTCTCCCTCTCTCTGCTCCTCCCCCACTTGCGCCCTGTCTCTCTCTCAAGAATAATAAATAAACAGGGGCGCCTGGGTGGCGCAGTCGGTTAAGCGTCTGACTTCAGCCAGGTCACGATCTCGTGGTCCGTGAGTTCGAGCCCCGCGTCAGGCTCTGGGCTGATGGCTCAGAGCCTGGAGCCTGTTTCCGATTCTGTGTCTCCCTCTCTCTGCCCCTCCCCCGTTCATGCTCTGTCTCTCTCTGTCCCAAAAATAAAATAAAAATGTTGGAAAAAAAAATATTAAAAAAAAAAAAAAAAAAGAATAATAAATAAACATAAAATAAAATTGTCCTGGACTGCTCTAGGTGGGTTTGCTGCTGTACCCTGAGATGCCTGAGTACACAGTTTAGGAAACTTGGCAGACAGATCCCTGCCAATACCCAAGTTATCAGAAAGACAACAGGAAACACAAAAAGCAGCTTATGTAGGAAGAAGGCCTGGTCCAATGAGAACTGGGCTTCACAAAGGCTGTTGCCTGAAGAGCTCAGCTTGACTTATGTCTTTTAATCCTCCAAGAACTCCTGTATGGAAGGTATTGAATCCCCATTTTAGAGACAAGAAAGCTGAGGCTCAGAAGCTAAATCTCCAGGCTTGCTCATGATTTCAGATCCATGATTAAAACCCATGTCTGTCTTCTGTTGTCTCCCAGATAGATAATCCTAGAGGAAAGAAAATGAAAAAGAAAATTTTGGAATTAACTACCAAAATAATAACACTCCTCATATAACATAGATTTCCTTTGAATATCTATATAGTATTTCCACTTAGATCTGCCTTTCTCTGAATTACTATTAAAAAAAAAAAAGAAAAAAAGAAAAGGAGGGGCGCCTGGGTGGCTCAGTCGGTTGGGCGGCCAACTTCAGCTCAGGTCACGATCTCGCGGTCCGTGAGTTCGAGCCCCGCGTCGGGCTCTGGGCTGATGGCTCAGAGCCTGGAGCCTGCTTCCAATTCTGTGTCTCCCTCTCTCTCGGCCCCTCCCCCGTTCATGCTCTGTCTCTCTCTGTCTCAAAAATAAATAAAACGTTAAAAAAAAAATTAAAAAAATAAAATAAAATAAAAAAATAAAAAGAAAAGGAAAGGATAAGGAGATGAAGAAAATGGGTAGCACTTTTAGGAAAAAAACAGTGTAGGAAACATCTACATTCTTTTGTAATCAGTCACTAAAATGTATCTGGGAGCACAACTCTATTTTTAACTGGCAACAAGACTGAAATAGATCATTTAAATACGGGAGACTGACTTCCTGACCCATTTGTTCATTATTTGTGATGATAGTGGAAACTCTGAGCAGACTTTGTTATGACATTGGACTTTATTTTCCATTTGAAGGCCAAGAGACAAACCACTGCTAGTTTGAAACCATACTTCACCAAAAATCCATCAAATAGGGCACTGTGTTAAATACTAGAGTGAGGGGCGCCTGGGTGGTGCAGTCGGTTAAGCGTCCGACTTCAGCCAGGTCACGATCTCGCGGTCCGTGAGTTCGAGCCCCGCATCGGGCTCTGGGCTGATGGCTCGGAGCCTGGAGCCTGCTTCCGATTCTGTGTCTCCCTCTCCCTCTGCCCCTCCCCTGTTCATGCTCTGTCTCTCTCTGTCCCAAAAATAAATAAACGTTGAAAAAAAAAATTAAAAAAAAAAAATACTAGAGTGGGAGGTGGCACTGGATATAGATCACATCCTTCCTCAGGGGTTAAGTATGTACACAAATGTGCAGAGTAGCTTTATTCATAACTGCCTGTACTGGAAACACCCCAAGTGGCTACCAGCTGGCAACCGGATAACTGTGGTATAGCCATACAGTGGAATTCTACAAAGCAATAAAAAACAGACTACTGGTCCATTCAACAGTGAGGATGAGTCTCAAAAACCCTGTGCTGAGCACAAGACACAAAACAGGGATTCTATTTATGGGAAGTCCTAATACAGGGAAAGCTTACCAATGGTAATGGAAGTTATCACAAAGAATGGGAGTCAGTGGGTATCGAGTAGGAGGGAACATTCTGCTTCCTGATCTGAATGGTGATTAGAGCAGAGAATGCATAGGTAACAATTCAGCAAAGCTGTGCACTTGAGATTAGTACGTGGTGCATTTGCGATGTATATGTTATAACTAATGAAAATGAGAAAAAAGATTAGGAACAAAGGATTACAAGGAAAATAAGGAATAAAAAAGGGACGAAAAGGAAAATATGGTCTATCGCAGTGCTATTCACTAGAAAGATGATATATATGTGATCATAAAATAAACGCAGTTAAAAATTTTCTAGTAGTCACATTTTAAAAAGGAAAAAGAAATGTGAAGTTATATTTAGAATATACAAATTACATTTCATAATATCTTATGTGGTAATATTTTTAAGTGACATTTAATAAGGTTATAGGTGACAATCTTTTTAAAGGTTATATTGAATAATTTTATAATATTTAACAATATCTTATTAAGGTTTAAATAACTTAAATTTGTTATCAAAATTAAAATCATTAATAAAACATTTTACATATTAGATGGTGCAGGTCTATTGAAAGTAGCACCAATTTAGGAGAGAACAGACACTCTGATATTATTAGCTGGGTAAATAAAGTGATCTATTGACGTCTCTGAGCTTCAGTGTTTCATTTTATTTAATTAAATTAATTAATTTATAAATTTTTTTTTTCAACGTTTATTTATTTTTGGGACAGAGAGAGACAGAGCATGAACGGGGGAGGGGCAGAGGGAGAGGGAGACACAGAATCGGAAACAGGCTCCAGGCTCTGAGCCATCAGCCCAGAGCCCGACACGGGGCTCGAACTCACGGACCGTGAGATCGTGACCTGGCTGAAGTCGGACGCTTAACCGACTGCGCCACCCAGGCGCCCCTAAATTAATTAATTTATTAAAATTTTTTAAATGTTTATTTATTTTTGAGAGAGAGAGAGAGAGAGAGAGAGACAGAGCACGAGTGGGGGAGGGGCAGCTAGAGGGACACACAGATTCCGAAGCAGGCTCCGGGCTCTGAGCTGGCGGCACACAAACTGGGAGATCATGACCTGAGCCAAAGATAGACCATTAACTGACTGAGCCACCCAGGCACCCCCCGTGTTTTGTTTAAATAAAGGGGATTAATAATGATTATTGGGAGAGATACTCCTCCCTGAGCCCCACGGGTCCTGTTGGGTATGCCAACAATGCAAGGCCTTGACCACTCTGTACTTGGGCTACTGCTCAGGGTGATGTCTGCAGCAAGCAGCCTTGAGGGATGAAATCATGTCTCCCTCCAGGACAAAGAACAGTCTTGCTTACTGCCTGCTATAAAATGAAGAGTTGCCAGCCTCTGGGTCTCTCCTGTAACTCAACCTCAACCCTCATGAGATTTGAGAGGCGAAGGGGAATCATTGCAAACATGAAACTCTTGTAACTTACTGTGCAATGGGTAAGAAGTTTCTGGTCTCTGACCCAGGAGTCTGCGAAACAGCAACAGGCTAAGTTCATAACTTGTAAGTAGGGCAAAGTCAAATCCCATCACCAGCACCAAAGACTTTTTGTTTCTTTTTGGTAAAGATCAAATTCAATCCATTAGGAGGTGAAAAAGCTTCATAAATGTAGCAAAGACATTTGAATATATGTATTCATAGATTGCTCTGGAAATTAATAATTGATGAAATAGACCTACCTGTCTCGGCACCACTTGCTGTAAACTTACTTCTGTGAGTAAATGTTTTCTCATTGGCTTCTGATGTAGAAAACTCAAAGGTGCGTTCCCAGTGAGTGGAATGCTTTGCTGAGGAAGGGGGCTGGGAGTTAAAGTGGGGATCGGGTAGACGTGCACTTGCTGTGACCCTGCCTACCAGGAGGGCTCTGCCCAGCTCCGCACCACCAATGGCGTCAATTTTCCTAACTTCCCACTATGTCCCTGAGGTGCAGAAGGACTTCTTTATGTAACCCTTCAACTGGGAAATGCCTTCGAGTCTCCTACCATTTTTAAGAATTTGACTTAAGCTCTATAGACCGTAACGCCAATCCAGAAGGCACTTAAATTCTCCTAGAATTTAACTCCAAACTCCCAATGTCAAAAATGTATGTTGCAATGCTAAATGTGGGAATGGTCATAAAAGGGTATGGTCCAAGGTAGGAAAAGGTAACTCTTATATGGCAGATTTAAGAGAAGTTTCTTGATATATGAGCAAATGAGGTGAATGGGAGTCTGAGCATGATTTCAGCAAGGAGAAGCAGAGAAGGAATCCCAAGAGATAAGAAAGAATTTGGATGTAGAGGCAGGAAATGACAGCCTGAGCTTAGTAATTGTGGCCAGGCCAGTTCAGCTGGTTCCTTGGGACCTACATGGGGGAGTTCTTGTCAGAATTTGTAAGCCCCGAAAAGGTTTTGTCACATGTATTCAGAAAGGAAAATAAATAATATACCACTTTTCCATGGTAGTCAGTATCTTGTTTTCCATAAAAACCTGGAAAAACCTGGAAAACCTGGAAAAATAGACAGTTTTATGTGCAATGAATGATTGGAAAATTTGGTGCTTTGATGTTACCAGGGATTTCTGTCAACTGTGTCAAAGACGGATTAGATTATGGTAAAAAAGACCATTGGGGAGCCTGGGTGGCTCAGTCAGTTAAGCTTCTGACTTTAGCTCAGGTCATGATCTTGCAGTTTGTGAGTTTGAGCCCCACGTCGGGCTCTGTGCTGACAGCTCACAGCCTGGAGCCTGCTTGGGATTCTGTGTCTCCTTCTCTCTCTGCCCTTCCCCCATGCACACCCTGTCTCTCTCTCAAAAATAAATAAACATAAAAAAAAAAAAAAGACCATGAAAATATCACCAAGAGCCACAGCATTAGTGTGCAATTTCTTGCCCCATCTGCAAGGATCCGCCCAGCTGGTATTTGCAAAAATAAATTCCTCAACAAATACAAGACTGTTTTAAAAAATGTCATGACAGAAAAATTATCCAGTAACTCCCATAAAATCAATTCCTGCCTAGTTGCCTGTGATGGATGTTTTACTCCAAATGGCATATTCCTATTTCATTTAGTGGTGAGTTTTCTGATAAGAAAAAAGTACTAAAAAATTTGTGTTTTGAAACTTTGGTTTCTGTCTCATTTTGGTTTCTGTCTCATTTTCTGTATTAGTTACCTATTGCTGAGTAACAAATTGCCCCAATCTTAATAATGTAGAACAATGACACATATTTATGATCTTACAGGTTCTGGTGGGCCAGGAATTTGAGATTGGCTTAGCTGGAGGGTTTTGGCTCAGGTTCTTGCATGAAGCCGCAAGATGTCAGCCAGGCTGCATCATCATCCGGAGACTTGACCGGTGTTGGAGGCTCTCCTTCACATGGCTGTTGGCCAAAGTTCCTCGTCTCCTGAATTTCTCCACAGGGCTGCTTGGCTGTCTTTATGACAAAGCAGCAGACATCTTTCAAGGTTGAGTGATCCAAGGCCACAGATAAAGTCGCAATGTCTTTTACGACCTAAAATCAGAAGTCAGACACCATCATTTACACAATTGTCTTATGATTCACACAAGTCATTGTGGGAAGGTACTAAACTAGGGCTCCGAGTCTTCATTAGAGGCAAGGATGGGGACCATTTTGGAGGCTGACGGCCACACTATCTTTATAATACTTTTTAAATATTGAAAATTGTATTTTCAAATAGAAATAGAATCAATGGTTAAAAGCAGTAAGTTATTTATTTATTTATTTTGAGAGAGAGAGAATGTGTATTGAGGGGGAGAGGGGCAGAGAGAGAGGGAGAGAGAGTATTAAAAGGAGTAAATTTCAGTTATAAGTTTGAAACAGTGAGAATAGAAGCCATTCAGGAAAACCTGAAATTACTGATGTTACTGACAGTCAGAACTACCCAAATCTCCCTATAATTATTTTGACAGTGATACATTCCAAACACCATTTTAATAAACTGAAGTTCATCTAAAATGTGTACAGGATATAATCAGATGTTAACTTTAATACAAATTTCCATTACTGTGGATGTGTGAATAAGCCTATAGGTTGGTACCTCCAGTTTTTGAGAAAAATGAACAGTAATTGCCTGAAACCATTTACATTTGAAGTGATGTTTAAAAATCATATTTGGGGCGCCTGGGTGGCGCAGTCGGTTAAGCGTCCGACTTCAGCCAGGTCACGATCTCGCGGTCCGTGAGTTCGAGCCCCGCGTCAGGCTCTGGGCTGATGGCTCAGAGCCTGGAGCCTGTTTCCGATTCTGTGTCTCCCTCTCTCTCTGCCCCTCCCCCGTTCATGCTCTGTCTCTCTCTGTCCCAAAAATAAATAAACGTTGAAAAAAAAAATTAAAAAAAAAATCATATTTGTAGGGTGCCTACAAATATTTGTAGCGTGTTGAGTTTGATAACTTCTTTGTAGATTTTGGGTACTAACCCTTTATCAGATATGTTGTTTATAAATATCTTCTCCCATTCTGTAGGTTTTAGTTTTGCTGACTTGAATGAATCCTTTAAATGTCCCCTTTACTGATAAAGTTATCTTACAAAGTTGAGTCAATTTTCATTTTAAAAGGTAGCCTCTCAAATGATAATTAGAAAGTTATTCTAGTATTTTCAGTGCACATGACAAGGCTGCTAAGTGAAAATAAAATCTGAATTGTATGAGAATTCATGGTGGAACTATAAGTTGTTTAAGACTCTTGGTTCATTTACATCAGATTTAAAAGACTGGCAGAAATAAAAATTGTCAGGTTTTTTTTTCCCCCACTAAAAAAACATTACTTGGCAAGTATTCTAAGATAACAAGGGAGTTGGCATGATCAGAAATGAGTTTGGTCTGCCAATAAACCACAGGCAATTAGATTCTTGGCGCATTGTGGTCACTATAGGTCTGGGCTGCCTAGCACTGTCTCCCATCCATTTTTGGATGATGCGGTGGTGGGACTAACTGTCCTGCTATGTATGCCCCACCCAGTTTTATCACTTGAAGTTCTGTGTATGGGAAACCCCACAGCCTTGGGAACATGGGAAGAATTTGTCACTCCAAGGGTATGGGATATGGAGTGCTGAGACGCTGACAATCAAACTGCCATGGGTATGGCATTCAGTCAAGTTTTGATCAATCACTGCATCCCACCCACATGGCCAGTGATTAAGTGAGAAAATCTGAACAAAGCTGGTCTGTCTCTGGCACTTTCTTCTAGAAAATGAGCTCTTTTCAATTGTACAATTTACCATGACCACCATCTTGATCGCCGTGTGGAAACACCCTGCCCTAGAAATGGAGAACCAAAGCCCTGATCATTGGACTCCTAGACAGAGGCACAGGTAAAGCCATCTGCAACCCTGGACTTTAAACTTACTTAGCTATGGAGTCCCTTTTCTGTGTCAGCTGGTTTGAGTTGAGTTTCTATTGCTTGCAATCCTAAGAATAGTGACACTACAACCTGTTAGCATGAAGAAGGATTTATTAAAATTTTAAGCGACAGTAGTCCGAAAATGTACTGTTCTACCCCTTTGTCAGCATGCAGGGCATTTCTACTCAATGATTATCCCACCTAGCTCCTAAAGCAGTTAAAAAAGTATATCCATACATTTTTAACTGTCTGGATTTGAGAAATATTGTGACACCTGTAGCGAAAAGAAATCGCCTGATAGGAACTGTCAGGTCTCTGCTATTCAGTCTAATTATCCAAAATTGGTACTTGATGCGATAGCTCATATCAGTTAACCAAGGAAACAGTAGGAAAAAGCTTTTGAAAACCTTCCTGATGGCAAGAAATGTAAAATGTGTCCTAAGTTAAAATAGGTATAACCATATAATGGATTAGAATGTAAAGCTGACATCAAATCTTAGGTGCCTATAATTCAAGGATACTTCTTACTTGTGCCTAGTTGTTTCAGTTTGTATATCCTGGGGCACATATTCATTTTCCTGTGTAATTAGGAAAGGCATTTCTGTGTAAAAAAAAAAAAAAAAAAAAACTTAGTGAAGTCTCATAATGGAAATGGGGAGCCATAAAAATCTTTGGAAAATCTAGAGATATGCCCAAAACTACAGCAGTAGCGAAAATGAACTGGAAAGATAGGAGGTTAGAAATGAGATCCCTTAGGAGTTCAATGCAATTGTCTAGACAATAAATATGACAGTCTCAATAAAGAAAAATGATTTCTTGCTCTGGGATTCACCTCACCAATGCAAAGCACCCATCACACAAGGCAAAGTACATATGAAATACCAAACAGTCAACTTATATAGAGTTCTTTAGTTAGCAAATTTTCGGATAGCATTTAAGAGCCGGGTGCTGTTTTAAGCACGTTACATATATTGATTGGCTCATTGAGTTTCCATAACAAACTTATGAGGTAGGTACTGTTAATATCCCCATTGCACAGATGGGGATACAAACACTAAGGGAGATTAAGTAACTTGATCATGTTCACCCAGCTAATAAATGGCTTAGACACAATGTGAATCCAGATAATCTGACCCCAAATGCTTTCACCCCAACTGCAATGCTCTGCTCATTTTTTGGAGGGAAACCGTTAATTGAGTGCTGCTACTCAAAATACACAGTTTAAAGCATTATTTTGAGAGCAAAAATGTCAACAGAAGAGTAAAGAGGTACTTTGTGGCCCTGAATCATTCAGAACGTGTGGAAAGGAATTTGATCCACATACAAAAAATGGCTAAGCACAGCAAACCATCTCTGAGGTTGTAATATTAGCTCCACCCCAATTGATACTTAGGCAAAAATCAATCAATCAATCAATCAATCAAAAATGGGGCTCCTGAGTGACCGAGTCGCTTAAACATCTTGATTTTGGCTCAGGTCATGGTCTCACAGTTGTGAGATCGAGCCCCTGCACTGGGCTCCGTGCTGAGTGTGGACCCTGCTTAAAATTCTCTCCCTCTTCCTCTGTGCCTCCCCAACTCTCTCTCCTAAATAAATAAATAAATAAATAAATAAATAAAAATTTAAAAATAAAAACAAAAATATAAAAACCTGTGTTTATCAAGGTAAACTTCTCAATATATGCAGAATATCTCTAGAGATCTATATTGTAGTTGGAAAATATGAATACATCTACCATGTTTTGTGTTGTCACTCAGGGAGAGGTAAAGTGAAAGGCATTTTAGTTGTCTTCCTGCTTGTGGCGGCAGTGACAATGTTGAGGTTTTCAGAACACTGAAGTCAGCTCAGTTAATGAAAGACTACACAGCTACCAAATAATGATGAATGATGGAAGGAAATTCACAATTGTAAACACTAGTGAAGCTGGAAAATCTGTTAAGAAAAAAAACACATCAGGTTGCTTAAAAAAAAAAGAGCAATTTATGCCCAATAAATGATCACTTTTCTAAAGTGAGAGAGGCAGGTAAATGTAATTAATTTGACAAATCAGTTTAACGAACGTCGCAGATATAACATGAGCACTATATTATGAAATCTGCTCCTGGGAGTTTTCTAAGCAGTTCACATACATGTCTTGGGTCATTTAATTCTCATGGAAACCCTATAAGGTTTGATTACTATCATCCTGCTTCCATAGATGAGTGAATTGAAGCACAGAGAAGAAAAGTCACATAACAAATATGCCCGGGAAAGTAGATTCAAAACTCTCAGCTCCGACACCTACAGACAGCTCTATACATTCAGCTCAGCATTCTGTCCCCACACTTTTCCCTGGCAATGAGAGTTGCTGTGGGGTTGAGACCCCAGGAACAAGCTGCAACCAAAGAGGTTCAGAAATTGGTAGATAAAGACCCCAGCTTCCCTGCCTCTCTGTGAGACAATCCCAAACATTCTTCACAGACCTCGGAGGGACTGAACCCCAATTACCCCCAGTAGTAACTCGCTCATTAAAGTTCCCTTTCCTGGCTGTCTTCCTTCCAGGTCTCTCTCTCACCACCCTTCCGGGGATCACTTTCTTTCTTTCTTTCTTTCTTTCTTTCTTTCTTTCTTTCTTTCTTTCTTTCTTTCTTCTTTCTTTTTTTAAGTCCATTTTTATTTATTTTGGGGGAGATAGAGAGCAAGCAGGGGAGAGACAGAGAGAGAGAGAGAGACAGGATCCCAAGCAGGCTCTGCACCATCAGGGCAGAGACCTAAGTGGGGCTTGAACACACGAACCATGTGATCGTGACCCGAGCCAAAAATCAAGAGTCAGACACTTAGCCAACTGAGCCACCCAGGTGCCTCCGGGGGTCACTTTCTGAATCAACTACTTGCCCCCAAATCCTTGCCTTTGGAAAAACCCAGACTAAGACAAAACCCAAGCCAGTCTGCCCTCAGCTCCCAGCCTCTGCACATCTACGTGTTCTAGGAGCTGGTTGTCATCATAGTCCCTCTAGGAGACAGTACACACTCATTGCCGCAATGACTATATCTGTATCTCATACCCCAGGTCCCCAAAAACTCGTACCCGGGAAAGAGAGGTCCATGCCGGTAACCACGACTGTCCCAAGAGCTGGATCGTTTTTTCTGAACCCTGAGTCTCTGATAACAGATTCTCTGGTGCCTGCTTCTCAACCCTTCCCCCTCAGCCAGAGTTGCACTTGGCCTTGGCCTCAGCTGTTCGTTCCTGCTTAGCCCCGCCAGGCTCCACTATGGCTCCCACAGATCCAGCTCCAGAAAAGACCTGCCTCTCCACTTCTCTTCTCACCGCACACCGTCCCAACCTCACCTTCTCAGGTGCAGTTGTCAGTGTCACTTCTCAGGTGTCGCTGCATTGATTCATGCTAAGAAAACTGCAGTTTTGCCCCGTATTCTTTTGTAGCATCAGTGCCAATACCAACCCCGCGAACAAGGCAATATTGTCTTAGTATTATTATGAAAATAATGGACTCACTTTGAGAACTATGGCACCAGAATATCTAGAGTGGGTTTAGTTGTGGCCTCCCAAAAGATATGGCCGTGTCCTCACCCTAGAAACTGTTGAATGTGACCTTATTTGGAGAAAGGGTCTTTGAAAAACATAATCAAGGATGTCAAGGTGAGTTCATCTTGGATCATCATTAGTGTTTCCAGCCTGAGCTCAGAACATGAGGTGCCACATCTGGTTTGACACCCCAGTTAGGGGGAACCATGTCAAGGCGGTCACAAGGCCACACAGCTTTAATATCCTGTATTACCTTACTGTCAACAGTCAGCCTAAGTCCACAAATCCTGACTTTTTCTTTTAGGTATCTGTGTATCTGAAGTAGTTGATAAGGAAATCATTTTTTTTTTTTTTAAGTTTATGTATATATGTCAAGAGAGACAATCCCAAGCAGGCTCCACGGTCAGTGCAGAGGCTGAGGCAGGGCTTGAACTCATGAACTGTGAGATCATGACCTGAGCTGAAATCAAGAGTCGGACGCTTAACCAACTGAGCTGCCCAGGCGCCTGATGAGGAAACCATTCTGTCTTTATTTTCCTAATATGTCACTCAGATTTTTGATAGTCGTGAGAATCTCACTCCAAGAGTAGAGAACTACATCTTCCATCTTAAATTATTGCAACAATCTCCTTAAGAAATTATTCCCTGGTATTATGGAATGAATGTGTCCCTCAAAACTCTTAGGTTGAAGTTCAATGTGGTGGTGTTAGGAGGTGGGGTTTGGGGGAGATAATTATGTTTAAACGAGGCCGTGAACGTAGGGTCTCCATGATGGGATTAGTTCTTTCTCTCTTCTCTCCCTCTCTCTCTCTCTCCCTCCATCCCTCCCTCCCCCCACCCAGGTAGGGACATCACAAGAAGGTAGCTATCTGCACCCTGACTGTGCTGGTACTGATCTCAGATTTCCTAGCTTCCACAATGGTGGGAAATAAATGTCTGTTGTTTAAGCCACACAGCCCACGGTATTTTGTTATATAAGTCTGAGCAGTCTACAGCACCTGGCTTCTCCTTGACCTGTTCTTCACTTGCAGCCAGTGATCTTTCCCTTTCAAAATTTGATGTTAGATTTTTTTACTTAAAATCTTCATGAACCTCTCTAATTCCAAAAGACAGATTATAAACTGTTGACCTGGCTCCTATGATCTTTCCAGCTTTCATGCACCTAACATACCCAATCCCAGGGAACCAGTTGCTGTCTCCTGAAAATTCCAAACCCTTTCCTACTTCAGCCAAACACATATAGTGATTTCCTGGTCTCAGGAACTACTCTGTACCGTTCTAAAAGCTGTCAGGTCATGAATAGCCCACTTTTCCTTAATATCAAAGCTTGTTAAGGCTTTACAAAGAAGGATGGATTAGAAGAAATTTGACACATTATAGAAAAGGAAATGCTAGCCAGCCAGTTGTCCAAAGTGCATAGGCGACTTGGGGTCGAGCCAATGTGAGCGAGGGAACAGCTTCTCAGACAGGAATGATGCCAAGAGGATTTCAATGAGCCCATTCTTCAGACTCCCTGTTTCATTATTTAAAAAAAAAGTTTTTTTCATGTTTATTTATTTTTGAGAGACACAGAGAGACAGAGAACAGGCAGGGGAGGAACAGAGAGAGAGGGAGACACAGAATCCGAAGCAGGTTCCAGGCTCTGAGCCATCGGCACAGAGCCCGACGCGGGGCTTGAACCCACGAACCCGGGACCCAGGACCCCGTGACCCGGCTCGAGATCATGACCCGAGCCAAAGTCAGTTGACTAACCGACTGAGCCATCCAAGCGCCCCTCCCTCTGTTTCATTATTAAGGTTTTCAGAGAAGAGTCAGATGCTGTGAGTAACTCTGTGCCCGTCATTGCAAAAGCCACTGGGAGCAAGAGTATATAGTACGAGAACCTGTGCTAAGACCTTTACTGTCTGGGCTCTCGTTCCGTCCCATCTCTTTTTTGTTTTGTGTTGTCACACAACTCCCATGAATTCTCCCATGTTATGATTGCATATTATTCTGTCAAAGTATCTCATAAAGATATTTTGAAGTGTTTTTAGTCCCCTAGTGTAGTCCAGTTGTTGGAAAGGTCCAGATAAGATTGGCCCGGGTGTGCACATTCCTTGCTGCGGGGAAAAGGAAACCCAGTGCCCCGGCCAAGATCTCTGTGAATTCCCTATGGAGTTATGGTCTCATGGCTGTGCTGGCTCTGACCGCCTCCAGCTGAATTCTTGTTCTCCATCGCGCAGCTAGAGGCTGTTCCTTCGTCTCTACCCTGTCTTCATCCATTTCTACATTTTCAGACCCAAAATGGCTTCTGCTTCCCCGAGGTTCTGAGTACGTATCCGTCTACAAGGAATGTTTAGGGAAGTGGAGACACAGAAGCATCTCACAATCAAACATCAGACACTCTTGTTCTCAGCTGTCTTTTGGTTCCGTCCCTCGTTTCTGTGCTCACTCCTCTCCTCTGTGCTTGCCCTCTCCAAAGAGAAACACACACACACACACACACACACACACACACACACACACACACACACACACACCAAATTCTTTCCATTTTCTTCTGTTAGAGCAGTTTAATCTTCTCAAGCTCCTACCTTCCCAAAGCAGCTCTGAGCCTTTGACCAGGGACTTTTACGGTTTCCTTTTATAGATATAAATCTTTGGACTATCTGGTATTTGTTTTTGTTTAAGACTAATTAAAAAAAATTTTTTTTTACTGTTCCGTATAGCGATACAAGGAGGTTGGATATAAATCGGCAAAAACAAAACCAAACAGCCACCTTCTTGGTAGGGTTGCCCTTGGGCTACTGGAGTCACCTCCAGCTGGAAGGTTGGAGATTTCAGGAGTTCACATCTCTGAAGGTGACCAGCAGTTGGCCGCTGAATAGTTGAGAGTGTACGAAGCCCAGCTCCTCAGCCTCAAGACTGGATGAACTCGGAGGTGTAAATTATGCCCCAGAACTCCCCACAGGATCAGACTGACTCCAGGAATTCATCTAAAATTGTATACTTGTCTGTCTGCCTCCTCTTGCCTATCCTGCTTCCCCACTGCCTTGCTAGTCTGTCCTGGGAGCACTTCCTTAATAAACCTCTTCCACTTGAATCTGTGGCTCAGTCTGCTTCTGGGAGAACCCAATCTAAGATGTTAAGTATTCCATTTTGTTGGACAGGCAACCTGGGAATTCATTCTTTCCTGCGTATACACTGAGCACCTAATATATGTACTGGGTACTATTAAAACAGTCGGTACCCTCAGGAAAAGTGCAAACTAGTTAGTGAGGTAAGACACGGGGAGCCATAAGGATAATTTGAGGCCACATGTCCTTTATTTACAAAAAATACTGAATATTCTCTATGTACATATGGTAGAATCTCAACATGATAGGGAAGGAGTGCTTATAGCTTCATGGTCTTAGGTGCTGGATTTGGCAGGGCATAGAAGATTTCCAAACAGAAAGTTGGAAGTGGAGAAATATTAACTAGGGAAAATTGTATGGGTAGTTGAACATATAAGGTTGAGAAGATAAAGAGAGACATCGTGTTCGGGGCACCTGGTTGGATCAGTCAGTAGAGCATGCACCTTTTTTTTTTTTTTAACGTTTATTTATTTTTGAGAGAGAGAAAGAGAGAGAGAGACAGAGTGTGAGCAGGGGAGGGGCAGAGAGAGAGAGAGGGAGACACAGAATCAGAAGCAGGCTCTAGGCTCTGAGCTGTCAGCACAGAGACTAACACGGGGCTCGAACTCACAAACTGTGAGATCACGACCTGAGCTGAAGTCAGACACTTAACCGACTGACCCGCCCAGGTGCCCCAAGCATACAACTCTTGAGCTCTGGGTTGTGAGTTTGAACCCCGCATTGGGCATGGAGACTACTTTAAAAGAATAAATAAACAAATAAAGAAAAATTAAAAAAAAAGAAAGAAAGATGTAGTGTTAAGAGAGCTCTTGAGAGGATCCTTTGTCTTCTGAAAGAGTGAGTCCTTGCCATATAGCTTAATCCTTTCACTTGGCCATTCGTATCCCATGAGCGTATGATATGATGCACACAAGGGGTCATTCTGTACTTGGGTAATGGCTAAAAATCTTAGGGAACAGGTTCAAATATGCAAAAAACCATGTTACATCCTTTTCCTCCCCTTCTATATAATTTCCTATGTAGTTATCCTTGTAAGCCTCCATTCCGCTAGGGTGGTAAAAATTTGATCTTGATCAAATTGTGTGTCCCTCTACCACCCCTTTTCCTTCAAGTTGCATCTAAGTTCCAAGAGCTTTTGGGGGAATTTAGTAGGACCCTTAATCCTCACCACCATCCAGACATCTGATCCCTGGGTCATCAGGCATGAGCAGTTAACTGCTGAGTTGTCCTTCATGCCTATCCTCAAGACATCTGTAGATTCCGCTATCCTTTCTGCTAATCTCATTCTGTGCTGGGGCATGGTGTGCTCCAGTAGGTTGGTCCCGGGGTGTGCCCAGGGGTGAGCAAGGTGCAAGGATTCATCTCTATTTAAACTTCCATCATTTTTCTGTTTTCCTTCCTCTGCTTCTTTCCTCTCTACTTCTAGAATCATATTTAGTAACAGGACAGGAGTTGGCCCTTACATTATTCTGGTTTTTTTTTTTTCCCCTCCCAAACATTGTCTGTATTTTAAGCCATTTCCATTCCTTAAGGATTTTGAAACTATCAAGTGAAGAGGAGATATGCTGTTCTCTTCCTGCTGTCACATCTTGAAGGTGGGGAGAAATCATAGAAAGAAACTGGACAGGGAAAAGAGGTGACTACAGCACAAAATTTAAGAAAATACTAACTCTTGGGGTCATGTAAATGCTGACTCTACAGAATCCTGAGAATGAGTGCCTCCTAAATTTCATGCCCTACAGATCTCACTTGCCTCATGCTAGTCCCAGACTTGGAAGAAAATACCAATCATTGCCCCTAAAAACCAGTTAAAATAAAATTTTTAGCCTATCTAACTTGGACAAAAGACTAAAAGAGACGTCAATGGTGGTTAGAGCTCCACAGTGGATTATGGATGATATCTATGTTGTTTATCTTTTTTTGGTATTATTTTCTTTTTTTCCTCCACATTTATTGAGGTATAATTGCCAAAACTGTAAGGTATTTAAAGTATACATGAATATTTGATATATGTACACATTGTGAAGGGATTCCCCCATCAAGTTAATGATCACATCCATCGCTATATATATTTGTTTTGTGTGTGTTGGGGGCGAAGGGTGTGAGAAAATTTAAGTTCTACTTTCTTGGCAAATTTCAATTATATAATACAGTGTTACCAACTATAGTCACATGTTATAGATTAGATCCTTAGGACTTATTCCTTTTATACTGAGTAGCCTTTTTGTTCCAGCAACCCTTGTGCTAAAGACTTGTGATAAAAGGGTACTTAGAAGATATCAAAAAGGATCTTTGGCTCATTGTTATCTGAACGTGGCCTTCTTTCCACTTCATTTTCCAGAATGTTGCCATAGGCAGAGACAATGAAAAGGCGGGAGAAATGGTCCAGAACGAGGCTGGGGATGACTGTTGTATCTTGTAAATGCTGTGCACATTTTGTTTCTGCTGGCTGCTTGAACCACCCTTTAGAAGTCCCTGCTAAGTGTTGTCACAAAATATTTGTAGGTATTCTGTATATTTCTAATATTATCCAGTGAGCATGTAATAATTTTATGATTAAAAATAAAGTTACATAAAATAAAAACTATTGTGATAACATTGACAGGGAAGCTGGCAGAAGTGTGTAAGGGATTTTTTTGCATTATTCCTGCAGTTTTTCTGTAAGTTTGAAATTGTTTCAAATCAAAAAATTTGAAAATTATGAAAAATCAAAACCTTTCTAAAATTAAAAAAAAAAAAATGTGTTAAGTTAAAAACCTCAGTGGCCCCAAACAGGTTGGAAGCCAACCTAGAATTTTGTAAGTCCCATAGTTCAACATACTTTCTCATATGCTGTGTATATGAAGCTACTTGGCTTTTGCTTTATTAAGATTTTGGCAGATCCCCAATTTAGGCAACTTTCTTAAAGACTCATTACAATTTTTATAATGGATAGTTATAAAGGTTGGTGTCCAGGAAGCAGAGGACACACAGAGGAATCTCTATGCAACTTGGGCTGTAGACCATGTTTCATGTCCAGTGAGGTTCTTATGTTTATTTTTTGGTTTCCTTTCCTTTCTTTCTTTTTTTAAGTTTATTTACTTATTTTTGAGAAAGGGAAAGAGAGAGAGTGAGCAGGGGATGGGCAGAGAGAGAGAATCCAAGCAGGCTCTGTACTGTCAGCGCGGAGCCCAACATGGGGCTTGAACTCAAGAACCGTGAGATCATGACCTGAGCTGAAATCAAGAGCCAGATGCTTAACCGACTGAGCCCCCCCCCCCCCGCCCCGGGCACCCCACATTAGGTTTTACTCTTGATGTTCAACATTCTATTGGTTTGGACGAATGTATAATGACATTTATCCACCATCATACCTTCATACAGGATAGCCACCCAGCCTCAAAACTCCTCCGTGCTCTGCCTACTCATCCCTTCTTCCTCCCAACACGTGGAAACCACTGATCTTTTTACTACATTCATTGCTTCGCTTTTTCCAGAATTGCTGGAATCATATATTATGCAGCCTTTTCAAGTTGGCTTCTTTCACTTAGTAGTATGCATTTAAGTCTTTTCATGGCTTGATAGCTCATTTCCTTCTAATTCTGAATAGATCCATTGTCTGGATATCACCCATTCACCTGCTGAAGGACATCTTTGTTGCTTACAAGTTTTGGCAATTATGACTAAAGCTGCTATAAACATCTGTGATAGCACAAGTTTTTGTGTGGACATAAGTTTTCAGCTCATTTGTATAAATACCAAGGAGTACAGTTGCTGGATCGTGTGGTCAGAACAAGTTTCATTCTGCAAGAAACCTCCAGACTGTTTTCCAAAGTGGCTTTAGCGTTTTACATTTGACATTCCCACCTGCAATGAATGGGAGTTCTCACTACTTTATATCCTCACCAACATTGGGTGGTGTCAGGGTTTGGGTTTTGGCTATTTTTTTTTTAATTTTTTAACACTTATTCATTTTTGAGAGACAGAGTGTGCGAGGGGGAGGTGCAGAGAGAGACACACACACACACACAGAATCTGAAGCAGGCTCCAGGCTGCTTCAGCCCACGTGGGGCTCAAACCCACGAACTGTGAGATCATGACCTGAGCTGAAGTCGGATGCTTGACCGACTGAGCCACCCAGGTGCCCCCAGGTTTTGGCTATTCTAATAGGTGTGTAATAGTATGTCACTATTGTTTTAATTTGCATTTCCCTGATGACATATGATGTGGAACATCTTTTTATATGTGTATTTCTTTGCAGCATGTAAGGGTGTCTGGTAAGCTGTCTGTTCAAATCTTTTGCTTATTTTAAAATCAGGTTGTTGTCCTGTTGTAGAATCTTAAGAGTTCTTTGTGTATTTTGGATAACAGCCTTTGACCAGGTATGGCTTTTGTAGATGTTTCCTCCCAGTCTGTGTCTTCTATTTTCATTCTCTTAACAGTTTCTTTTGTGGAACAGAAGTTTTAAATTTTAATGAAGTCCAGTATATCATTTTTTTTTCATGGATTATGCTTTTGGTGTTGTTTCTAAAAAGTCAACACCATGCCACCATGCCCAAGATCATCTAGATTTTCTTCTATGTTATCGTCCAGGAGTTTTAGAGTTTTGTATTTTACATTTAGTTCTATGACCTATTTTGATTTAATTATTGTGAAGGATCTAAGTTCTGTGTCTGGATTCATTCTTTCTTTCTTTCTTCTTCTTCTTCTTCTTCGTCTTCTTCTTCTTCCTCTTCTTCTTCTTCCTTCTCTTCCTCCTCCTCCTCCTCCTTCCTCTCTCCTTCTCCTTCTCCAGCATGTGGACACCCAGTTATTCTAGCACCATTTGTTGAAAAAGATGATCTTTTCACCATTGTCTTGTCTTTGTTTCTTTGTCAAAGATCAATTGACTATATTTACGTGGGTCTATTTCTTTTTCTTTTTTTTTTTCAACGTTTATTTATTTATTTTTGGGACAGAGAGAGACAGAGCATGAACGGGGGAGGGGCAGAGAGAGAGGGAGACACAGAATCGGAAACAGGCTCCAGGCTCTGAGCCATCAGCCCAGAGCCCGACGCGGGGCTCGAACTCACGGACCGCGAGATCGTGACCTGGCTGAAGTCGGACGCTTAACCGACTGCGCCACCCAGGCGCCCCTCATTTCGACCTTTCTCATGCACATATCGCTGCCCTCTCTGGCTACCTACATCCCCGGTATGCCATCAGTATTGACACAAAAGCGGTGCTCTTGGTATTATTATAAATAATAGGTAACGTTAATTTGAAAGGGACTTGTTTTGGTATTTGGGATACTTCCTAAGATGGCTGATAAGTACACAACTTGTATTTAATAGAGGAGTTGGAAGCGAAGATACACAATCGTAGAGTGATACAAGTTTGGGAAAAATATTTCGTGAATAATTTAGTGAAAAAGATAATGCATTGAACCAGTAGACTTAGATGAGTGTGTCTGGGTCAGCAGGGGCACACGCATGACGATGGGAAGAGGTAGTTCAGTTTCTACACTTGTGTGATCAAAAAGTAAAGCAAGCAGTAAGCGAGCTGAGAGCTGACCAAGGGGATGGAGGTCTTGACTGAGAACGAATTCTACAACCTTGTGAGTGCACGCTAAGGAACTCTGTCCGTGTTGATTACATTATAATGAGTAAAAACGCATGACCATAAAATAAGTGGTACATAGGAGCTGATGGGGCCTGTAAGAGGTCTATTGGCCATAACATTTAGAAGGAGTTTCAGGAAAAGATTAAAAAAAAAAAAAATTAAAACACTGGGGGCAGGGTGTAGATTTTCAATTAAAGGAATACGTGGCATCTGTGAGTTCCTGAGTGTCTTGGCCACTGCTCAGACCCATGTGAAAATGAATGAAGGGAAACCTCACTAAAATGGGTTAGAGAGGCTAGAAGGGAAGGTTAGAAGGGGGAGCCCGACCACTCAGTGTCAACCACAGGAAGACTTGTCAGTTGCAGAGACCAACAGAAGAGCATCAACAGGAAAGAATCACCAGTTCCAGGGCCCAAAAGGGAAGCACGTATGTTGCGTCTTTTACAAGAAATCAATCAGCCCTGCAGTTCACCCAATGACAAAAGTGATCACCCTGAAATCTTGCTTTTTCTCCAGTGGACTTTCATTCAAAACAACCCCTCCCAAATTTTTCGTTCTTCTCCATAAAATAATGCTTTGTTTGTTGGAATTGCCTATGGTTTTGCCAGCGCTTGCATTTCTCCACTATTCCTGAATAAACCCATTTTTTTTTTTTTCTGGTAAAATAGCTCACTTTTATTTTTAAGGTTAACACCTATCATTTCTCCCACTGGTGTAGCTACGACCTTTGAAAATCCACCAAGGATCTATGGATCCACATGGCCTATCCTCTCCTGTTTACCAATGCTACCGCATGGAGTAAACCCAGAGAGGGAGACAGCAGAGCTCTCTCTTCTCACAGCTTTTTGAGCATCGGCTTTAGTGTATGTGCTACCAAAGCAAGCCCTTGAGCACTGGTTTTAATATGAGCCTGAGGGGAGCCCGCTATGGTTGCTGTCCTCCCCGCTCTGAGATCAGAGATGAGGGTGAGACCCTCCCCGCTCTGAGATCAGAGATGAGGGTGAGACGGGTCAAACCTAAAATAAGGAAGAAGCAGCGTTCTCCATCTCAAACAGGGGTTTGAGATGATAAACAGAGAAAGAAGTCAGCCAGCACTTTTCCCCTGTTTACACCAAGAGCTGACTCTTGCTCTGCATGAATAGTTTTGGCCCAACAAAGTGCTAAGTATCTGTGAAAATGCATACATTAGGGTGGTTTATTTTCTACGTCCAATAGTGTCATTTAATAAATAAATTTTGCTAGTAGTTCATTCTGTTGGCTCTCTAAGCCTAATGTTTGTCGTTAACTTTGTTGGGTAGATGCCAAGCTTTTTGACTGCAGAGTAACATTTTTGTTGCTCAGAATGCAGCTTTGAATGATTTTTTTGATTTAAAAAAAATGTTTTTTGTTACTCCTCCTGTTTGTAACAAAATTTTCTAACTATATTGGAATAAGTTATTTTGTGCTAGATAAAGAAAAAAATCAACAGATTTTTATCCGTGAGGTCACTGATTCTTTGAAAAAAAAAAAAAAAAAGCAATGTTTTGATGACCTCCCACCAGTAGTTGATGGAGTTTGAAACCAACCTGTATAGTCTGGTCCAGGGACAAATGGATTGCTGAGTTCCCATAGAAATATTTATTTAGTCATAGTTATACTTTGTCGTAATTTTTATGAAGTTTTTAACTAAAAAAAAATTTTTTTTAATGTTTATTCATTTTTGAAAGACAGAGAGAAACAGAGCATAAGCGGGGTGGGGTGGAGAGAGAGGGGGACACAGAATCTGAAGCGGGCTCCAGGCTCTGAGCTGTCAGCACGGAGCCCATCGTGGAGCTCAAACTCACGAACCGTGAGATCATGACCTGAGCCAAAGTCGGATGCTCAACCGACTGAGCCACCCAAGCACCCCAGTTTTAACGTTTATTTTTGAAGGAGAGAGACAGAGCGTGAGCGGGGGAGAGGCAGAGAGAGAGGGAGACACAGAATCCGAAGCAGGCTGCAGGCTCTGAGCCATCAGCACAGAGCCTGATGCGGGGCTCGAACTCACGAACCGCGAGATACTGACCTGGGCTGAAGTCAGACGCCCAACCGACTGAGCCAACCAGGCACCCCCCCGGAGTTTTTATTTAAATTCCAGTTAGTTAATATACAGTACAATATTAGTTTCAGGTGTACAATTTAGTGATTCATCACGTCCATACAACACCTGGGGCTCATCACAAGTGCCCTCCTTAATCCCCATCACCTGTTTAATCCATCTCCCCATCTATTTCCCCTCTGGTAACCAACAGTTTGTTCTCTATAGTTAAGAGTCCGTGTCTTGGTTTTCCTCTCTCTTCTCCCCTGACCATCACCGTTTGTTTTGTTTCTTAATTCCACATATGAGTGAATCATATGGTATTTGGTTTTCCCTAACTAACTGATTTTGCTTAACATTATACTTTCTAGCTCCACCCACGTCATTGTAAATGGCAAGATTTCATTCTTTTTGATGGCTAGGTAGTATTCCTTTGTATGTATACACCATATCTTCTTTATCCATTCATCCATCGATGGACATTTGGGCTCTTTACATAATTTGACTATTGTTGATAATGCTGCTTTAAACATTGGGGTACATGTATCCCTTTGAATTTTTTGTATTCTTTGGGTAAATAACTAGTAGGGCAATTGCTGGATCATAGGGTAGTTCTATTTTTAATGTTGTGAGGAACCTCCATACTGTTTCCAAAGTAGCTGCTTCTTTTCAACGGCACGTGGGACATTCTCCGGAAGAGATCACATGCTAGGTCACAAATCAGGCCTCAACAAGTATAAAAAATTGAGATCATACCATGCCTATTTTCTGACCACAACACTATGAAACTTGAAGTCAACCACAAGAAAAAAATTGGAAAGACCACAGATACATGGAGGTTAAACAACATGGTACTAAACAATGAATGGGTCACCCAGGAAATCAAAGAATAAATTTAAAAAATACATGGAAACAAATGAAAATGAAAACACAATGTTCCAAAACCTTTGAGTTGTAGCAAGTGGTCCTAAGAGGCAAGTATATAGAAATATCAGTCTACCTCAAGAAGCAAGAAAAGTCTCAAACACACACCTAACCTTACACCTAAAGGAGATAGAAAAAGAGGAACAAACAAAGCCTAAAGCCAGCAGAAGGGGGGGGGGGAAATCATAAAGATTAGAGCAGAAATAAATGATATAGAAACTAAAAAAACACAGTAGAAAAGATCGATGAAACCAGGAGCTGGTTCTTTGAAAAAATTAATAAAATTGATAAACCCCCAGCCACACTTATCAAAAAGAAAAGAGAAAGGACCCAAATAAATAAAATCACAAATGATAGAGGAGAAATAACAACCAACATCACAAAACACAATTATAAAAGAATAGTGTAAAAAAAACTGTATGCCAACAAATTGGACAACCTGGAAGAAATGGATAAATTCCTAGAAATATAGAAACTACCCAAATTGAATCAGGAAGAAATAGGAAACTTGAACAGACTGATAATCAGCAAAGAAATTGAAATGGAATCAGTAACCAAAAATCTCCCAATGAACAAAAGTCCAGGGCCAGATGCCTTCACAGTGAATTCTACCAAACATCTGAAGAAGAGTTAATACCTATCCTTCTCAAGCTGTTCCAAAAAATAGAAACGGAAGGAAAACTTCCAAACTCATTTTATGAGGCCAGCATTGCCCTGATTCCAAAACCAGACAAAGACTCCAATAAAAAAGAGAACTATAGGCCAAGATCCCTGATGAACATGATGTAAAAATTCTCAACAAAATACCAGGAAATCAAATCCTTCAGTCCATTAAAGGAATCATTTGCCACGATCAAGTGAGATTTATTCCGGGGCTGTAAGGGTGGTTTGATATGCACAAATCATTCAACATGATACGCCACATGAATAAAAGAAAGGATAAGAACCACATGATCCTTTCAATAGATGCAGAAAAAGCATCTGTTGACAAAGTACAGCATCCATCCATGTTAAAAACCCTCAACAAATTAAGTATAGATGGAACACACCTCAACATCATAAAGGCCATATATGAAAAACCCACAGCTAGTATCATCCTCGATGGGGCAAAAGGGAGAGCTTTTCCTTGACGGTTAGGAACAAGGCGGGGATGTCCATTCTCATCATATTGTTCAGCATAGGACTCGAAGTCCTAGCCACAGCGATCAGACATGCAACAACAACAAAAAAAGGCATCCAAATCGGCAAGGAGGAAGTCAAACTCTCACTATCTGCAGATTACATGATATCCTATGAAGAAAACCCGGAAGAGTCCACCAAAACTTTTTTCTAATTGATACCTGGATTCAATAAAATCACAGGATACCGAATCAACATACCGAAATCGGTTGCATTTCTATACACCAATAATGAAGCAGCAGAAAGAGAACTCAAGGAATCAATCCGATTTACAACTGTAGTCATGTTTTTTGTTTGTTTGTTTTAAAATCTACCGTGTACACATCTTCATTTTACATTTGTTCTGGGACCTGTGACCACTGTGCAGGAGATTCTTCTTTAAATCCACTTTTATAAGTCTGAGGTCCCCTTAGCGTCCCTAAAATACTTTTCTCCTCCCCAGGGAGGGATGTGGGAAGCAATAAAAGTTAAAATTTCAGGACAGCTATTTATTAGTCTTAAGAAAGTCACATTAAGATCTCTGAACATCTTTAGGAAAATCAATTCCATTTTATTGTAACAAATGAAACATTTAATACTTGTGACATTACTTGAGACATCTTTGTTTCAAAAATTGTGCCAAAACAGCCTGGAAGTTCCTCAAAAGGTTAAGCAGAGTTACTATGTGACCTAGCGCTTCCTCCTCTAGGTATATACCCAGGATAAATAACAATACACAACAACTTGGACACGCATTTCAGAGCGCATCAGTCACAATCATCAAAGGTGAACACAACCCAAATGTATACCAGCCGGTGGATGGATAAACAAAATACGGTAAAGCCACACAATGAAATACTGATGCACGCTACAACATGAACGAACCATGAAAAGATGCTAAGTGGCTGTTACCAAAGACCATATATTATATAATTCTGCTTATATGAAATGTCCAGGATAGGCAAATCCATAGAGACAGAAAATAGATGAGCGGTCGTGTAGGGGCCGGGAATTCTCTAGAAGGGGCGTGTGAGTAGCTGCTAAAGGGGTAGGGTTCTCTTGGGTGATGAAGATGTTCCGAGATTAGATAGTGCTGATGATTACACACCTCTGTAAGTATACCCCAAGCCACTGAACTGCACGCTTTAAGTGGGTGACTTCATGCTTTGCAAATTATATCTTAATAAGACGGTTATTTTTTTTAAGAAGTACCAACTATGTGTTTAATATTGCAGCTAAAGAACAGAGAGAATGCTGCTGATGAATGATGGCTGCCCTACGTGGGGTTTTAAATGGGCTTGGAGCCTCTGTGGCCTTTGAAGCAGGCATCTGGCTGAGAGGGAAGTCTCTTCTCAACACCATCTCCCCCCAAAAGGTGGGGGATCAAACTTGGCCTGGACACCTTGCAAACGGAAGGCCGAGATTACTTAAGCAAAGGATGGAAGGCAGGGTGGCAGCATCTGAATGCCGTTCCTCGCGGTTTTTCGCAGAGCAGCGGATCTCGCCCGCGTGCTCACCTGAGGCGTTTAAACAAGATCGATGCCCGTGGTCCCACCTGGAGAGGTTCTGATTTGCTGGGTCCGAGGTCAGGCCCGGGGTTGGAATTTTAAAAGCTTCCCTCGTGGTTCTGATGTGCGCACAAGGCTGAGCGGTACTGCGGTGGAGAAAGAGGAGTAGCAAAATATCTGACTAGTTTATTGGGCCCTGGGTGCTCTGAAATTTCCACTTACTGCTCAGTTTTAAGAGCTTAAAATTAGGCCTCGCCCAGACAAGTGATTCTGGCAAGGGCTTAGAACAGCCAAGCTATTCTCAGCGATGTATTTAGGCTATTATTTGCCTTACTACTTTTAAGCTTCCAAAAACCACAGCTCAGTGATCGATGTGTTAGAGGACTTGACAATGTAGAAGAACACAGCAGAAACCGCCAGAGCTATTAAGTTTAATAAAAGTAAACAATCACATGGAAATAACTCAAAACACCACGGCTGCGATAAACTGGATCTGGTTAATTAAACATGAGCCAAGATAACGTTGTTCTTTCGTAACGATTTCAAAGCCGTCTTTGGGACTGTGATGGTTTCTAAGAGTGTAGCCGGACTTCTGAGAAAGTAACAGTTAATCCTGTATTTCAAAATTCTGAATAATACTGTTTATTGCTTTTTCCTCAGAAACCTCCAAAGTACTTGAGAATCACAGACAGCCACAACTTCAGAAACCGTTAGTGGCTCATGCTTCCATCAGTAGTAAATCATGCACATCACGTTGGCAGATGCCATCACCATGGCATAATTATAGCCCCTTTAACATTTTTAGCTTTTTTTTTTTTTTAGTATTTACTACCACATTGCTAAATGCCAGCTATGAGGCTATTTCTTGTTTCTTTTAAATTCCGCATCAGCTAGTGTCTTTTCAAAATGAAATTGAAGATTTATTTATTATTTTTTTTTACATTCCCATTTTCCTCTCCTCACCTCCGCTGCGTCTCATCCCATTTTCCAGATATAATTACGATTTGCAGTTAGGTCAATATTCACGGTGTATTTTATTATGGACTATGTGACTGTTTTTACTGTTAAGCAACACAGAAGATTGTGATTATATCTCCTTTTTGTGTAATTCTTGTGTATTCAACCTCTGAAGGTATAATTGCCTTGGGTTTTTTTGTTTGATTGTTTAATATTTTTAGACCCGTCATTAATTCATCCTCGAAATCTTTGTCAAAGTGATGAAACTCCTCCCAATCACTGTAAGCACTATAAACACAAACCTAAAATTATAGCTTATCAACTCCAGCGTTTTCTTTAAAGGCATCCTTCCTGGAGGCCTCTGTCCTGTTCCAGTCTGGATCATGGCTTTCTAGGTGGGTTACACAGCTGTCAAGGGAATGCACTTCACCATATTTTAAAGAATTCCATTCTGTCCCTTGTGTTATGGATTCTACATTTTCTCTATCTTGGTTTACGCTTTTACCTTGTAAACCACATAGCCCATTGGAAGAGAAATTATTCAAGACCTGGCATTTCTAATTGTATAGTTAGTTATTCTACCCTCATACTTGGGTAGTTTGGTTCTAGAATTCTACGTTGTAATCCATTTTCTCTTACGTTTTGGAAGTCATTGCTCGAAAGCTTGGAGCATTGCTCCAAACTCTTCTGGATTCCAATTTTTTTTTTGAGAAGCTTTATATTTATTTCAGTTGTAGTGATGTGTCTTGATATGGTTCCCTGTCATTTATTTTGCCAGCCACTCAGTAAACCCTTGCCATCTATCCAGGTTGGGTGAATTTTGTCTTATTTCTTTGAAAAAGTTCTCACTTCCATTGCTCTGTTTTCACTTCCTGGAATTCCTATATGGTGGATGTTAGACTTCCTGGAATAATTGAACTTACTAATATTCACATATCTTTTCTTTGATTTTTTTTTTACCACTTTCCAGGAAGATTCCTCTATTTTCATTTCCAACCTATTAAATTTTAAATTTAAAAAATTTACTCCCAAGAGCTAATTCTCCTAACGTACTTTTAAGAAATCAGTTCTTGCATCACAGATGTAATGTCTTCTGTTATCTCTTGAAAGGTTCTTACAGATTTTTTTCCCATTCCCTGCATACTCTGTTTCCTCTGACTTCCTTTCAAAAATCTCTTTCATGATAAATATTTCCTAAAATGTTTATTTATAAGGAAGATAACATGAAGCTATCAGAAGCGTTGTGAAGCTGTGTGTGTGTGTGTGTGTGTGTGTGTGTGTGTGTGTGTGTGAGTTGAATCACCAGGGGCAGTCAGGCAAGAACCTGGATATTTGATTGAGGCTTCAGCAAATATCAGGCTCTGTAGGATTCTTTTTTTCTCTTAACTCAGTCAATTTTCCCAGAGTGTAATCCTCCAATCTCTTGCCTAGGAGGTGGTTATGGGGTGAATTTTGTCCTCCCCAAAATATGGTGGAGTTCTCACTTCTGGAGCCTTGGAATGTGGCCTTATTTGGAAACAGAATCATTGAAGAGGTAATTAGTTAAAATGACGTCCTACTGGAGTAGGGTGAGTCCTTCATCCAATATGATGGCGTCCTTATAAGAACAGACAGTGATGGGGGGCGCCTGGGTGGCTCAGTAGGTTAAGCATCTGACTCTTGATTCCGGCTCAGGTCATGATCTCATGATTCGTGAGATTGAGCCCCACATGGGGCTCTGTGCTGTCTACTTGGGATTCTCTCTCTCTGCCCCTCCCCTGCTCTCTCTCAAAATAAATAAATAAACTTAAAAAAACAAAAGAGATTCTTCCTTAAAAAAAAGAAAGAACAGGCAGGACAACACACACACACACACACACACACACACACACACACACACACACACCCCAGATGGCTATGAGGAGATGGAGGCAGAGATCGGAGCGATACATCTACATACCAACCAAGGAGCACCTTGGGTTCCCGGAAGCTGGAAGAGGCCATGTAGAATCTTGGAGCCTTCAGAGATAGCATGGCTCCAAGACTTTGGTTTTGGGCTTCTAGCCTCCCGAACTGTGGGGTGATACATGTCTGCTCTTAAGGTCACCTGGTTTGTAGTACTTTCCGAGCTACAACAGCTCTAGGAAACTAACGCAGCTGCACAAGCCTGGCTTTCAATATTCTAGGAACCAGCAAGCAAGGATCTAGAGATTTTCCTCATTCGGTACGTAGACTTTTATTTGTTCCTCTTCTTCTCATTATGGCACTTCCACCCTGCCCTCCGTTCCGCCTCAGATCCTCTGTGGTTCAACGTTTCCCAGTACGTCAACCTCCAATATTATGCTGCAGTGGAGGAAGGATGACCTTCCGGTGGTGCAGGCTGGGGGCAGTGACCTCTTATTCGGAACTGGTGTTTTAACTGCTCCTTATACATATTATCAATCAGTCTTCCCACCCCCTTACCCTACCAATGGCTTGCTTGGTCCTTCTGAGTTCAAGTCTTTTCTGGGTTTTGTTCTTCAAATTTATGTTCTAATCTGCTTCCCTAGCAATGGAAGAGTAGGTAGGTTTTTGGTGCCTTTTTTTTTTAAATGTTCGTTTACTTTTCAAAAAGAGAGTGCAAGAGAGGGAGGGGCATAGAGAGAGGGGAACAGAGGATCCAAATTGAGCTCCGTGCTGACAACAGCAAGCTTGAGGAGGGGCTTGAACTCATGAACTTCGAGATGGCTACCTGAGCCAAAGTCAGATGCTTAACCGACTGAGCCACCCAGGTGCCCTGGTTTTCAGTGCTTTTAAGTCAGTTTTTACTCCTTTGTCTGCTTTTTATGCCACCAATATTTTATTTTTTATTCTTACAGATCTATATTTTTTGCTGCCAGCAATTAATTTGCTGCCAGTATATTTTACTTATGTATATATACTTTAAAATTTCATCCTTTGACTTTACTTATGTATATATACTTTAAAATTTCATCCTTTACTTATGTATATATACTTTAAAATTTCATCCTTTGATTCTTACGATTCTTATTCAATTTGGCATCCTGATTCGAAAATAAGCAATGAGAACTATGTTTTACAAGCATTGCGATACAGTGCTATCATTGTGATAGTTTTGCATTGATACCTAGATAAAAAACAACTTTGGAATTAAGGCAATAACTACATGTGTGAACCAAGCACATTACCCTGACATGGTGCTTAATAAAAAGCTCTTTCGCTTAGGTGATGGTTGAAACTGCTGGCATGCAAGTCGATTGCTTTGAAGGAAATTCCTCTGAAGGACAAGGTATGAATAGCTTTATTAATTTGAAAAATCCCTCCTACTGTCCTACAATGGCTGGACATGTCCACTCATGTCACTTGCAATCACTGTGCCCAGGGTCTTCTGGAACATCTAATGAACATCTGTTTTGTTTATACAAGATCATCTCACTTTGAGTAACCACCATCCTGACACGGTGGAGTCACCTGTGCCGGCACGTTTCCTAGAAGAGCTTCTCAGCCACGAGGGTAGGGTGGCTCAGGACATACTGCAAGATGGTCTTCAAACCACTTTCAACATTTCCAGAAAACTCACAGCCAACACAATTTAATAAGTCTCAATTAGCCATCCTGGAGAAAGTCTCTACGGTAGCAACACTGAGCACCTTCCTAAGCCAACTGGTAGTTGATAATCTGGTTCTTATCACAATATCCCTGGCACATGGAAACAAATACATTTTCAAGGGACACCTGGGTGGCTCAGTCGATCGAGCGTCCGACTTCAGCTCAGGTCATGATCTCACAGTTGTGGGTTCGAGCTCTCCGTCGAGCTCTGTGCTGGCAGCTCAGAGCCTGGAGCCTGCTTCTGATTCTGTGTCTCCCTCTCTCTCTGCCCCTCCCCTGCTCGAGCTCTGTCTCTCTCTCTCTCTCTCTCTCTCTCAAAAATAAATAAACCATTAAAAATAAATTAACAAAACAAAAATACATTTTCAAAATACCTTAATGTCTCTGACCTAATGTCCTTTTCAAGGTCTTGTACAAATTCTGACTGATAATATCTGACAATTTCTCAGATTTCCTTATTTGTTCTTGTTCACAAAATTTCAGTCAATACACATTCTTGAGTTTTTCTGGGATAAAAAAAAATCATCCATGATTATTTTGGTAGGATTCAGGAAGGACCAGAGAAAGGCTATGCCCAGGCAGGCAAGTCCGGAAATCCAATCCTATAACTTTTTAGAGGATCCAAGCTACCAGCTAAGTTACAAGAGAAGAGAATTTGTTCAGCTTGATGAAGGGCATCTAAAAAAAACCTACAGCTAATATAATACTTAATGGCAAAAGATTTAATACTTTCCCCCTAAGATCAGAAACAAAACAAGTATGTTCACTCTCATCACTTCAATGTAATATTGTACTAGAAGTTCCAGCCAGTGAAATCAGGCAAGGAAAAAAATTAAAAGGCACCCAGATTTGAAAGGAAGAAATGAAACTGTGTTTATTTATAGGTGATATAATTGTCCATATAGAAAATCCAGTGAAGGTACTAAAAAGGCTTCTAGAATATATGTTAGTTTAGCAAACTTACATTATACAAGATCAATTTGTGAAAATCAATTTTATCTTTATATACTAGCAAAGAGCAATGTAACATTGAAATTTTAGAAAAACACTATAAATTCCTAGTATAAAAATGAAACCAGGATAAATCTCACAAAGGATATGAAAGCTATAAAATATAGATATAATATAAATATAAAATATTTCTGAGAGAAATTTAAGAAGTCAAATAAATGAAGTGATATCTCATGTTCATGGGTTAGAAGACTCAATATTGTTTAGACGTCAACAATCCCCAAGTGAACTATAGTTTCAGCACAATTCTAATAAACATCCCAGCAGGCTTTTTATGTAGAAATTGACAAGCTGATTCCAGAATTCAAACAAAAATACAAAGATCCTACAATAGCCAAAATTTTGCGAAAGAAGAAAGAAGAACAAAGTTAGAGGACTACCAACACCTAACTTCAAGATTAATAGGGCTATAGAAATCTAGATAGTACGGTGTCATCACAGACAACAGTGGAACAGAATAGAGAGAAGAGAAGGAAAACCCCCACATGTGGATGACTGATTTTCCCAAAATGTGAAAGGAAATTCTGTAGAGAAAGGATAATGTTTCAACAGGAACAATCGGTCACTCATATGTAAAAAACAAACAAACAAAAAGCAATTTTCAATTAATGAGTTTCACCATATGCAAAAATAAACTCAAAATAGACCATGGGACTAAATGTAAAACCTAAACTTATACAACTTCTAGAAGAAAACAGAGGAAAAAAAATCTTTGTGACTTTGGGTGGGGCAAAGATTTCTTAGTATGACACCAAGAATATAATCCATAACAGAAGAAATCGATAAAGTGGAGGTGAGCCAAATTTAAAACGAATGCCCTTTGGGGGGCCTGCATGGCTCAGTCAGTTAAGCGTCTGACTCTTGATTTTGGCTCAGGTCATGATGTTACGGTTGTGGGATCGAGCCCTGTGTCGGGGTCCACGCTGACAGTGTTGTTGTGGAGCCTGCTTGGGATTCTCTCTCTCTCCCCCTCTCTCTCTGCTCCTCCCCTGCTCACATGCTTATGCACTCTCTCTCTCAAAATAAATAAATAAACTTAAAAAAAAAATGAAATGAATGTCCTTCAAAAGGCAACGTTAAAAGAATAAAAAGCCAAGCCACAGATTCAGAGAAAATATTTGCAAAGTAGAATTTAGATAAAGGGTTGTATCTAAAATATATTAAGAACTAAAGGTCAATAATAAGGGAACAAAGAACACCTAAAATATGGGCAAAAGAGTTGAACAGACACTTCACCAAAGAAGGTATATGGGTGAAAAGATGCTCAACATCACTAGTCATTAGAGAAATGCAAATTAAAATCAGAGTGCTATATCCCTGCATACCTATTACAATGGATAAAATTAAAAAGACCAAATAGGGGTGCCTGGGTGGCTAAGTCAGTTGAATGTCCCACTCTTGGCTCTGGCTCAGGTGATGACCTCACAGTTTGTGAGATCAGGCCGGGTATCGTGCTCTACGTTGGCAGCGTGGAGCCTGCTTGGGATTCTCTCTTTCCCTCTCTCTCCGCCCCTTCCCCACTTGCTCTCTCTCAGAAAATAAATAAACACACATTAAAAAAAAACAAAAGACTGACTACACCAACTGTTAGCAAGGGTGTGGAGAAACTGGGCCTTTCCTACACTGCTGGTGGAAACATGAAATAGCATAACCACTTCGGAAAACGACTTGTCAGCTTCTTTAAAAGTTAAACATACACCTTTCCTATGAACCTGCCACTCCGGTGCTAGGTATTTACTCAAGGGAAATGAAAGCATCTCTCCATACAAAGACTTGTATATAAACGTGTGCAGAAATTTTACGTAACAGCCCAAACCTGGAAACAACAAAATGTCCAGCACGTAATGGATGAACAGACTGTAGCCTATCCGTACAATGAAACGAAATAGAAACGCAATAGAAGGAGTGAACTGTTGACACATTACAACATAAATCTCAAAAAAATTAGGCTGAGTGCAGGAAGCCAGACACAAAAGATGCACACTGTATGATTTATCCTTATGAAAGTCTAGGAAATGCAAACTCACGTGTAGTGACCAGAAAGCAGATCAGTGGTTGCCTGGGAATGGGTAGGGAGAGGTAGGAAGGAGAGATTACGAAGAGGCACGAGAAATTTGGGGGGATTATCTTGATCGTGGTAGTGGCACTGGTGTGCGTGCGCACACACACACACACACACACACACAAGTGTACACTTTAAATATGTATCATTTAGGGGCGCCCGGGTGGCTCAGTCAGTTAAGCGGCCAACTTCGGCTCAGGTCATGACCTCGCGGTCCGTGGGTTCGAGCCCCGCGTCGGGCTCTGTGCTGACAGCTCAGAGCCTGGAGCCTGTTTCAAATTCTGTGTCTCCCTCTCTCTCTGACCCTCCCCCGTTCATGCTCTGTCTCAAAAATAAAATAAACGTTAAAAAAAAAAATGTATCATTTATGGCATGTTAAGCATGCCTCAATAAAGCTACTAAAGTTCAACTCTAATTAATTTGGTGAAGTTGCAGGATGGGGCAGAGAAATAGATACAGTTTAGTCACCAAGTTTAACTAAAAATATGATCGCATACCGTGTAAAAGAATCCTGTTCTCATTTCAAAAAGCACTTTTAAGAACTTTTGCTTGCTGTAGGTCTTTCTATCACTCATTAATACTTCCATTCATTTCTGTCTCATCTTGTTCCCGACCTAACCAAGTTCTGGGTTGGGTACTAGGGATGGGCCCCGATGCAATGAATTACCAAAGGCGGCTGGAATGTTACTGCCCGAGGATTCATTCCTTAGTTAAATCAGGTACAGATCTGTCCATGAAGCAAGAGGATAGACGAAGCAATCTTTCAAGTTCTTTTCAATAAATTCATCGCTTAGTCATATCATAAATGGTTAACCGTGAAAATGAAGGAGCAGGTGGGTTAGATAATGGGTCTTGGCATTTGCAGTTTCATATACGCCCCCTCCCTTCTCACCCCTTAGTCCAACCCTTGACTCTATAGGTTCCCGGAATGGGTGGAACGAGCACGAGAGAAGCACACATGCGAGGTATGCCCAGGACAGGTAGGGACATGCCAGAGGCACACCTACACCATGATTGGTGGATCTGGATTGGAATTCTTCTCCTCAGAAGTGCTTCAATCGTACATCACTTCTTTAATAAAAGGAGCCTCTGGTTTTACTAGTTATATGTTACTCACAACCATAGTGGGCAAGTCGTGTTTTTAATCTGAAATGTTTTTGTGCCCACAGTGATTGGGGAGTTCCCAAATGGTCAGGAATTCAGAATTCAGAAACCAAAACTCCCAGATCTCAAAAATCTTTAAAATAGAAACCAGAAGGCTCCAGTCTGGAATAGCACTTTACAAATGAGGTAAAGCAATTGACTAAATTGTTAAAGGAATCAGGAAGGAAAAAGGAAGAAAATTGGGGAAAACGAGACCCTTGAGGGTAGTGTCTACACTTTATTACCTCCGTATTCATGTTGCCAAGCACGGTAGGTAGACATCTGTTGGACATCTATCCTGTTGGGTGTGATTTGCATTCTTTTCCTCTTACTCTGATACTGGGCCACTCCTTTCCTGTGGGGGAGTCATTTTGTGTGAATCTGGTGAGACTCTCACTGCTCACTAGCTCACGGGTGACAAGGACTGGCAATTCATTTCCTCAGGAACAGTGATGGATTCAGAAATAGGCACATGAACTAGCTGGGCCCGTTGCAGTTTTCCCAAGGCTTTTCTTGCTTGTTTGTTGGACAGACTTTTCTGAGATATAGACATAGCTTCTGACTATAGGAAAAAAATATGAGGCTGTGAAGACTGTGTTTGAGCACCCGCCCCCCCCCCCCCAATCCAGCTGTCACTAAAAGTAGCCATGATCTTTTTTCTGTTTGAGCTAGCTTGAGTTGGGAAAGTCATTGGCAACCAAAAGAATTCCAACTAATGCCACCAGGATGATTTAATGACATCCTTGAAAAGAGGATTTTGAAAATAAATATGAAGATCAGCTGTCTTCCGACTCAATGAAACCAAAATATAAGAAAATAAAATCCAACCACACCTTGAGAGAGTATGGCTTGCAAGAAGGAACAATTTGCAAATAGTAAAATCTTTTAGACAATGAATGGAGGTCGTGAGGGAATCTACAAACTTTCTTTTTTTTGTAGAATTAAAAATTTTTTTTTAGAATTTAAAAGAAATCTGGAATTTCTTTTTTTTTTAGAATTTAAAATCTTTTAAACAATGAATAGAGGTTGTGAGAGAATCTACAAGCTTTCCTTTTTGTAGAATTTAAAAAATTTTTTAGAATTTAAAAGAAATCTGTAATTTCTTTTTTTTTTTTTAGAATTTAAAATCTTTTAAACAATGAATAGAGGTCATGAGGGAATCTACAAATTTTCTTTTTTTTTTTTTTTTTAAGAATTAAAACAAATTTCAAAAGTGGTGTAGCTACCTGGATCTGGAGAATGAATAGCATCTCAAACACCTCTGAGAAGCCATCTGGGTGGCTCAGTTGGTTAAGTGTCCAACTCTCCATCTGGGCTCAGGTCATGATCTCATGGTTTGTGAGTTCGAGCCTCCTTCTCCCCTGTCAGTCTCTGGACTGGCAGCGTGGAGCCTGCTTGGGATTCTGTCTCTCCCTCTCTCTGCCCCTCCTCTGCTTGCATGCGCGTTCTCTCTCTCTCAAAATAAATCAACTCAAAAAAAAAAAAAAAAAGACTTCTGAGAATGCAACTATAGCCTCTGTGTCTAAGTTGCACTAATTAGGAATAAAATGAAGCTGGGGCTCCTGGGTGGCTCAGTCAGTTAAGCATCCGACTTCGGCTCAAGTCATGATCTCATGGTTCCTGAGTTCGAGCCCGCATCGGGCTCCCTGCTGACAGCTTGGAGCCTGGAGCCCGCTTCCGATTCTGTGTCTCCCTCTCTCTCTGCCCCTCCCTTGTTTGTGTTATAAATAAATAAGTCCCTTAAAAGAATAAAATGAAGCTACATTTCCTTTAGTATCCTGATTGCAATGACTTATCCTGACTGCCCCTGCCTGCGCGCTGACTTTCCTAGTCTCTGCCCCTGGATGCCCTGTCTTTCCACCAAGTTCCCCCGACACTCTCTCACATGCCAGGGACACAATTACTCTCAGTCTTCTACTCTTGTCTTCTCATCAGCTTGCTTGACTGTCTGGGTTCTCCAAGAGGAGTCCGTCCGTGGTCAAGGAGCAGTCCTGTCTCCTGAATCTCCTACTGCCTCCTTGGGCTGCCAGAGCTGTGTGACTTCTTATGTGAAGGGAGGGAGACCAGCTTCCCTGTGAATGAAAACCACCTGCTGTCAGCTGGGGCCCGAGAGAGCACGAAAACCTCACCAGGTCGCTCTTGAAAGCATGGTAAGCCGTAAGTTCAAACACGGTCTCTCATGTACATACATATGTACACACACACACAGGTACACACACTCATCATGTACATACGTATGTACATACACACACGCAGATACACACACACACACAGATACACACACACAGGCAAATACGCTGCTTTTTAGGCATAGAACACAACTCTTTCTCTAAAGTCCGTAGTCGGTCTGCCTACAGCCAGGACAAACTTGAGCTTTGTCATATTGAACAGTGCAGTAATATGGAGCCTTCCACATTTCCATTAAAAAATTTTTTTAATGTTTTTATTTTTGAGAGAGAGAGAGAGAGAGAGAGAGAGAGAGAGAGAGAGTGAGTGCAGGAGGGGCAGAGAAAGAAGGAGACACAGAATCTGAAGCAGGCTCCAGGCTCTGAGCTGTCCGTACAGAGCCTGACGCAAGGCTCAAACTCATGAACCTTGAGATCATGACCTGAGATAAAGTCAGACTCTTAACTGACAGACCCACCCAGCAGCCCCTCATGTTTCTACTTTAAAAGAAGCTCTTCTTTTGGGATGAGCACTGGGTGTTGTATGGAAACCAATTTGACAATAAATTTCATATATTAAAAAATAAATAAAATAAAATAAAATAAAATAAAATAAAATAAAATAAAATAAAATAAAATAAATGCAAAAAAAATAAATAAAAGAAGCTCTTCAGTTTACTTTCTTTAGTGGGACTGGTATAATTGATCACTTTCTTCTTTATAATGTTCTGTATTCTTTGGATTTTTACTCTTTTGTTTTGGTATTGCTGTTTTATGAGTGAAGCATGGAACCCTTATCTCCCTTTTCCCATTACTCACTCCCTAATTGTCTTGCCCATTTCCTCTACATATGTGGAGAATCATGCCAGACACTGCTATAATTTTTGCTTCAACAATCAGACATAATTTAGAAAACTCGAGAAGAAGAGCCTGTTATATTTATCCATATTTGTACTCTCCATTGTTCTTTCTTCCAGATGTTCCAAGATCTTTTACAATTTTCTTTCTTTTTGAATCCCTTTTGCCATTCTTTTGGGGGTGGTCTGCTGGTGACAAATTCTTTTAATTCTTCTTCCTCTGAGAGCGTCTTGATTTCCCCTTCATTCCTAAAAAGTATTTTCCCTGGATGTACAATTCTGAGTTCACAGTTCATTTCTCTAAACGTTTCAGAAATGTTTTGCCACTTTCTTTTGGCCTCCATGATTTCGGATGAACAATCTGCTCTCATTCAAAATGTTTTTACTCTATGAGTAAAGCATTGTTTCTGTCTCTTGCTTTCAAGATTTTTTTTCTCTGTCTTTAGTCTTATGGCGTGTCCTGGCAAGAATTTCTTTGGGCTTATCCTGTTTGGGGTTCACTAGCTTCTTGGATCTATAGGGTATACATGATGCGAGGTTCAGAGACATGCCAGCCATTACTTTGTCAAACACCTTCGCAGCCTCATACTCTTTCTCCTCTCTGACGACACAAATGAAAGCCTTTCAGTCTGTTTTCTTTCCACCATTCATTTTCGGCAAGTTTCATTGATCTAACCTTAAACCCATCGATTTATTCTCACCTCCTCTGCAGTCAGCTGTTGAGCCCATCCAGTGAGTTTTCATATTTTATTATAGGTTTCATTTCCACAATTTTCACCGGACTCTTCTTTATAATTTCTGTTTCTTTGCCGAAACAGAATTTCGGCATCACAATTTCTCATTGAAGCATTCTTTACGATGGCGGCTTTAAAATCCTTGTCAGATAATTTCGACGTCTGTTGTCATCTGGTCTTGCCATCTGTTGATTGTCTTTTCTCATTCCAGCAGAGATTTTCTTCTTTCTTAGGAAAATGATTGATGTTTTAAATTAGTTTCACGTACTTTGGTTATTGTGTCATGAGACTCTGGATCTTATTTAAATCTTCAGTTTTAGTGGGTTTCCTCTGACACTACCCCCCCCCCCCCCCCAAGAGGAAGGATGATGCCGCCATTCACTGTCAGGTGGGATGGAAGTCCAAGGTCTTCCTGTGGTGTCCTCTGAGACTTCAGAAGATGGAGGTGCTTGTTCCTGACTGATTAGGATGAAAGTCCTGGCTCCTCACTCGGCCTTCTCTGACACCACCCCAGTTGGGGCAGAGGTGGAGAAAAGGAATGCTCCATCCCAGTTCAGTGAGGGCAAAGTCTAGGTCTCCCACTCAGTCTCTGTTGATAGGGGTGCAGGTGGGGCTCAGTTTTTCCCGTGGCATTTGACTGCAGTAGGCTACTTATTGTCTACAAGTTTTCATTCTTGCTAGACTGCCACCATCCTTTGGTGTAAAGGTCTACATCTGTGTTTTCGTCTACATCTGTTGGCATTTCTGTGTTGTTAGCCTCTCCAGCACCCAGCTGAGACTGAGAAAATTCAGGGAACTCAGTGCATGCCATTCTTTGGGTTCTGAACTCCCTAGCCATTCTTTTTCTTTGCTCACGTTTTCAAGGTCTTCTTCAATTTATTTTATATATGATATCCAAGGTGTTTAGTTGTACTTAGTAGAAGGAATAAGAAGTGTGTCTATTCCATTTCATCTGCGACCAGAAGTTTCTTTAGTGTACTTTCCATACTTAAAATGCTCAGCTGGGAGTCATATTGTTTGTATTTAAGTCCCAACTACGCCATCTGAGATCATTCTTTGAGTCTCTGTTTTCTCATCTGTGAAATGGAGATTAAATTAGCACTTGCCTCATGGGGCTGTAGTGAGAATCAAATGAACACACACACACACACACACACACACACACACACACACACGCACACACCCAGTACCAGTGGCTGGCCCAGTAAGTGCTCAACAAAGCACTGAGCTGTTATTATTTACAGTAGCATAAGGTATATATCTACTGGATAGATTGGCCCCACCCATGGGTTAGTAGGCTGTAGTTTCTCCTTTCAAGGTTTTGTGCTAGCTATTATGTGCCAAAGAAGGTGTCTCAAGTCCACCCCTGAACTTGAACCCACACTTGAACCCAACCTCTTGACTGCATTGTACCTTACTTAAGGTTTCAACACTTCCTCAGTACCAACAGCAGGCCCTTCCCTCCTGGGCACCATTTCCCATATAATTGCTCCGGGAAATTGGAGCTTTCTACTTTCCACTGCCTCAAGTGTTCTTAGAGATCTCTCCTTAGTTTCCTCCAAAGCACCTTATATAACAGGCTCACCAAACGTTTTAACATTACACACACACACACACACACACACACACACACACACACACACACACACACACGTATATATGTTAGTACAGAGAAAACAGAACTTTAAAAGTGTATATCAATCATCACTACTCCTAAATCAGCCATGCTACAAAATCTTGAGTATTTTGTGTCAGCTGAAAGCTCTTGAAAGTGTTTGTCCAAATAATACAGCTCTTACAACCTATAAAGCAAAAGACAGCACAGGGATGGGACAAGTCGATATGTTTTGCTGTGCTCACGAGCATAGCTGCCATCTGTCACCATGCAGTGCTCTTATCATATCATTCACCGTGTCCCCCATGCTGCACCTTTCATCCCTGGGACTCACTTATTCCATAACCGGTAGCCTATACCTCCCACTCCCCCTCATCCATTTTGTCCATCCCCCCAACCTCTCCCCTCTGGCAGCTATCAGTTTGTTCTCTGTATTTATGGGTCTGTTTCTGCTTTTTTGTTTGTTTTGTTTTTTTTAGATTCCACATGTAAGTGAAATCCTATGGTATTTATCTTCCTCTGACTTATTTCACTTAGTATAACCTCCTCTAGGTCCATCCATGTGGTTGCAAATGGCAAGAGACAATGATAGTTTTTAAAACAACAGTATTTATCTTGTCCCTATACCACTAAAAACAATCTACAACAAAGGAGTATTGAAACCATCTTTTAAAAAATGTTTTCTGTGTCTTTCTACTAAGAATTCAAACATCTTAAGAAATAATTAAATAGCTCTAATTCATACAATGATACACTCTTCAAATAAAGATATATCTTTTCATGCATCCAAGAACTAGTCACAAAATATGATTTTTAAAAACAATATATTTCAAAAAAATAGAAATAGCATAGGCAACGTTAGTTTTTGGCAATATTATTTTGTACCAGCCATAATTAAATTAGAAATTAATAACAAAAGTATACCAACAAATCATAAACATTTTTTGTATCAAGGAAGATATTGAAATGAGGTGTGAAAACAGTGAAACATCTGAGATACACACAAAGCAGGTGCTTGGAGGAAAAGGGAAAGTCTTAACACTGAATTTTTTTAAAAAGCAAGGTTGACAGTAAAATAATTCAATGTACAAATCAAGAAATCGGAAAAGCACAGGAAAATAAGTCTAATGGTATAAAAGTTAATGGATTAATAAAGATAAAAGCGGAAGTCAGAAACTGAAAAAACTAGCAGATCCGAGAAATTAAATCTGAAACCTAATTCTTCAAAAATAAAGCAAGATAAGTCAACTGTTATTCAATTTAACTAAGGTTAAAAGAGTAAAATTATGAATGCAGAAAATAAGAATTTATATGAGAGACTCAAACATAGATACAGGAGAAATTAAAAGATTTAGGAGAGACTACCTTGTACATCACTATAAAATAAATTTGAGGACCTGGTCCAAATGAGGGATTACTAAAACTGATCTCAGAATGAAAAGAAAATATAGGGACTGATTACCATAGAAAAAGCATATGTAGGGGCACGGGGGTGGCTCTGTCGGTTGAGCATCTGACTCTTGACTTTGACGCAGGCCATGATCTCATGGTTCGTGAGTTCGAGCCCCACATCAGGCTCTGCATTGTCAGTGCAGAAACTGCTTGGGATTCTCTCTCCCTCTCTCTCTTCCCCTCTCCTGATAGTGAACTCTCTCTCTCTCTCAAAGTAAATAAATAAACATTTAAAAAGTGTGTGTATGGGGAAATATTAAAGAGGTATTCCCTAGAAGGTGCCCTGATACAGATATTTTTACTTAAGACTTCTACCAAATCTTCAAGAAATAATGACTTTGTGCTTCTATGTTCTAAAGTATGCAAGGATAAGACTTCTAAATTTCTGAAGAAGTGAATATAACTACAAATGCAATACAAAAAAATAAAATTATAGTTCAATATCACTTATGAATATGTATATAAAAATCCTAAGTAGTGATACCCATAAAAAAAAAAACCCTAAATACCATATTAGCAAGCAGTTAAGAAATACATTAAACAAATAATATAACTTGACTAAGTGGTATTTACTCCATGAATGCAAGGATTTTTCAGTAATTCACCATTTAGTAGAGAAAAAGTGGGAAAATAATATAATTATCTCCACATACACTGAAAAGCATTTGATGAAGCCCAACATCCATTTTTTAGAACAGCTCTTAATAAAATAGGAATACTAAGATGGCTTAGTCAATAAATTATATCGAGATAACTGGCTAGTCACCCAGAAAAGAGAATTGGATGACTGCTTCTCACTTTACACCAAAGCAAATTACAGATGCATGAGATTACATTTAAAAAATAAACTTATTAAAGTATTAGAAGAAAATATGACAGAATTTCCAAAAGAATCTTGAGCAAGGAAAAAACTTGCCCAGCACCACACAAAAATCAAGAAACAACAGATTTGTATATTCCACTACCTAGAAACAGAAAACAAAGCTGCAAAGCATTGAAATTCCATAAACAAAGGAAAAGGAGAAATGATAAACTTGGAAAAATATTCATATCACATCACAGAGAGTTAATTTTCCTACACAGTGTCTACAAATTAATAATAAACAGCCAAAAGCCAATATAAAAATGGCAAAGAACATAACTAGATAATGAACAGAAAGAGAAATGCAGATGTTCTTAAACATATAATACATGCATAATCTCATTAATTACAAGAGACACTTTTTCTTTTTTTTTATGTTTATTATTTTTGAGAGAGAGAGAGAGAGAGAGAGAGAGACAGAGTGCCAGTGGGGGAGGGGCAGAGAGAGAGACACACCCACACACAGATCCAAAGCAGGCTCCAGGCTCTAAGTTGTCAGCACAGAGCCCAATGCAGGGCTCGAACTCACGAATTGTGAGATCACGACCTGAGCTGAAGTCAGATGCTTAATTGACTGAGACACCCAGGCGCCCCAAGAGACTCCTTTTCTTATATGCCAAACTGACTACACATCATGTTGGTGAGGGTTGGAGAAACAGCCATTCCCTTCTATTTTTAGTGATAGTGAAAACTGATTTAACTTCTGTGGAAAGCACCTTAGCAATATCTGCCCAAATTCAAATACATGCACCCTCTGACTCAGGAATTTCACTAATAGGAGTTTATCCTACGAAAATATTCATAATTTCTGATACTTCATACGAAGATTCACTATAGCATTGCCATATATATTTACTTAATAGCTAAACATTGCAAAGCTACATGTCCAAAATTAGGGGGCCAATTTCCTAATTACAGTAGATGCATGCAACGGAGTCCTCAACAGCTCTCACAGAAGGAAGAATACTGTGTGCACTGGGTAAGACACATCTCCCAGACACATTATCAAATAAAAAGGCAAAAGGCAAAACAGTGAGAGTGTATGATACAATCCGTTTATATAAAACAAAAATAAACCCACAAAAATGCATATTTAATACAGCTATTTTATATGTACATACTATACATTTTCCTATATTTCTCTAAGGTGACCCGAGACACCGGCAATCCTGGTTACCTCTTAAGAGTGAACTGGGTGCCTTGAAGGAAAGACGCAGACAAAGATACCCTTGTCTTCCGTCAGATTCTCTAGACACCGAGGCTGAGATAGGGATTATTGAATGTGTGATTTCAGAAGGGGAGATAAGAAGGATAAGGCAGGAACCAAAAGCTAAGCAAGAAGGTGTCTTAGCCGGAGTCTAGACTAAGTTCTGGACTGTGCGTTTTGTCCCAGCGTCGGTCCTACCTTGAAACAAGGGGCCCGGGTCTTGGTGCCTTTATCCGTCAATCCTTGGCTGTGAGCTGCCTCTGGAGGAGGGAGGATCCTCTCGGGAGGCTGTTATTGGCTAAAGGCAATTGTCTAGAAAAGGAGCAGCTCTGAGCAATTAGCAATCAATCTCCAGAGCAGTGGGGGAAGGAGCATGATTAGAAGCAGGGATCCGGGCCCAGTAGTTGCCTACTGCAACCTCACTGTACTTTTTGAAAGCTGTAGAGTATGTACGGACCTCTTCCAAAAAAAAAAAAAAAATTCAATTAAAAAACCAGTATTCCAGAAGGGTCTCTTTGTGGTTTGTCTAGATTCTAAATTCAGCATGAATGCCAAAATGTAAACGGGAAAAGTGAGCCTTAGACATCCTTAGCAGGGCTCCAATTTAGGACCAGATGTTCGTCATTTTTTCCCCCAGGATTGGAACAAATTGTGTTTTTTTGGACGAACACCACGTGAAATAGTTGGCTTGCATTTGTGTGACCTTCTGTTTGAAACATTTACCACGTTAAACACTGGACTTGTATTCATTGGTGCGAGGCCCCGGGACATGGAGAGGAACGGAGGGAAGAGTGGAGTTTTATGTGCGATCGCTCCAGGATGGAATCGTGTGTGGGTCTGTAGCCTTTATTTTTCCATACTAAATGTAGTCGTGAGTGTAGCACATGTCACACAGGAAAAATTACCCGGACTGGACAAAATGAAAAGATAAGTAAGGGATATTTTAACATCGTATTAGAGAATTTTCTAACAGACTCACCTGAGTTGTAGCTCTCAAGAATATCACTTTGTCTGAGCACTGATTCGGGCCCAGATGTCTCCTAACTCCGTAAAGTTAGATGTTAACTTGTAAAACTTGCAAGGTACGATTCCCCTCCCCCCACCCCCAATCTGGTAAATAAGACGAACACAAAGGTTATGGTTTTATTGCCTTGTGGGATATGATCCTGTTCCACGTCTAACTCAGCAATGTGATTTCAGCATCCCTGTTCCCCCTGACGTTTCCATCTCCGTTTTTCATATCCTCATCAAACTATTTTCTCTGTTTTCTGTTTTCTTCATTAGTGAGTTAAGTAAAATATTGACATGTACAAATTATCTTGATAATCATGCTTTTTAAAAAATTTTTTAATGTTTATTAATTTTTGACAGAGAGAGAGAGAGACAGAGCATGAGCGAGGGAGGGGCAGAGCGAGAGAGAGGGACACAGAATCCAAAGCAGGCTCCAGGCTCTGAGCTGCCAGCACAGAGCCCGACGTGGGGCTCGAACTCACGGATCGTGAGATCATGACCTGAGCCGAAGTCGGATGCCCAATTGACTGAGCCACCCAGGCGCCCTGATAATCATGCTTTTTAAAAAATTTGAGAAAGTATGCTTTTTCAGTGTGAATTAACAGAATGTACATTTATGTGGTTAAAAGCACGCACTACGTAGCTTGCTAAAAAATAATACATTGACTGACAGTGAATCCCAGTGGAATAAAACACTACTAGATTCATTACACATTATCTTCTCTCTGGAGGGCATGGTTGCATGTGTTTTAATCTAAGCTCATGAGTCTCGCCTGGCTGCTGAAGTACTTGACGTGTATAGATAGTGCTTTGAAAAATAGCTTCACCAGGAAAGAGAATAAAAAGGAAAACATTCATATATTTTTCCTGATGCATTTCCCCCCCAAATCCACGTACCATGTTTAAGCAAATAAAAATATAGGACATCTAGTTAAATTTGAACTTCATGTGAACAATTAAGAATTTTTGGTATACGTCTGTCCCAAATATTATGTGTACTTTATCTGAAAAGCTTACCTGGGGTATCTCAGAGGTCAGATGGGATTGTGGGAAACTTGGGGCAAGAAGGTGATTGGCCGCAATGCCAGAAATGCAAAGGGCCATAGGCACAGACTGAGTGCTGTGCTCCGAATACCAAAGGCCAAACCCAGGATGTAGAAACCTGTTCCAAGTTCATTCCGAGGAGTGAACGATAGGCGTTGAGTGAGAAGCCGGGTGGCAATGGAACAGGGCAAACAGCTAGAGCCAGAAATGGGGCCAATCTGAAGAATTCACAGAGCTGCTCTGAAGGTTAATGTGGTGAGTGGGTTCTTACTGCTCTGGAGGGTCCATCCAGATAAAGGAGTTGACTAGACATATCTAAAAATTCAGGGTCAGGGAAGACATATTTTTAAAATTGTGGCAAAACACATATAACTTAAAATTTACAGTTTTAACCATTTTACCTGTACAATTCAGCAGCATTAAGCACATTCATGGGGTTGTACAAAGCATCACCACTATCAGTTTCCAGAACCTTTTTCGTCTTCCCAAGTAGCACCTCTCTATTCACTTATTCATAACTCCCCCGTCCCTGGTCACTTCTATGAATTTGCTTACTCTAAGTACCTCATACAAATAGAATCATACAATCTATTTCTGTGTCTGGGTTATCTCCCTAAGCATAATGTTTTCAAGGTTCATCCATGTTGTAGTATATATTAAAATTTCATTCCTTTATTTTTTAAATTTTTTATTAAAAAATCTTTTTTGATGTGTATTCATTTTTTGAGTGACAGAGAGACAGCACAAGCAGGAGAGGGGCAGACAGAATCCGAAGCAGGCTCCAGGCTCTGAGCCGTCAGCACAGAGCCCGACGCGGGGCTCGAACTCAAACGGTGAGATCATGACCTGAGCTGAAGTCGGACACTTAACTGACTGAGCCACCCAGGCACCTCAGAATTTCATTCCTCTTTAAGGCTGAATACATACCCACTGTATGTGTATACACACACACACGACACATTTTGTTTACCCATAAAATGACATGTTTGTAAACATTTTTTATTTGTAAAAAATAATTTTTTGTAAACGTTTAATTTAATTTTTGTAAATATTTCATAATTTTTTAATTTAATTTTTTGCAAGCATTTATTTTATTTTAATTTATTAACGCTTATTTATTTATTTATTTATTTTCCAACGTTTATTTATTTTTGGGACAGAGAGAGACAGAGCATGAACGGGGGAGGGGCAGAGAGAGAGGGAGACACAGAATCGGAAACAGGCTCCAGGCTCCGAGCCATCAGCCCAGAGCCCGACGCGGGGCTCGAACTCACGGACCGCGAGATCGTGACCTGGCTGAAGTCGGACGCTTAACCGACTGCGCCACCCAGGCGCCCCTTATTTATTTATTTTGAGAGAGACAGCATGTGCAAGCAGGGGAAGGGGCAGAGAGAGAGAGAGAAAGAATCCTAACAGGGTCCGAGCTGTCAGCGCAGAGCCTGATTGATGCAGGGCTCTATCCCCTGAACCGTGAGGTCATGACCTGGGCCAAAACCAAGAGTTGGATGCTTAACTGACTGGGCCACCCAGGGCCCCAGACATTTTAGTTTTTAATTTTCCTGTGTAAGATGCCTATTCCTATATTATGTCATAAGGAGAACATTTTAATTTTTCTACGTTTTTATTTGCTTATGTATTTGTTGCTAAAAAATACCCATTCCATATTTATGTGTATTAAAATGCAGCCTTCAAATGAAAAAAAAAAATCGAGGAGTCGGCACAATGTTACATTAGTTTCAAGTGTGCACCAGAGTGATCCAACTCTCTGTACGTTATGCCATGGTCACCACAGGTGTAGCCACAGGTCACCATCCAATGCTGTTACAGTATCATTGCTTGTATCCTTTATGCTGTGCCTTTTCCTGTGACTTAATTCCTCCATAACTGGAAGCCTGTATCTCCCACTCCCCTTCACCCGTTTTGCCGATCCCCTCACCCCCTTTCCTCTGGCAACCATCAGTTTGTTTTCTATATTGATGGGTCTGATTCTGCTTTTTGTTTGTTTATACATTTGTTTTGTTTTCAGATTCCACATATAAGTGAAATCATATAGTTTTTATCTCTCTTAGCCTGACTTACTTCACTTAGCATAGTTCCCTCTAGGTCCATCCATGTTGTTGCAAATGCAAATCATATATGCATATGTGTCTGTGTGTGTATATATATGTCTATCTATCTTCCTTATCTATTTTATATATATACACACACACACAGATTATACATATATAATCTTCCTTATCCATCCATCTGTTGATAGACACTTACGTTGCTTCCATAATTTGGCTATTGTAAATAATGCTGCAATAAACATGGGGGTGTGTATATCTTTTGGAATTGGTGTTTTCGTTTTCTTTGGGTAAACACCCAGAAGTGGAATTATGGCATCCATGGTATGTCTATGTTTAATTGAGGAACCTCCATACTGTTTTCCACAGCGGCTGCACCAGTTTACATCCCTACCAACAACAGTACACGAGGGTTCCTATTTCTCCACGTCCTTGCCAACACTTGCTGTTTCCTGGCTTTTTTATTTTGGCCATTCTGACAAGTATGAGGTGGTTTTCATTTGCATTTTCCTAATGAGTGACGTTAAGGATCTTTTCATGTATCTGTTGACCATCTGTATGTCTTCTTTGGAAAAATGTCTATTCAGGTCCTCTGCCCATTTTTTAATCAGATTGTTTGAATGATACCTACTCAAAACTGCTCTAGGGGCGCCTGGGTGGCTCAGTCAGTTAAGCGTCCTACTTCAGCTCAGGTCATGATCTCAGGGTGCATGGGTTTGAGCTCCGGGTCGGGCTCTGTGCTGACAACACAGAGCCTGGAGCCTGCTTTGGAGTCTGTCTCCTGGTCTTTCTGTTCCTCCCCTGCTCCCACTCTCTCTCTCTCTCTCTCTCTTTCTCTCTCTCAAAAATAAATAAAGATTAAAACATTTTTTTCTAATTGCTCTAGAGTCTTTGGATAGACTGGGTAGCTCTGTTAACTTGGGCTAGGCTTTTGTGATCTCAGCTGAATTGCCTGTCATATCTGTGGTACCTTCTAGGTTGGCTGGGAGCTGGCTAGTCTGGGGCAGCCTCACCGAGGGTGACTTATCTCGCTCCATGTGGTCACTTATCCTCCAGTAGGCTACCATGATCACGTGGTAGTAAAATAAGGAGGAGGGTGGAAGGTGTCTCTAAGCCTAGGGTTGGAATTACCACGATGTCCCTCTTGCCTCATTCTTTGTGGTCAAAGTAAGTCACAAGGCCAAGCTGGATTCAAGGGATGAGAAATGAGTCCAGCTTTTGATGGGAGGAGCTCAAAATTCATGGCATCTGGGGTGCCTGAGTGGCTCAGTTGGGTAAGCATCCAACTTTGGCTCAGGTCATGATCTTGTGGTTTGTGAGTTCGAGCCCCACATTGGGCTCTGTGCTGTCAGTGTGGACTCCCCTTCGGCCTCTGTCTCCCTCTCTCTCTGCCCCTCCCCTGCTCACTCAAAATAAATCTCTCTCAGAAATAAGTAAACATTAAAGAATTTTTTTTAATCATGGCATCTATCCATATATGGGGAAGGAAATAATTGTGGCCATCTGTGCCAAAAGGCTACCACAACCTAAATAATAACATCATTTTATAAGTTTGTTTTCTACTTCTCAAATTGATCTACAGAATCCATGCAACCCCTATCAAAATTCTGTGGGTTTTTTTTTTTACAGAAGTGGACAAGCTTATTCTAACATTCATATAAAATTTTAAGGGACCAAGAAGAGACAACACATTCTTGAAAAAAAGAAGAGGGAAGTTGGAGGATTTACACATCCCAATTTACAAACTTACTACAAAACAACAGTAATCAAGACCATGTATTGGCATAAGGATAGCAATGTAGAACAACGGAATGGAATTGAGATATAAATAAACCTCCATAAATAAATGTCTGCATCTATGGTCAATCGAAACTTGACAGAATGCCAGGACCGTTCAGTGTGGGAACAATAGTGTTTTCAGTAATTGGTGCTGGGACAACTGGACATGGAAAAGAAGGTGGTTGGATCCCTATCTCACATCACATTCAAAATTGAACTCACAGCAGATCAAAGACCTAAATATAACAGCTAAAACATGAATGCTCTTGGAAGAAAACGTAGTAAATCTTCATGACCTCCTTCCTATTTAGCAATAGATTCTTAGACGTGATACCTAAAATATGAGCAACAAAAGAAAAAAGTAGACTATTTGGATATTTTGAAATTAAATACAATTTATTGTTAAATTGGTTTCCATACAACGATAAATTGGATTTAAGCCAAATTGAAAACTTGTAGTGTCATGTTTCAAACAACACTATCAAGAAAGTGCAAAGAAAACCTACAGAATGGGTGAATGTATGTGCAATCATATATCTGATTAGGGACTTATATCTAGAATATATAAAGAACTTTTATTTATTTTTTTTTTAATTTTTTTTTCAACGTTTATTAATTTTTGGGGCAGAGAGAGACAGAGCATGAACGGGGGAGGGGCAGAGAGAGAGGGAGACACAGACTCTGAAACAGGCTCCAGGCTCTGAGCCATCAGCCCAGAGCCCGACGCGGGGCTCGAACTCACAGACCGCGAGATCGTGACCTGGCTGAAGTCGGATGCTCAACCAACTGCGGCACCCAGGCGCCCCTATAAAGAACTTTTAAAACTCAGTATTAAGAAATGTAACCTGCTCTTTCCCCAGTATCTCACCGCTGTGTCGTGCAGGTAGGGGATTGAGCTCGAGCTAGCTCGAATAAAGGCTCTTTTGCTTTTACATCAAAAAAAAAAAAAAAAAAAAGAAATGTAACCTAATTTTACAATGGACAGGGGAATCTATAATTTATTTTTGTAATAATTTTTTAAATATTTGTTTGTTTTTGAGAGAGAAACACACTGAGACACACAAGAGAGGGGCAGAGAGAGACTGGGAGACACAGAACCAGAAACAGGAATCCAGGCTCTGAGCTGTCAGCACAGAGCCCGACACGGGGCTCGAACTCAGAACGGCAAGATCATGACCCCAGCCGAAGTCGGATGCTTCACCGACTGAGCCACCCAGGTGCCCTGGACAAGGGATCTAAATCGACATGTCCTAAAGAAGATATAGAAATGGCCAAAAAGCACATACAAAGACACTCAGTGTAATTAATCATCAGGGAAATACAAATCAAAACCACAAGCTCCCACCTGACACCCATTGGGATGGCTATCATTAAAAAGTCAGATAATAAAATGTTGGTCACAGGAACTGGTCACAAAAGATCACGTAGTGCATGATTCCATTTATATGATGTGTCCAGATACACAAACCCATAGAGATAGAAAGGAGATTACTGTGGCGCCTGGGTGGCTCAGTCGGTGGGACACGCAACTTTGGCTCAGGTCATGATCTCCCGGTCTGTGGGTTCGAGCCCCGCGTGGGGCTCGGTGCTGACAGCTGGGAGCCTGGAGCCCGATTCGGATTCTGTGTCTCCCTCTCTCTCTGCCCCTCCCCCACTTGTGTTCTGTCTCTCTCTGTCTCTGAAAAATAAGTAAATGTAAAAAAAAAAAATGAGGAAACAAAAAAGAAAGTAGATTACTGTTTGCCAGGGGTCAAGGGAAGAGGGAATCTAGAACGCCTGTTAATAGGTATGGAGCTTCTTTTTGAGGTGATTTAAATGTTCCAGAATGAGAGGGGAGTGACGGTCGTACAACATCAAGAACACCCTAAAAACCTCTGGGTTGTACCCTGTAACGTGGTGAATTTTATGTTACAAGCATTTTATCTCAATAAAAAAATTGTAGCTGGTTTTGTGTTGTAGACATTAAGACTAATGGTTGCATACACTTCTATTTAAGGGGAGCTCATTAAGTCATTGATCCCCTCATTAAATCGAGATGAATTATTTTAAGCAAACTTAAGTACACTTAAAAAAGTTTCAGTAAAAGTGCTCAAGTGTCTCTAGCTTCTCACGGCTCTGATGTACACCGACTATAATTTGCATCCCTACACCCTCTTTACATGACCGTGCTTACTTGTGGGAAGAATAAGAAACTCAACGATTATTCTAGGCTCATGGTTTTAATTAGTGTAATTATATCAATCCGAGGGAGTTTTAAAAAGCATTTGCTAGACGTTAAAGTAGGTTTTAATAGCTGTAATTTTCAGATTTAACTATTTGGCCTAAATATTCTTATTTACACATTTATACAAAAAAAAAAAAAAAAAAGGAAGAATGAATTACAGGCATTTCTGTTTTTGGAGTCTTCCCCTGGGTTCACATTATGACAAAATGCTTTTGTATTTAGGACAAAGATCAATATGGAGTGATTCAATAACAAATCGATCTTGAATTACAAGTATTGCCACGGTCACACTACAGCTCACGTTAGTGCAACACGGCGACAGTGTGCATCTAAATAATTACTATCTGCTTTGTCTATGAAATGTTACGCAAATAAATTTTTAATTCATTACTTTTTCCGTAACTAAAGCTCTTGTCTCAGAAGGGTGTCTCTTGAAACCTACCTTGCCGAATGTTTAACTATTACTATCTTATACGTTTAAATAAAAGTACGATTGATACCTGGGACTTGGAAGATTCTTAAATTTTTGAATAAGAAATGAATTTATTGATTTAGAAAAGATAATGCCCAGAGTTGATAAGGATGTGGAAAAATAGACACTGTCAATACTCTTTGCTGAAGATATAAATTGCTGCGAACCTTCCGGAAAACAACTTGGGTTCAAAAACACAGCAAGATTCTGAAACTTTATGTAATTTTGACCCAAATATTTCAATTTTAGAAATATGTCCTAAGTGGGGCGCCTAGGTGGCTCAGTCAGTTGAGCATCCGACTTCAGCTTAGGTCATGATCTCACACTCCGTGGGTTCGAGCCCTGCATCGGGCTGTGTGCTGACGGCTTGGAGCCCAGAGCCTGCTTCAGATTCTGTGTCTCCCCCTCTCTCTGCCCCTCCCCTGCTCATGCTCTGTCTCTCTTTGTCTCAAAAATAAATAAAAACATTAAAAGAAAAAAAAGAAATATGTCCTAAGAAGATAATTGGGTTAATGTGCAAAGTTTTGTTCATTGTATCACTGTTTCTATATAAAAACTGTACTGTATGCCATCTACATATCTACCAGTAGGTATTAAGTTAAGGTTGACATATTTATGCAAGAAAATACTCTGTGGCCATAAATTGATATTCCTTACTATGGAACGATGTCCAAAATACGTAACTGATGGAAAAAAGAACCATTAAAGATGGTTCACAGAGCCTTTACACTTTCTATATTTTCTGAATTGTTGCAATGAGCATGTGTTACATTTATAGTCATAAAGGTCAATAAAATGATTTCTATCTCACAAGGAAAGATGACTTTCTGTGCAGTAACCAGTGGTTACCCCTTTCTACCTTATCCTTTTTAACTACTAGATGTCATTCTTATCCTAGGACTTCTTTGAGCTTCCTCACTACACTACCCTGAAAGGAAGGCAGAGTGGATATCTCCCTCCTGTCTGACAGCCTAAAAGATGTCACAATCGGGCCAAAGTTCACACCAGCCGAGGACACTGACGGCCAATTCCAGAGTCGTTAGCTAGTTGCTGCATTCAGGGTTCTTAGGTAGAGAGTCGCTACAATGTTTTACAATTAAGTTTGCTTGAGGCCTCTTGCAGTAGCTTTAAGGAGCTAAGCACAGGTCACCCTACTGACCTCACCAAACCCTCAGCCTTGGGGACTCAGCCTTGGGGACTCCCTCAGCCTTGGGGACTCTCCTAATCCTCTGACATTCCTCTCTACTGTTCATCCCATCCCTCCTGTTCTCCGTCCAGGAGAATCCTGCATAGGCTTCCTTCAAGGGGCCTTTAATAACTTAGTTGGTCTCATTTTATTGGGGGTAGGAGAAAGAGTCTGCTGACAACTCTGTTTCCATCGTGTTAAGTATCAGGTGTACTGAAACCACACATTAATGTGCTTGGTCACCTGGATGAAAAGTTCATTTCACTTGGCTACTCTTAGGAGAAAAAAGTCCCATACCTATGATCTTGTTCTATAAACTTAAAGATGACATAAATAAAAGGTAGGAGGATAGGATATTCACAAGTTGACATGAGCTGTATTAGTCATAAATATCCTTCCTTCCAGGAAAAAAAAAAAAAAAAAAGGAGGGGGAGGGTACGGAGCTTACCAGCCTCAGAAGTGCCACTTGTCCAAGAATTGTGTGCAAGTCATATTATCACTGTTCTTATATAACATGGTACCCCCATGGTTGACTTCCAATAAATGTCCACTAAACATAAAGGGAGTTAATGTTGCATAGAAACAATATGAATTTTATATATTCAGTTGTGCACCGCTGTTGGATCTTGATATGCTGAATGTTTGCAAGAAGGCCTCCACTATAGCCAAGTTAGATCCAAATTCACAATGAAATTGGCAAAGTTTCTCTTTTTGAAGAGGGAAATTGCACCCTACGGAGAATACTGACATCCGTAATTCTGCAATTGAAAGCAGTATTTATGAAAGAGAGAAAAGTTTTAGTGATCAGAGGAAATGAAAAAAAAAAAAAGTAAAACATATTTGTCTCAAAATAGCCAAGACTGGACATGTTTCTCAAAGCTTCCACCAAAACTGGGTTACAAAACTGAGTATAATTGCAGGTGAGTCCTAGATTATAAAAATGAGGGAAATCCAAGTTTTTGTAATTATCCGTTATAAGCCCTGTGTCAGTGTGATTTTTCACACTCACTCCAGGCCAGTCTGAAATTGGCCGTGTCTCCCCTGGGCTCCTTTAGCTTGCCCAACCAGGTGCTTAGTGTCTTCTCAGGACTGCATTCTTCCTGTGACTCCGTCATTCACTCCTTTCCCCTAGTCCCTCCTGGGTCACCTGATAAACAGCCTTAGTATTTAAAGAAGTATTTCCTTCCCATTATCCTGTGCACAAAGTGCATTTCAAGCATGGCCAACTTCTAAGGGAATGAATCTCCCTAAACAGGGAAATCTCAGGGTGCCTGGGTAGCTCAGTCGGTTAAGCAAGTGACTCTTGATTTCGGCTTAGGTCATGGTCTTGCAGTCATGAGATCAAGCCCCATATCATGCTCAGAGCTGGGCACTGGAGCCTGCTTATTCTCTCTCTCCCTCGCCCTCTGCCCCTCACCCACTCACGCACGTGCACGCTCTCTTGCTCTCTCTCAAATTAAAAAAAAAAAAAAACCAGAAATTTCAGGCAAGAGAACAAGCTGGATAAGATATTTTGGTTAGGAGTATCTCTAGGTGCCCCTCAAATATTGTTGAGTCTTACCCTCTAAGGCAGGCTCCTCCCAGTCTGGCTCTCTTCCCTGGTGCAGCAGGGAAGCTAAGCTCATGTCACCACCCCCCCCCCCGCCCCCCAGTGTGTGGCAAATCGCCCTTCGCCCCACACCACTCCCTACCAAGACTGCCTACCCAACTCCCCTCAAGGAGGGCTTTCAGAACTGCACCGTAAGCCATCTGCAGATCTACCAGCAGGCATTAAGTTAAGTTTGACACGTTTATGCAAGGGCTCCACTTGTCTCTCGGGAGTCTTTGGAAACAACGTTGGCCTCTCCGTTGAGGGAAGGAGTGGAGAATGCTGATCAGAGGACTGTTGGCTATGTTTGTTGGGACCTCTCAGCGGGCTACCATTCTTGTCGACACTTTTGGTAGGCTTCTGGACGTGGGCTCCCTCTTGTGGCCCATAGGATATGAATATGACATACAAGATGTAGGAAATTATATCTGCATTTTTGCAGTTGCAAAGATTACTTGGGGACTGGTAGAAAAATGATTATAGCTAAATTGATCAATATATTTTTTAAAGTCATCTCTACACCCACCATGGGGCTTGAACTCACAACCCCAATATCAAAAGTCTTATGTTCTACTGACTGAGCCAGCCAGGCACCCTTGAATTGACAAATGATTTTTAAGCAAAGATTGTATACACCTAAATTAACTTATTTAATCTAGAATCATATGTGTGTAAAGACCCAGGGTATAGGAAATTATATCACTTGAATGAAGAAAAACCTGGCTTATCCAGCATTCAAAAACTAATAATTAACATTTATTGAGTGCATACTATGTTCCAGATACTGCTGTAAACAATTTGCACGAAGAATTATGTACCTTTTTAGTGTGGAAAATTTATTATGGAGAATTAAGAAATATAGAAAAGCTCATATAAGAACCTCTCTCTCTCTATCATCCACTTTCAACCATTATCAAAAACATTTTCACATTTTGCCATCTTTGTTTTATGGGGACATCATCATTCTTGTCTTCCAATTTTTTTTTTCCTGGAGTATTTAAAGCAAAATCCAGATGTCCTACAATTCAGTCATAAATATCTTAAATGTATTCTAAAGTTTTAAAATACATGAGCTATTTTAATGTTCACGACAAAAGTAGATACTGTTATCATTCCCATCTTGCATATGTAGAAACTGAGGCAAATATTGTTAAGAGGTTCAAACCCAGCAACTCTGACTCCAGAGGCTGTGTTGTAGCCAGCTTCCAAGATGGTCTCTGCCTCCTGGTAGGTTATACCTTGTGTAGTGTGCTCAATGTTGGGCTGTGAGACCGATAGCAGAAGAGATGGCGTGTCACTTCTGAGATTAGACGGTGACTTCTGTCTTAGGTGACTGCCCTCTCTCTTTCTTGGATCATTTGCTCTGGGGGAAGCCAGCGGCCACAGCCAGCAGCCCCCTGGAGAGCCCCAGATGGTGATGCAAAGCAGGCTTCTAGCCCACGGCCACAGAGGAACTGAAGTTTGCCAACAATGAGAGAGTTTGGAGGCCCATTTCCAGCCCTATTTGAGACTTGAAATGACTGCAGTCAGAGCTAACGGCTTCAGGACAGTCTCGTGAAAGACCCTGAGCCAGCACCATCCAGCTAAGGCCCTCCCGGATTCCTGACCCACGGAAATTGTGAGATAATAAATATTTGTTGTTTAAGCTGCTATACTTCGGGGTAACTCGTAAACGTAGCGATAGATTACTGGCAGCCTGCATCCTCAGTCACTGTTTTATTCTTCCCCCAAATGCAAATCTGCAATAGCTTTTGTTTTGTTCCTACCGTGACGCTTGATGTTAAGGACAACATTGAGGCAGTGCAATGAACTGAAAAGATATATTTAGGGGAGTTTAACAGTACTCGTGCGTTACATCGCTGTTCTAATCTGTGAGTGTGAATGTGGCAATGCTTGAGGAAAGGTACCAGTTAATGAAGCCAAACATCCTACTGTTCATACCATTTCCATATCAGCACAAACTAATCTACCTCATATTTTAAAAAAATGATTGCAGACTATTCTATCTTAAGTATTAAACCAATACCCTATGAATTAGTCATTTGTTGTCAGGTTTTGTTTTTGTTTTGTTCTGCTATTACAAATGCTGCTTCGTGGAACATCGTTATACATCCTACCTCGGTAAACTTTTGCAAGTATAGCCTTATGGGATATTTCTAGCAGTGAGCAGGATAGGCCAAGCGTATGTGCATTCTGCATTAATAGTGGATGCCAGAGGCGTCTGGGTGGCCGAGTCAGCTAAGCATCCGACTCTTGATTTCGGCTCCGGTCATGATCTCACGGTTCGTGATGGAGCCCCAAGTCAGGTTCTGTGTTGGTGGCGCGGAGCCTGCTTGGGATTCTCTCTCTTTCCCTTTCTCTGCCCTGACCCTGCTTGTGCTCTCTCTTTCTCTCTCTCTCTCAAAATAAATAAATAAACGCTAAAAAAGAAAAAAAAGAACTGGATAGCACCAAACTTCAAAATTTTCCCAATCTAAAAGCTGAAAGAATATCTTCCATGGTTTGAATTTGTATTTCCTTAACTGTGGCTGAAGTTAAGCCTCTCTTTGTAAGTTCACTGGTCGTTAGTATTTATTTTTCTCAGAACCGTCTGTCCTTAACTTTTGCACAATTTTAATCTTACTGGTTCATAAGAGGTCTTTATATAGTATAGAAATTAACCTGTCAAATGTGTTGCTAACATTTTTCTCATCATTTGAGTTTTGAATTTGTTTATGGTTTATGCATTTATGTACTCCTTAGTAAGGCTTTCCCTGTTCTACAATAATAAAACCTTATTCCCATGCTTTCTTCTAGAAGCTTTTGTTTTTCATTTGTTGCATAACATCTTTGCCCCTCTGGTTTGAGAGTGAGGTAGGCATCCCGCATTTTTGTCCTCCAAAAGTTACCTAGTTGTTTTGATATCAGATATCTCTTATCAGTTTGGGCTGCCACCTTTAACGCTAAATCTCTGCACATATTTGGGTCTATTTTGGACTCTGTTCCATAAATCTGCCCATTGTTTTGCAAGTATTAAAGTGTTGTTATTATTATAGCATTAATTTGTAGTAGGACCAGTCCCCTGCCATACTTTGCTTTAAATTTTCCTAGTTACCTGGGGGAAAACAGGTTCTACTTACATAACTGGGTTAGAAAAAAGCTTAGGGCAGAAAGCCACCACCACGGGGTGAAAGCACCCAAGGTTAGCTAGTGAGATATTGTAATGGGATCATGAGTAACTTGTTATATCACCTGCAGGAAACTACTTTCCATCTGATGCCAATCTACTACGGTACTTTGATCACAAACCCCACCTGCTCCCCAGACACTTTGCTTCTTATACATACAAGTTAATGATTACTGTCTGATTGTTTTCTCTATGTTCATGTGTGTAAGAGCTTGTTTTCTTCATGTTCACCATGTGGGTAATATCTTATGAGCTCAATAAATACAGAGACAAAACCCCTGTTCCAGGCTCTTGTCTCCTCCTGGATATTAGCCTCTCTTGTATTCAATTCTGTGTCCGCTCTCTTGCCGGACAAGAGGCTGACTCATAGTCTGCAACAGTTACCATGAATTACAGAATTATTTTTCAAGATAATAAAATTCCTGTTTTAATTGGGATTATGTTGAATTTATAGGACAATTTATGCAGATTTTGTATATTTAATATGTTTAGTTTCCTGATCAAAGAAATGTCTTTCAATTTATTTCTCTTCTTTTATGACCCCAAATAGAATTTTAAAGTCTTCACGGGGCGCCTGGGTGGCTCAGTCGGTTAAGCGTCCGACTTCAGCTCAGGTCACGATCTCGCGGTCCGTGAGTTCGAGCTCCGCGTCAGGCTCTGGGCTGATGGCTCAGAGCCTGGAGCCTGCTTCTGATTCTGTGTCTCCCTCTCTCTCTGCCCCTCCCCCATTCATGCTTTGTCTCTCTCTGTCTCAAAAATAAATAAACATTAAAAAAAAAATTAAAGTCTTCTTCATTTAAGTTCTATATATACATTTTTTATTTATGAATACTTAAGTATTTTACTGGTTTATGGGTTTAAAATAGTTTCTTCCACTGAATTTTCTTTTTTTCATGTTTATTTATTTATTTTTGAGAGGCGGGGAGGGGCAGAGAGAAAGGGAGAGAGAGAATCCCAAGCAGGCTCCACCCTGTCAGTGTAGATCCCGATGTGGGGTTCGAACACATGAACCGTGAGATCATGACCTGAGCCAAAACCAAGAGGCAGATGCTTAGCCAACTGAGCCACCCAGGCACCCCTGAATTTTCTAATAGTTATTGATTAGAGATATGTTGTTGGTTTTTATATACTAAATTTATAACCTGCCATTTTACTGAATCCTGTTATTACTTCTGTTTTAAGGAATTCTGTAGGCTTTTTTCCTAGATAGGTATCGTCCCACTGGGATCCCCTTTTGCAGAGCAGTGTACCCATCCCCCAGCTGTCCTGAATGTTGACTACTAACTACTCGTAGCTGCCCCCATCTCTGGAGAATTGCCTTTCATCGAACGGGGGTTGACTTGCCTGTGAAATAACATTTCTCCTCCATTCCCATCAAGCAGCATATAGCCAATAACTAATGACTTACTGATTTGGGTGTTTAAAAAAAAAAAAAGCTTTCCACCTTGCTTTAAAGTGGTCCCAACTCTGTGGTACCAGCGGTGCTCTGGAGCATTCGATGAGCTCTGACTTCCATAGCCTGCTTCTGTCACTCTCCTTCTCTTTCTGTAAGAGCACTGCTTCAAGGGGCACCTGGGGGAGGCTCAATTGGTTAAGCGTCCAACTCTTGATTTCGACTCCAGTCATGATCTCACGGTTCATGAGATCGAGCCTTGCTTAGGGCTCTGTGCTCTCAGCACAGAGCCTGCTGGGGATTCTCTCTTTGCCGCCCTCCCCGCCCCACCCGCCCCGCTCATGTTCACTCTCTCTTTCTCTCTCTCACAATATATTTAAAAAAATAAAAGAAACTTAAAAAAAATGTTAAAAAAAACCCACACGATTTTGCATCCCTGTCTTAGGCTTTGCTTCTAGGAAACCCAACCTAGGACAGTAAGTAATCCTATGGATTCAATCAGCATTTATTAAACAGGTATTATTGGACATTGACAATGAGCTAGTGCTTTCTCGATAGTGGGTGTCTGAACACACCAAGTTCCTTGTCTTTGTGGAACCTGCGTTTTAGTGGGAGACAATGGCAATGAATAAGTAAACAAACAAAGAAATATGTAATGAGGAGGAGAATAGAGTGGTGCGTGAGGAAGTGAGGCACTATTTTGGAAAGACTAGCCAGAGAGGGTATATCAGTTATTCTGCCTCTGGTACAAGTAGACGGAAAACACAACTCAATGTGGTTTAGGCAAAAAAAGAAAAAGGAAAAAGAAGAAATGTATTATATCACACAACAAAAAGTCCAGAGGTAGAAGTCTCCACAGTTAGGAAAATAAAGATATTATCAGGGAACCGGGTTCCTTTTGTCTACTTTGCCATCCTTGGTGTATCAGTTTTGACCTCCAGACAAAAGAAACAAAGATTCTGAGGCAGAATAATTGTTGAACTGCAAATAAGACTTTGGAGACAAATTTAGTGTAAAGTTTTGGGGATTTGCTCACTTATAGGTGTATAAGAGAGAATACAGCCTTCCGAAGACCGTGTCTCTGATCAAAGGCAGGGGCGGGACCTCTAAAGGTAGAGGTCACAAATTTTTACGAGGAGAAATGACTACTTGGCTTAAGCAAACTTTTGGACTGCCAGTTCGAAACTGGTTGGTTGTACTGGAGCTTGGGACAGCTGATGGCTATGCTTCAAGTCAGTTTTTCGAGTCTGGACGGTCCAGTCACAAATTCACCCTCAGCAGCTTTTCTACGGACTCTGGCTAGCATTCTGGAAAGCAATTTCTCTGGCTCCTTCTTTTGGAAAAGCAGTTGCCCTGACTCCCTGCTGTATATTATAGGGTCAGCGTCATGCAGCGAGCAAGTGTGAAGGTATTTATTCAAGGTTCAATGAAAATTTCTTTAAATACTTTCTTCATGGTCACAAGATGGCTGCAGCAGTTCCACATGTCACATCCAGACACACAATATCCAAAGGCTATCATGTACCATGCTGTAACATAGTTCTTTGTTAATCTTTCAATAGTTAATAAATACCAGATATGCTAGATATAATGTGCCCGATTTGAAATGCAATGTTCATTTCCTCCCCAAGCCATGAAGTGTTAAAATATTGGTCGGAACGAGAATCATGGTGATTCACCATGATTAAAAGGGCAGGTTGAATCACGCAAGGACAAAAGATTCTAAATAAATTGCCCAAAGAAATGCCCAATTCGGTTTGCATTGGATTATCTTCTTGCCTGAGTAAGTGTTGGGGAGGGTTTGTTGACTACATATCAACTAATCCCCAGGGGCGCCTGGGTGGCGCAGTCAGTTAAGCGTCCGACTTCAGCCAGGTCACGATCTCGCGGTCCATGAGTTCGAGCCCCGCGTCGGGCTCTGGGCTGATGGCTCAGAGCCTGGAGCCTGTTTCTGATTCTGTGTCTCCCTCTCTCTCTCTGCCCCTCCCCCGTTCATGCTCTGTCTTTCTCTGTCCCAAAAATAAATAAACGTTGAAAAAAAAAATAAAAAAAAAAAAAAAAACTAATCCCCAAACTCAATGGCTGTTTTGTAATTACTGAACATCTCAAAGAGCTCTGCTTGTCCACACCACCTCCCCTAACCAATCCATGTGAAATTCTGTCTAACCACACTACTTGAGGAGGAAGCTGGGCTTGCAAAAGCACACATCTGGGGAAAACTAAGAAAGAAAGGCTAGAAATCGAGCCCTTTCTCCTAGGAAAAATACTGGAGTTTATTTCAACTCAGCAGTGGTGTAACCCACTGTCCACAGCCTGGGAAATCTGCCCTGAGACCATTGCAATGTGTGGATTAAGGATATGTTGGAGATCATCGAAAACTATCACCATTGTATTTTTCTTGTAACATAAAGAAAGCTAATGGGCGAGTGGAGAACACACGAGAGAACTGTCAGCCTAGGAAAAAGGTGAAAGGAGAGAGGGAGGTCTAGGGGCCACCCAGACAGCCCAAGCCGGTTTCACAGTGTAACCGGGGGCCAGGTTGAGATTGTTAACTTCAAAGCTCCGGTAACTGGTTCAACCACATCTTCCCTGTCCTAACTTGGTAATGTCTTTGGCTCTAAACTTCCTCCATCATTACAACCTGGCTCGTCATGAAGTAGTTCAGTTCGTATTCTTCAATCTGTCTCTTGCCAAATGTACCTTTCTAGTTTGGTTCATGCTTTTGTTTCCTTTTCACGTAAGCAAAAATAGGTCTCTCTCAAGAGGTTTAAGAGCTTTACACTCCAGTTTAAAGGCTGGTTAACTGCTTATGGAGCCTGTATGGCAGAGGTGGTGCAGCTGGCATAGCATTTATTCATTCACAAGATGTTTGCTGAGCGTCTGCTGTGTGCCAGCAGGAGGTGAGACGAGCATGATAGCCCATTCTTTAAGGTGTTCAGCGATTAGTCTTTATTGCTACTGGAGTTGAGAGACACTAAATCATTTAGAGGACCCCATTCCCTAGTAGTAGACATTCATTAACAAACTTCGTTGTTTGAGGGCCAGAAGTCCGTAGAAGGAACATCGTGCCTCTTGGTGACTTTCCCCAAGGTATCCATTTCCATCGAGGAGCGAGGGCACAGAGGCAGGGAGCTTGGGTCTGGATGTGATGGCATTCTGCTGACACACTAAGTGTGTATTACGTATCTTTGGCTGACTCAGTGTGCAGCCATAGCCCAGCAACTCTAAGCCTAGGGTGGGTGATGGTCTGGTGAGGCCAAAGAAAATCCTGGAGACGGAGATCAAGACAGAGGTTTATGGGGGAAACGTGACATACAGGGTGTCGAGGAGCAGCTGACTGGACAGAGGATTGGCTGCTGGGATCTATGTGCAGCAAGCGTTTATTCATAGCAACTTACCCTAGACTATCGGTGGCCCTTCTCCTCCTTGAATGGCCAGCGTTTCCAAGGCGATTAAGGCCTGCCACCTGGACACTCTTCATTGGCCATGGCTGGAGCCCTTGAACACAGAACAACACATGCTTCTGCACATTCTGCTTGATGAACATCAAAATAGTGATTCACAGAGGCGTTCAGGGCATGTTTGGCACAACTAGCTATCCATATACACAGTGTGAACCATATACTCTGTCTCCCATTAAATAGTTTAAAAACTTCTTTCCAATTCCCACGCGGGCACTTTTACTCATTCTTTCATTTATTCCTTTAAAAATATTTATTAAATACTTAGATGCTCTTTGCAAAAAAATATTATCTTCATAGACCTGAGATTTGGGATGGGTCCCTTCAGCTTCCTGCAAAGGAAAACTTGGGTTGTAGAGAGGAAAAACGTGGTGTTTCTGCTGAAATCTTAAAGATATCCTGATGATACATGTATCACAAACTAGAAAGGGATGCATAGGAAGAAATGCTGTGCAGGTCATTCTGTATTTTCAGGCATTATCTCTTGACTATGATATCCTGGTAACCTCTAAAGACCTTTTTTTCCTTGATTCCTACCCCCTAAGACCCAAGGCCCAGGAGCGGTGGAGACATCCTGCCATATCCTCATTCTGCCTCCCGGGAGCATGGAAACCTGTAGTGATCAAATGCACAACCATTGTCCCAGGTCCCCAGTGGTCTAACTGTCTCCCTCACTTCTGGGAACCACCATCTCTGAAAGGCACAGATGGCCACACCGTCTGAGCTGACCCATCAGTTTCCAAGATGAGACCCCAAAAGGCAATAAGTTCATTTGCTTAAGTGTTTTCTCTTTAGGCTGCAAGAGTGAATTTTTATTCATTCAGCAAGTGGTTGAACACCTTTATGTTTAAGGTGAAACACTCTGCCTTTAAAAGGAGTTTCACTATTAAAGGCATCTCTTCATAATATTTACTTCTCTGTGGGTGTGGACTAACCAGCTTCCAAGATGGTCTCCCAGGGACGTTCACCTCCTGGTAGTCCTGCTCGTGTGTGTTCCTCTCCCATATCATATCAAGGTTGGTCTGTGACTACGGCAGAAGTGATGGTATGTGACTTTCATGGCTCAGTCACAAAAAAAACTTGCATCTCTGCCTGGCTACCCACGGCAACTGTCAGATAATCAATGTTAATTGTTTTAAGCCACTAAGGTCTGGGGTAATTTGTTATGAGGCAATAGTTAACTACTAATCTCCGTATAGTGTGAGGCCACAATTAATCTAGTTGAAGCTTGAGGTGGGGTTTAATAGATCGAAATGATTTGCACCGATAGAAATAACACTTATAGTTGTTTATCACAAAATCGGTTTTAATAAGCTATATAACTATTAAATGTAATTTACCTTCTCTAATTGCCAAAGTTACTATGAAAAAAAATTTCTTCCTACAATAATCAACACATAGGATGCACATAATCAAGGTAACTGTGCTAACTTTACAGGAATATTTCTGGAAGATTTTAGAAATTATAATAAATGGAGCAGGGTTAATGGATTTAAAGACACTTCTTCAAGCAGTTAATGGTAAATACAAAAGAATCTCAGAAAGGAAAATTTAGAGAAGTGTCTATTCATGTCTTCTGCCCATTTCTTCACTGGATTATTTGTTTTTCGGGTGGGGAGTTTGGTGCGTTCTTTATACTAGTATCTTTGGATACTGGCCCTTTGCCTGATACGTCATTTGCAAATATCTTTTCCCATTCCGTTGGTTGCCTTTAGTTTTGTTGATAGTTTCCTTTGCAGTGCAGAAGCTTTTTATCTTCATGAGGTCCCAGTAGTTTATTTTTGCTTTTAATTCCTTTGCCTTTGGAGATGTGTCAAGTAAGAAATTGCTGCAGGTGAGGTCAGAGAGGTTTTTGCCTGCTTTCTCCTCTAGGGTTTTGATGGTTTCCTGTCTCACGTTCAGGTCCTTCATCCATTTTGAGTTTATTTTTGTGAATGGTGCAAGAAAGTGGCCTAGTTTCATTCTTCTGCATGTTGCTGTCCAGTTCTCCCGGCACCATTTGTTAAAGAGACTGTCTTTTTTCCATTGGATATTCTTTCCTGCTTTGTCAAAGATTAGCTGCCCACACTTTTGTGGGTCTAATTCTGGGTTCTCTGTTCTATTCCATTGGTCTATGTGTCTGTTTTTGTGCCAATACCATGCTGTCTTGCTGATGACAGCTTTGTAGTAGAGGCTAAAGTCTGGGATTGTGATGCCTCCCGCTTTGGTTTTCTAACATTACTTTGGCTATTCGGGTATTTTGTAGTTCCATACAAATTTTAGGATTGCTTGTTCTAGCTTTGAGAAAAATGCTGATGCAATTTTGATCCAGATGGCCGATAGGCACATGAAAAGATGCTCAACGTCACTCCTCATCAGGGAAATACAAATCAAAACCACACTGAGATACCACCTCGCGCCGGTGAGAGTGGCTAAAATGAGCAAATCAGGAGACTCTAGATGCTGGAGAGGATGTGGAGAAACGGGAACCCTCTTGCACTGTTGGTGGGAATGCAAATTGGTGCAGCCACTCTGGAAAACAGTGTGGAGGTTCCTCAAAAAATTAAAAATAGACCTACTCTATGACCCAGGAAAAGCACTGCTAGGAATTTACCCAAGGGATACAGGAGTGCTGATGCATAGGGGCACTTGTACCCCAATGTTTATAGCAGCACTTTTAACAATAGCCAAATTATGAAAAGAGCCTAAATGTCCATCCACTGATGAATGGATAAAGAAATTGTGGTTTATATACACAATGGAATACTACATGGCAATGAGAAAGAATGAAATCTGGCCTTTTGTAGCAACGTGGATGGAACTGGAGAGGGTTATGCTAAGTGAAATAAGTCAGAGAAAGACAGATACCATATGTTTTCACTCTTAGGTGGATCCTGAGAAACTTAACAGAAGATCATGGGGGAGAGGAAGGGGAAAAAAAGTTAGAGAGGGAGGGAGGCAAACCATAAGAGACTCTTAAAAACTGAGAACAAACTGAGGGTTGCTGGGGGGTGGGAGGGAGGGGAGGGTGGGTGATGGGTATCGAGGAGGGTACCTGTTGGGATGAGCACTGGGTGTTGTATGGAAACCAATTTGACAATAAATTTCATATTAAAAAAAAAGCAAGTTGAAGGAAAAAAAAGGAAATTTTAAGAAAATGGATTTTCATTGTTTCAAAATTCTCAAAATTTAAGATAAAATTTCTTAATAATAGTTGTCACTGATTAATCCTTTCAGTAGGAAAGTATGCGAGGACAGTATTATTATACCCAAACTTTAGCCTAGGAAACAGACTTAGACAACTGAAGTCACTCGTTTAAAGTCACCCAGATAGGAGGTGACCAAGCTAGAATTTGAACCCTGTTTTGAACCCTCTCTCCTTATCCTATACTAACGGGAACAGGACCTTTGCCTAAAATTAGTTTTAAGGTTTGATATGTGTTGAAAGTCATTCATGTCACCGCTACACATGGAAAATGAGCAGACTTAACAAGTACTCATGATTTGCATTTTCAAAAGTCCTTCTCCCCATTTGTTCATCCATACCTTTCACTGGTTAACTGCTCTTTTTTTTGGTTGTTTACCACAGACAGTTGTAAAACTGATAAGAGCTTGAGAGCTTACACGGAGAGTAATTACTCCCTAGTTAATATTTAGTTAATAAAAATACTCTTATTATATAACATCTATAACATATGACCTGTAACATGAGTTATTCCCCAGCTAACGTTTAGTTGATAAACTATTGTTATCTGCCCTTTTTGTAGTAGATAATATCTTTTGATGCTTGGTAATTTATGTGCAGGGAAACCTCAGATGTGGCCATTTTTGACATACTGACATGAATTAGTAGGTTTTCCTTGCTTTTTAAAATTTTCTACTCTGAGTATAACAAAACAATCAATGTGTATTCTGTAAATATTTTTTTTGTAAGATGATCTATTTAATAAATATAGCAGGATCATAATATATATTTTGTAATTTTATTTCTCAAAGAACTTCTGTCCTTTCTGTGTGATAAAAGCACCCAGGAGGTGATGTGTTTTGCTGAAACGCTCATGAGTTAGGCTTTTGCTTTCTCTCAATGTGCCCTGCAGTCTTCTGTATATTTTCCATATCGCTTCTTCCAGGAAGGGCCCACATTTTAGTTTTTTTTTATCATTCATATGTGAATCCTTTGAAGTACAATTCTACACTGTGATGCTAAGGTAGTTTAGAGAAACAAAAACATGTCACTGTGTTTGAGACCATAACATGTAATTTAAGGTGTTTTGAGGTGAATTAGAATGTACATATAACATGAGACTCCTCCTCCTTCTTTCTTCCTTCCCTTTACGTTTAAAACCATCTACACCAATTTGTCCCTTACTGCCAACTTCAGTAGCTGCTGTGCCTTTTTGGCCCATGGATCTGTGTGCTTGGTCTCACCTCTCCCTTTTCACTGTGGACCTTGGTTCATCCATTACCCTCTTTCATCACCTTGGCCTCCTTCTCTCCCTCTCTGCTAGCTTATAGCCTGCTGTTTATAACTGAGCTGAAAGTATCCAGGGGCGCCTGCGTAGCTCAGTCAATTAAGCGTCCAACTCTTGATTTCGGCTCCGTTCATGATCTCCCGGTTCCTGGGTTCACGCTAACAGTGTGGAGCCTGCTTGGGATTTTCTCTCTCCTTTCTCTTTGCCCCTCCCCAACACATGCATGCTCGCACACACTCACTCTCTCTCTGAAAATAAAATAACTAAATTTTAAAAAAGAAGTACCCAACCCAATAAAAAAAAATTAGCCCAACCTGTTAACAAAGTCAAAGACCTTCTGGCAAAAAATAATTCACGAAGCGGTAGGAAACATTAGTGGGTCAATAACTAATAGGAGAAATTGGAAAAATCATTAAAGAAAAATAATTAATCGTTAATGATAGTAACTACATTTATTGGCCTCGCTCACCATTTAGCTATATTTAGATGGTATGCTGAACATTTTACATAAATTGTCTTATTTAATCTTCCACAACAATATAAGATGGTTACTATTAACACAACAGTGTTGTACAGGGAAGGAAATTGAAGTTTAAAGAAGTAAAGGTAGGTACCTTGCAGTTATATAGTTTTTTTTCATTTATTAGAAAAAGCTGGAATAGGGGCGCCTGGGTGGCGCAGTCGGTTAAGCGTCCGACTTCAGCCAGGTCACGATCTCGCGGTCCGGGAGTTCGAGCCCCGCGTCGGGCTCTGGGCTGATGGCTCAGAGCCTGGAGCCTGTTTCCGATTCTGTGTCTCCCTCTCTCTCTGCCCCTCCTCCGTTCATGCTCTGTCTCTCTCTGTCCCAAAAATAAAGAAACGTTGAAAAAAAAAAAAAAAGAAAAGAAAAAGCTGGAATAGGACCCAGGTTTGTTTGATCCGTTTAACCACGTTTCCCCGCTTGGTCCAGGCAACTTAATGAGTACATTAAATGAATTTAATTTAATTTAATGTGTTCAGTTTAATGAACACATGTGTTCAGGGGATGAGACGTTTCTGTGTGTGTCTTTCAAACACAGAAAACAAGAAATAGCTTTCTAATTTTCTTAGGAAAACCAGCTTAGCCTTCCAAACCTATACTACACACAGATGCAAAAAAATCTTAAAATTTAGCAAACCGAGTCCAGAACCGCAGTAAAAGGTTCATGTTGTCTGTCCTGCTAGAGTTTATTTTAGGAACATGGATGTAAATCACATGCCCAGCCTGTGCCGTAACAGGTCATTCCCGTCAACATTCATATCTTCATTTAAAACCACGCACAAAGGCTCACAGTTGCACGCACGAAGCCCCCTCTCGACACCCCCTACCTCCTCTCTCTCTTACCGAAGGGTCGCTGTCTTTGCCACTCTGACTTTCCATCCTTACAGACTCTCCAGAACCCACTTAGGTCAGGCTTTCCCTCCCCCAAAATTGCTCTTGAAGATTATCCTCGAATATACACATTTCAATGAGCAATTTCCATTCTTACCGACAGCAGTTGGCAGGCCTGACCCTCCTCTCCTTCTCACAATCTTTTCTCCACTTGGCCTCCAGGCAGGACACCCTCTCTTATGGTTCTTCTCCTATGGTTCTGGCTGCTCCTTCTGTCTCTTTTGCTGGCTCCTCTTGATCTTCCTGACCTCTAAACACCGGATGGGCCCTGGGCTCAATAGTTCTTTCTGCCTCATGATCTCATCCAGTCCTGGCTTTTTTATTCTTAGTTTTTAAATTAAATTTTATTTTATTGAAGTCACGTATACACATTTTTCAAAAGCCAAATAATATTCATTAGATGCTAGAAGCTATATACATTGGCCTCTGCCCTGGTTGCTGGCACAAAGCCCCCAGAGCCCAGAGCCCTTATGACTTTCTAAGTAATAACACTAGGAGCCCTCCTTGCAACATGTGCCTTTGGCCCTGTCTCTGACAGGGGGCTCCTAAAACTCTTGTAGGAACTCTTCACATCCCCTTCCCTTCTCTTATCATTATTATTTTCATGTTTTTTATTTATTTTTGAGAGACAGAGACAGAGTACAAGTGTGGGGGGGGGGAGGAGCAGAGAGGGAGGGAGACACAGAATCCGAAGCAGGCTCCGGGCTCCGAGCTGTCAGCACGGAGCCCCACGCGGGGCTCGAACTCACCAACCGTGAGAGCGTGATCTTAGCGGAATTCGGATGCTTAACCAATTGAGCCACCCAGGTCCCCCAAACTCCTGTAAATTTCTAAGATATAAGAGCTTTAAGGAGCATCTTTTGTTCATTGTGGTGACTCTGAGTGGGCCCCTGGTTGGCTCCTGGGTGAGGGCTGGTCACCAGAAAGACCAGGCCATGATTAGAAGCTTTGGAATTTTGAGGCCTAACCCTCAGCCTCCAGAGAGGGTAGAGGGTCTAAAAATGGAGTTAATAACTGACCATTTCTACATGAAGAAGCCTCCAGAAAATCCCAATGGTATGGGGTTTGGAGAGCTTCTAGGTTGGTAAACACATCCACCAGGAGGGTGATTCATCCCAACTCCACGGGAACAGAATTTCCTACACCTGGAATTCTCCAACACCTTGCCCTATGTATCTCTTCATCTGGTTGCCAATCTGTATCCTTTAGTAAATCCTTTAATAAACTAATAAATGTAAGTGTTTCCTGGGTTCTATGGGCTACTCTAGCAAATTAATCAAACCCAACGAGGGGCCCGTTGGGACCTCCGATATATAGCCGGTTGGTCAGAAGCTCAGGTGACAGCCTGGGCTTGTGAATGTCATCTGAAGGGTGTGTGTAGGGGGCATGGTGACCACAAGTATCAGAAGTGAAGTGTTCTCTGTGAAGGCAAAGGAGGCACACAGAGAAAAAAGACACACAAGGGATGAACTGGGCTATTCCTACAAAGGAAGAAAAAATACCCAGTTTTTCCCATTTGCACTAAAAAAGTCCTATGACAAAATGCCTCATGTTATTCTGCTTCACTTGAATATACTCTGCAGATATTGTTTGTTTTTTTAACAGATTGAGGATTTGTGGCAACCCTATGACCCAAAAGTCTATCTGTACCATTTTCCAACATGTCCTCCCTTCTCTCTATATTTTGGTAATTCTCACGATATACCTAACTTTCAAATTATTATTGTTATAGTGATCTGTAATCAGTGATTATGACTCGCTGAAAGCTCAGATAATGGTTGGCATTTTTAGCAATAAAGTATTTCTGAAAATTTTTTAAATTAAAAATTTTTAATTAACATACAGTATTGTATCAGTTTCAGGCGTACAATATAGTGATTCAACACTTCCATACATCACCTTGTCCCCATCACCTATTTCACCGGTTGCCGCCATTCACTTCCCCTCCGATAACCATTGGATTAGTGTTTTAGTTGTTTTCTATGATTAAGAGTCTGTTTCTTGGTTTCTCTATCTCTCTCTGTTCCCCTTTGTTTTGTTTCTCAAATTCCACATGTAAGTGAAATCATATGATATTTGTTGTTCTCTGACTTATTTTGTTTAGCATTGTACTCTCTAGTTCCATCCATGTCCTTGCAAATGGCAAGATTTCATTCTTTTTATGGCTGGAAAATATTCCATTGCATATACATACACCATATTTTCTTTATCCATTCATCTATTGATGGACACACTTGGGCTGCTTCCATAATTTGGCTATTGTAAATAACGTTGCTATAAACATAGGGGTGCATGTGTCCTTTTGAATCAGTGTTTTTGTATATTGGGGGTAAATATCCAGTATTGCTATTATTACATAGTAGGGTAGTTCTATTTTTAACATTTTTTTTTTTAAAGTAAGCGCACACCCAACGTGGGGTTCGAACTCACAACCCTGAGATCAAGAGTAGCATGCTCTGGGAGCGTCTGGGTGGCTCAGTCAGTTAAACGTCTGACTCTTGGTTTTGGCTCAGGTCATGATTTCACGGTTCAGGGAATAGAGCCCTGCATCAAGATCGGTGCTGACAGTGTGGAGGCTAGTCTTTGGAGAAATGTCTGTTCATGTCTTCAACCCATATTTAATTGGACTATTCGTTTTTTGGGGGGTGTCGAGTTGTATCAGTTCTTTATATATTTTGGCTACTAACTCTTTATTGGATATGTCATTTACAAATAGCTTCTCCCATCCCATAGACTGCCTTTTAGTTTTCCAGTTTCTTTTACCGTGGAGAACCTTTTTATTTTGATGCAGTTTCAGCAGTTTATTTTTGCTTTTATTTCCGTTGCCTCAGGAGACGTATCTAGAAGTGTTGCTATGGCTAATGTCAGAGACATTACTGCCTATACTCTGTTTTAGGATTTTTATGATTTCGGGTCTTACGTTTAGGTCTTTAGTCCATTTTGAATTTATTTTTGTGTATGATGTAAGAAAGTGGCCCAGCTTCATTCTTTTTCATGAAGCTTACCAGTTTTCCCAACACCATTTGTTGAAGAGACTGTCATTTTCCCATTGGACATTCATTCCTGCTTTGTTGAAGATTAATTAACCATTTAATTGTGGCTTTATTTCTGGGTTTTCTATTTTGTTCCATTGATCTATGTGTTTGTTTTTATGCCAGTGCCATATTGTTTTCATCACTGCAGCTTTGTAATATAACTTGAAGTCTGGAATTGTGTTACCCCCAGCTTTGTTTTTCTTTTTCAAGATTGCTATGGCTATTCAGGGTCTTTTGTGGTTCCATTTAATTTTAGGATTGTTTGTTCTAGTTCTGTGAAAAATGCTGTTGGCATTTTGAGAGAGATTGCATTAAATGTGTAAATTGCCTTGGGTAGTATAGACATTTTAACAAAATTTCTTCTTCCAATCCAAGAGCATGGAATGTCTTTCCATTTCTTTGTGTCCTTTTTAATTGCTTTCATCAGTGTTTTATAGTTTTCAGAGTACGGGTCTTTCACCTCTTTGGTCAGGTTTATTCCTAGGTGTCTTATTATTTTTGGTACAATTGTAAATGGGATTGTTTTCCTAATTTCTCTTTCTGCTGTTTCATTGTTAGCATATACAAATGCAGTGGACTTCTGTACATTGATTTTGTATCCTGCAACCTTACTAAATTCATTTATCAGTTCTCGTAGTTTTTTTTGGTGGAGACTTTAGGGTTTTTATACATAGTGTCATGTCATCTGCAAATAGTGAAAGTTTTACTGCTTCCTTACCTATTTGGATTCCTTTTATTTCTTTTTTGGAAAATGTTTATTTGTTTATTTTGAGAGAGGGGGGGGGGAGAGAGAGAGAATATGAGTGGAGGAGAGGCAGAGAGAGAGGGAAAGAGAGAATCCCAAGCTGACTCCACACTCAGCATGGAGCCTGATGCGGTGCTCGATCTCAAGACCACAAGATCCATGATCTGAGCCAAAATCAAGAGTTGGACGCTTAACCCACTGAGCCACCCAGGCACCCCAGAAACACTTTCTTTTAATTTTTTTGTTATTTGAGAGAGAGAGAGAGAGAGAGAGAGAGAGCGCGCACACGCACAATGAGCAATGAGCGGGGTAGGGGCAGAGGGAGAGAGAGAATCTTAACCAACACGGGGTTCCATCTCACGACCATGAGATCACAACGTGAGCCAATATCGAGAGTCAGACATTCAACCGACTGAGCCACCCTGGCACCCCGGAGGAGGCACTCTAAACTGGCAACAGTCAGTCCCCATTTGGACTGACTGCCCAATGGAGCCCCCAACTTGGTCAGCAATCCAGGTTCCCAGCTGTCTCTTATTGGAGGAGACCCCCACCAGGGGTTAGCCAGGCCCAACACTGGCTCAGCCTTCAAGGAGAGTATGTGCATTTGTGTAGAATAAGGCTTGGAGTTAGGCAGATGCCAGGTATCCTCACGAGCCCGCTCCTGTGACCTGGCCCCTCCCTACAGCTGCTATGTTTCAGGTGCCTGGACCCCTGAGCCGCACTGCCCGCACACACGCAGTTTGCTCTCTATCAGCTGGCCTCTGGCTGCTGAGGCCCTCCAGGCCTGTTGTGCTCAGGCTGGTCCCCCAAACCAGCATAGCCTCCAGGGAGGAGGGTACCCGCTCCCTAAATTGAGATGTCCGCTTTCAATGGGCGGTAGTCAATCACCATCTGGACCGCCTCCGAGGCTGTCCTGGGCTTCTCCAATCATCAAGCTTCCCAGGTGCCTGTTACATCGAAAGCTACCCCTGACCCTTGCTGGCTGCCTCCCTCCCCCCACCATCCAGCGAGACAGTCCAGATTCCCCCACCCCTGCTGTCAAGTGGGAATACGCACACTTGTGGAGGTTAGCGCTTCAAATGAGGCAGATGCCCGTTTTCCTCACCAGCCCACTCCCAGGACCAGCCTCTCCAGACGCTTTGCCCGGTTATGGGTCTCCGGGCCCCTTTCAGCTGCGCAGCTCCCCCGTGCACCCTATGGGCCATATCGGCTGCCGAGGGCAGCCGAGGCCCCCCAAGCCGGTGGAACTCGGGCGGGTCCCAAACCACCTACCCGGGCCCCAGGGCAGCGGGATCTCATAACTCCTCCACCCCACCCCACCCCACATCTTTCTGAGGCGGCAGCCCAAGCTGGCAACACTCAGCCCGCATTTGGATTGGCTGTTGGAGGCGGTGAAAACTCACAAGTGTCGCTTTCCGGAGGATGACCTCCGCAGCACTGTAGGCCCCATCCTCGCAAGCCGGTCCAGACTCCTCTAGCCTCGCCTAGAGGGGAAATGCGCACGTTACAGGCTAGGGTTCGGAGGGAGGCAGATGTCTTCTACCCCAACGGCCTGCCTCACTGACTGGCCTCTCCGGACTCCTGACCCACACAGACGACGAGTGTGCCTCACCCACCCCAGCGGTCCCAGGGGAGCAGTCAGGGCCCTCCTGGCCTGTGGAGCTCCAGCCAGTCCCGAACCACCGGCACGGCTTCGCGGGCAGAGGAATCCCACCTCAGAAAATCTTTCTAGGATGGCAGCTTTAAACTGGTGACAGCCAGTCCCCACTGGGACTGAAGGCCTGACGGGAATCCTTGGGGCTGGAAGACGCCCAGGACACCCTCAGGTAGGCAGTCCCCGAAGTGGAGCCTCAGAAATGTTACCACGGGGTGGGCTTTCTCCACACCGAGACCATTCGGGCGGCTGAGGTCTTCCCGGACCCCTGGAGTCCTGGAGTGCACCCGCAGTTCAAGGCTAATGGAGTGTGGACTCCACTGATGTGGGCAGCCCAGATCAGGGTGGCCAACCAGGGCCCTGGAGTGATATCGTGTTGGGACAAGAAGACCGTCGGGAAAACCTAGCCTCAGCCTAATTATACGGATTAACTAATACAACTGTGTGTATCCCCCCCGAGGGGAATCCAAAGCAGGGCAGTGCCGCATGGTTGGGGTCGCCACAAATACGAGGTGCCTGGGAGTGTCACAGACCTATAGGTCCCCAGAAGCCCAAGGCTGGGACAGAGTGCAGAATTTGAATGCGTGGGGGCTGAAGGTCAGGGGACCTGGGAACCGGAAAAAGGCAAGCTATGGTGAGAGGCAAGGGTGCAAGTCATGGGGTGTGTGTGTGTCTACATCTGCCTGATTCTATGTCCTAAGCCACCCAAAATACACACATTGCCCCCTAAATGCAGAGCTACAGCAAGTGGCCTGTCTTCCCAGAGTGGAGCAGGCCCTCTGGCAGCGGAGTCCTCCGGTAACAGATACCTGGAAGAACGGACGGAGAAGCCCAGCTACTCATCAGGCAACGGCTCCACATGGAAACTGTTGCCTCTTTAAAGATGGAGCCCGGGGGGGCGCCTGGGTGCCTCAGTCGGGTAGGCCTTCGACTTCAGCTCAAGATCTCACCGCTCCTGAGTTCGAGCTCCCTCCCAGTCGAGCTCTGTGCTGACTGCTCAGAGCCTGGAGCCTGCTTCCGATTCTGTGTCTCCCTTTCTCTCTGCCCCTCCCCTGCTTTCTCTCTCTCTCTCTCTCTCTCTCTCTCTTAAAAATGCATAAATATTAAATTATACTTACGGAACCTAGGAGAAGCTTCAGGGAGATGCCTCTGTCCAGCAGACTATGCACGGCTTTGGAACCGGCCGTAACTCCAAAGGCCTACAAAAAAAAAAAGCTGCCCAGGCCCTGCGGACGGGGTGCATACTGCGCACGCGCTAGCGAAGCCCGGCGCAAGGTCATGAGAAACCTGGAACTCCGCAGTTGTGTATCCAGGCCAGGTCACAGGAGAGGGCTATTGAGGCACTAAAAACCCGTTAACAAGCCTTCTTTCACACAGACGCGCATAATCAACCTGAAGGTAATGATGGAGGCAACCCCGATGCCGCGAAGCCGGCTGACTGGCCGAGGGGCCTCCTCTAATAAGGGACCCCTGGGGGCCGCGATGGCTGGGGGAGACAGGGACCCCAAGTGGCAACTGGTCCAAAACCGGCCTCAAAAAGAAAGGGTTGCCCTTTGAGAACCGCCGCCCCAGGAAGGGCTTAGCTGGGGGATCTCTCTGCCCAGCGTGTCAGGCCTCCGGCCCGGGAGGGCCCCACGTGTCCGAGGCGGCCCGACGTGCTGCGTACTGGGCATGCGCGAGCCTGCCCCTGCCGGCGCGGGGCAGAGCCAGGGGCTGCGGAGGCCGAGGCTAGGGAGAGGGGGGTGGGTGGCGCACGCATCTGCCTTTTCCCAAGCCCCCACCGACGCCAGGGCGCCTCCGTACTCCTTCTGCGGGCGGAGCTGGTCGCGCTGCGGGGGCTCCTCCGACAAGGGACACCTGGGAGCCGTGATCGCCCGGCAGCCGGGGACCCCATCAGGCGGTCGGTGGAAGTGGGGACTGAGTGGGGGCAGTTTCACGGGGCCGCCACAGACAGATGTGGGGGCGCGTGCTCGCTCCCTCCTCCCTGAGCCCAAGCGGGTGGTTCGGGAACCAGCGAGCTGCCCGGGGCTCCCCCTGCACCCGAGGGGGGCTGATGCGGTGCACGCGGGGCCCTGTGACTAGGGTCTGGGTAGAGGCCCACGTGGCGAGGGGGGATGGGGACGACCGGGGTGGGGGGAATGAGGAGGAGGGCGGCTGGGGGGGGGGTATCTGGGAGCCGCCTAATTCCAAGCCCTGAACCACACAAATGCTCGTATTCCTTCATTTTATGCCCCTGAGGTAATATGCACCCTGGCGTAGGTTGAAATGGGAATTAGGTAGATGCCTTGTACCCCCCACAGCCTGCTGCTTCTCTTGTGACCAGGCCTTTCCAGGTCCCTGGTTTTCCTGTGCTGGGCAGCTTGTGCATGAACAGGATACACCCCTCAGCCTAGCCAGAGGGCGGGGTCTCCCCCCTACCATCTGCCAGGGGCTGGGGTTGGTCCAGAACCTTTTGGGTATCCTCTGGGTCTGATGGAGCCCATCTCCAAAAAGTCTTTCTGAAGTGGCCGCTTTAAACAGGTGACAGTCAATACCCATTTGGACTGACGGCCTGTTGGGGTCCCAGGCTTTCCCACGTGTCTCTTGCTGGAGGAGCTCCCGCAGCCCAGCAGACCCCATCCTGGCAAGGCGGTCCACACTTTTCCAGATTGACCATCAGGGGGAATATGCACATCTGTGTGAGTGAGGACTTGGGATCAGGCAGATGCCAGGTGATTCCGGGACCTCCCGCCCTGGGGGCTTCCCAGGAATCAGGGCCACACCCGGTCTCTTAGTGAACAATTCCAGGGCAGCCTGTCCAGCCCCATCCTGGCAAGGTGGTTCAGACGTCTACAGATTTACCTTCAGGGGAATACGTGCATTTGTGTAGGGCAGGGCTTGGAATCAGGCCTCGTGCCCCGATGCCCACTCCTTCTCTGGGGCCTCTCCAGACACTTGTCCGACCCCAGGTCCCTGGCCACCCTGACTTGTGTTTCTGCGTATGCCCCTCGTCAGCCTCCCGGGGCAGCGAGGGCTCTTCCAGAGCTGCGGAAGTGCAGGAAGGTCTTGAACCACCTTGATAGGCTCCTGGGCAGAGGAACCCTGTGCCCTACAGTCTGTGTTGGGCAGCAGGTTTAAACTGGTTCCAGCTGGCCCACATTGAGCCCCACTGTCTGTGAGGTGCCCGGTTTCTCCAGTGGTCAAGGCTGGCTTGTGTGTTTTATTGGAGTATACCCAGGCTAGTCAGCCGGGCAGGACGCTGGCGAGGTGGAGTGCTTTCCTCCCATTCTGTGCGTGTTTTGTAGTGTAATGCTTGGAACTGGGCAGTTGCCAGGTACCCCGAATAGCCTGTTCCAGTGACCTAGGCTTTCCCTACAGATGCCCTGTTCCTGGTCCTTGGCTTTCTTGACCTGCACACGCACCGTCTGTACCTGGCCAGCCTGACTTGGGCACCAGGGGGCATTCCAAGCCCGTGGAGCTGGGGGAGGATCCCATCCACTTGAATGGCTTCTGGGTAGAAAGAGCCCACATCAGAAAATCTTTCTGAGGTGGCAAATTTATATAGGTGATGGTGAAACCACGTTTGGATTGGCTGCCTGATGGGGCCCCAGGGTCCTCCAGCAACCAAGGCTCCCAGGGGTCTCCTTTTAGAGGCTATCCCCACCATCCCGGGCAATCCAGTTCCCTCTAGCTGTGCCTTCTTGAAGAATAGGTCATTCATGTAACTTAGGGCTTGGAATTAGGCAGTTGCCCTGTCCGCTCAATAGTCCCCTCTAGTTACCAGGCTTCTCCCAACACTTACCCCGTCCCGGTCCCTGGTTAAGGTGACCAGAGCAAGAAGGGATTACGCAGTATACACCCATCGGCAGGCCTTGGGCAGTTGGGGCCTTTGGAGAGTGGGCCTGTCCCCAACCACATGTATAGCCTTTTGTGTGAAGGGCGTCCATCCCTGAAAATCTCCGAGGTGGTGGCTTTAAACTGTGGACGGTCAGTCCCCATTTGGACGAGCTGCTTGATGGGGTCTCCACCTTCTCCAGCCATCAAGGCCCCCAGGGGTCTCTTACTGGAGGATATTCCAGCCAGTCAGCTGGGCCCCAACCTGGCAAGCAGTCTCGTTTCCTCCAGCTCTGCTTTCAAAAGGAATACATGCATTTGTGTAGATTTGAGCTCAGAGTTGGGCAGATGCCTTTGTAGGGGCCAAGGGCAGATGCTTTCTCTCATCGGAGGACACGTAGGCCAGTCTCTTGGGCCTGATGCTAGCAAGGAAGGGCAGTTTCCTCCAACTTTGCCTTCGAGGGGAGTATACACCTTAGTGTAGGTAAGGCCTGAGATGAAGTCGATGTCTTGTACCCCCCACAACTCATTCCAGTGAACCAGCCTCTCCCGACCCTTGTCCGATTCCACTCCTCTGGGCTGCCTGACCTGCAGGACCAGTACTTCTGAAGCCCTCCGTGGCTATGGAGCTGGGGCTGGTCCCGAACAGCCTCTTGAGTGAACGGCGCCCGTGATGAAATTGTGTCTGACGTGGTAGCCTTGAACTGGCGTCAGTCCATCTGCATTGAGACTGGCTGCCTTACAGGGTCTTTTTCTTCTACGTGAACCGGTGCTCCCAGATGTCTCTTAGAGGGTACCCCGACCGTCATGTGAGGCCCCAGCCTGGCAAGGCACTGCGGATTTTTCCAGTTCTGATCTCAGAGGAAATTTGAGGGTAGAGCCTGGGGACGGGCATGTGCCTTGAAGCTCCAACGGCCAGCTCCCATGACCTTGCCTCCCCAGACGCTTGCTGTGTTCCAGGCGCCTGGCTGTTCTGACCTGCTTGGCGGGTGCATCCACAGCTGGGGTCCTCCAGGCCCGTGGGGCTCGGGTAGGTCCTGAACCACCTGCACAGCCCGTGGAGGGGTATAGGGAAGTCAGGGGCCCACATTGTGCTCTCACATTCATGTCCTTCTCTCTCCCTGCATCTTGCTTCCTCACAGCCCACCCTTAGAACCTTCCAGAATGCCAGGCACAGCCATAGGAGATTCTTCCGTCAGTCAGGAGTTGTTGCTGAAAGGGAGGCTGTTTCTACACAGGTCCCCACCCTGTGAACATCTCCTCTGCATCAGACCTTCTCACTTCCCGCTGTCCTGGTCAAGGCCAGGAGACATCACGTCAAGTGGAGAGCGTTAACTATACAGGTGAGTGGGTTCTGGACACAGCTCAGCTCCAACAGTTAAGACAGTTGTCGTCAGAGAAAGACCACACCCTCAGCACAGTGGTATGGGAGGTGTCCCCTGTCATTAGTGCCCCTCCCACTTGTCTTTCTGCATCTTGTTTCTTTCCTTGGCGCTGCCTTTTCCTCCTCTCTAACCGGCCTTCAGATCCCTAGGTCAGTGCAGGCTCTCCTGTCATCCTTCACTATTAAAAGTGATTTGGGGGCGCCTGGGTGGCGCAGTCGGTTGAGCGTCCGACTTCAGCTCAGGTCACGATCTCGCGGTCCGTGAGTTCGAGCCCCGCGTCGGGCTCTTGGGCTGATGGCTCAGAGCCTGGAGCCTGCTTCCGATTCTGTGTCTCCCTCTCTCTCTGCCCCTCCCCCGTTCATGCTCTGTCTCTCTCTGTCCCAAAAATAAATAAACGTTGAAAAAAAAAATTAAAAAAAAAAAAAGTGATTTGAGGAGCAGCTGGGTGGCTCAGTCGGTTGAGCCTCCCCCAGCCACTCATTGAGGTGGCCTTTGTCCCCACACTGTCCCCAGGCTGCTGTCACTTGGAGACCATCCAGCTACACACCCCGTCCTGTGCACAGCGGCAGCTATTTAGGGGAAAGAGCCTCCCGAACAACTGAAGGTGGGTCATATGGTGGTGCCCGCCTGGAACCCTCTATGCGGAGGTACACAGAAAGCAGGCGTCTGGCCCATCAGGCTTTATTCCCAGGCCTCGAGTCCCCGGGCATTTCTTCTGGGTTGGGATAATATCTCTGGAGATACAGAATGGGCAGCTGCTGAAAGCGTCTGTCACCCAAACGTGTAGCTTGTCTGCCCGCACTTGCCGGGACAGGATCCACCGTGAACTTCTACAGTCATGGCCTGGAGTCCACGTCTCAGCTTTCCCATGAGAACACAGGCCTCAGGGAAGAAAACCAGGCCCTTCAGGTTCAGCCGAGTCACGTTTCCAGAGCTAGGTGGTAAAAGCCACAAATGGTGCTCGTTCCCCGCTTCCTTTCCTCCCTGCCCACACCAGTCCCTAACGGGAGAAGCAAAGAGGAGAAGGCAGAGGTGACAGAGCTAAACAGACCCAACCCAAAGTCCCCTGGCTATTCTCAGCCTAGAAAGGGCTGCTTCCTGAGAGGTCCCAACCATGGGCTCCAGGGACACAGCTCTAGGAAACCTACCACCTCGGTGCAACCCACAAACATTCAGATAGCCAGAATCGTAAGTTGTCAGATTGGATACTGGTTAGGTGTCTGTTCTGCCCTTCCAGACTTTACCGCAGCTCTGTGTGTCCCTCCCGGTAACAGTCTGTCATCCCCGTTTCCCCTCCCCCCCTCCCCCCACCCAAGTCCCCAGGGCTCCTCTCTGGTCACTAATCCTCAGAACTCTGGGTCTAATTCAACGGGCACCCGCGGATGGGTGTGTGGCCTGGGGGCAGCTGACGTTAGAGTTAACGGACTCGATCAAGTCAATATATTAGCAATAACAAATTATTTTTACTTACAAATATTTATGGAATAGCCATAAAAGACTAAGAATAGTTTGCAAAAGGGTTAGTCCCAGAATGAAAGAAGGCTTGTGGGATAGGGAAAAGACAGCAAGTGATGCTTCTAAATTAGCCACCTCAGAGCAGGAGGATGTGAAGAAAGGTCACTGCTTGGGGAAGAAACCAAAGTTCGGTGCCCCGAGTTAACAGACCAGACAGAAGGCACCACGACTAAGCCACCGTTGCGTGCCTGGACAGCCTCGGCAGACCTCCTTGGGGGGAGATCGTAAGGTTTCCATGGGGACATTCTGCCAGGCCCGGAGACTCCCCCGGGAGTGACACCCCTGCAGCCTGATTCTCAGAGTCCCTGTCAGTGACCTTTGAGAAACCATGAAGAGCAGAGAGATGCCGCAAGCCCGGAAAAGAACAGCTGTCCCCATTTTCAGAATGATGATAATGGTATCGTCTCAGAGCCACAGACAAGAAGTCTTGGTGTTGATCTTCGGCAAAGTTCAAGAGTGAAACGTTGCACAGAGGGTGTGTGAAAACCTAGACAAGAGCGAATGTTAAAAACCAGAGTGTTTTCCCTAAACGTCAAGGAGGCCTTATGAAAGAAGATCAAAGACGTTGCAAAGGTTGGAGGCTCCCCACTCCCCAGGGTGCGTAGCTGTATGAGCAGACGCTCTGCTTCCCTGGGCGGCTGTAGCGTGAACTGGTCTTCCTGTGGCCTTGGTTCCCTGTGTGTCCCTATGGATGTGTCTGGGCTCCTCTTCCTGCCACCTTTGGCCCCACACTAAAAACACCCCTGTGTTCTGCTCACCAGAGTGTTCCCAGGAGACAGAAGTCCGCAGCCCGAGGGAGACTCTGCTGTCCTCTCCACCGCCATCCCAGCGCCGGGAGCTAGGGGTGGGGCTGGGAGCACGGGAAGGGGGAATGGCAGCAGCTTTTGGAAGACTTGAAGGAGAAGCAGCAGGAGATCTTGAATTTCCAGGAGGAGCAGCTATATCCCTCTGGGAGATAGACTCCAGGTACGAGGGCGCCCCATTGATAAGGGGGGCGGCCCCATTTTCAGATTTCGCAGAAGGGATATTGGCAAGACAGTTGCTGACCCCTTTTTGAAACCTGCTGGCCCTCTGCTATTTCCCAGAAGGAAGGACTTCTCTGGGAATGCTCTTTTTCCTCCAAAGATAGAGCAAAGAAACCTCTTATGGAAGGCTTCAGCCTATCACGTACTGGAGAAAGGATGTACTCATGCTTCCAGTCAGCTTAAGGATATTAGCTTCACCAAAAAGTAGGCGGCATCTGCATCAGCCACGCTGCTCGTCCCCAGCACAAATCCTACAACTTCTTGTCACATGGGGGAGAGCTCTGTAGGAGCAGTAACGCTACGGGCTGCGGTGTCTGTTTCTAGCTAATGTAGCTAATGGCACGACTTCAAGCCAAGTTACGTCACCTCCCTGAGCCTCTGTTTCCACGTCGTTGGAATAAAAGTGTTGGTCTCTGTGATCCCTAGGTTGACATCTAGGGCTAACAGTCTCTAATGCAAAGACCGGCTGACAGCGGGTTGCTCTGGGGTGGCCGAGGGGCCCTGGCGCTCGGCGGGGCCCTTGCTGATCTCCTGGCAGCTGCAGCATAAGCTGGCCCTCCTGCGGCAACAGCGTGAAAAGAAATGGTAGCTCTTCCAGTCTCTCCGGTCAGAGCTATGGCTCGACTGGGCTCTTTTCTAGACATTCCAGAAGGGGCTGAAAGGTATGTGTTCTCCTCGTGCCCCCACCCCTGAGCTTCCTGCCCTTAAGGTTGCAGTGAGGTCTTTGCCTTGGGAGTTGTGGAGGTCTGGAAAGCTACCGAGTTCTGTCTCAGAGAAGAGCCCAGCTAGACCTGGGGTTCCCAGGACCAAGAGAGGGAAGCTCTCCTACACAAAGTCCAGAGGTTGGTGACGTGAGCAAGATCCAGCCCAGGCGTCCTCAAAAATAGACCACAAGAGTTTAGCTCCACCCACCTAGATGGCCAGAGAAAAGTCCAAGTCCAGACTATACAGTGTTTTTTTTAAATGCAAGGAACAGTCCTGATAATCGTGTGCAAAGCTCTCAGACATTGTGAATAATACACACTGGCCTCCCATGCAGCCAGTAGAGTGGATAATGTGCTCCTACCCTGACCCATTCCCAGTGAGAAAATTAAACGATCCAAAAAAACACATTTGCAGAAATACCACAAATAGGACTTGGATTTCAAGCCTGAAATTAAATTTTAAACTCTTTTATTGAGGACTTTTGCTACCTGCTGAAATAATCTAGCCTTTGAGAATCTTCTACAGATGAGACAGGGTATTCTAAACAAGAAAGTTAATAAATCCAAGCAGGCTGGAACAGAGAGCTGATGCCAATATGATGAAATTGAGCAAAGGTTACAAAAATTCCTGAGCTTGATTAAAAATATCAGTAGTAGAAGTACTGGATGGGAGGCCTGGCTGTGTAGCTGTTTATGGGCTTGGGGATGGGGGAGTTAGGTAGAAACACATCTACACAAGCAGCATGCAGGCCAAGGTTGCTGGAGAAGCCAACTCACCCTGATACAGAAGTAGTTTAAACATAGGCTCCATATGGTGAGATCATGTTGGAGATACCGTTCGATTGTGGGGCACTATCTTATAAAAGGGACATTGACAAAGTAGACACTGTAATAAAGACACGGCCTATGTTGCTGAGGGGCCTGACATCTCAAAATGGTTGGAGGAACTAAAAAACAAATTAGGCTTGGAAAAGATCACGAGGAGATGAGAATTTTATTTGAAGAACTGTCAGGTAAAGGAGAGCTGATGCGTTTTGTGTCCCTTCAGAGGGCTGAACAAGGGTCAAAGAGTGAAGGACAATGGGATGTGAACATACATACTTAATGCTTTCCTTAACACTAGAACTTTCTAGTGTGTAATGGCTGGTTTGTGAAGGAGCAAGCTTCTCATCCAAGCCTTCTTGAAATAGAAAGGGATGATTTGTCAAGGATCCTATAGAAGCAGCTCTTGCTTTGGGCGAGATGTTGATTCTGTAAGCCTTTCAATTCTCAGTTTTCTTGGTTACATGTTTTAAAATTCCTTAAGCAGTATAGTTGAAGAATTTTCAGTATTCAGCCAAATTTGAATTTTCATAAAACCTGATTGAATTTCCTAATTTGCTGATCAGAAGGTGAACCAGAACTTGAAGAAATGTAGAGGGTGCAGCAAGCTGAGGGAATAGCTTATATACAAAGTCATGGGGGCACCGGGTCAGTGAGGAATGCTGGGGACAACCAGCTTGGAGGGGAGCTTTGTGTCAGGGGTGTGAGAAGTCAGCTCAGTTGAAAGGAGAAGCCCTACAACGTGGGATGAAAGTTTGTATTCCACAAAGTGGACGATGGAAAATGAGTATTTTTTTTTGCCCGAGCAAAATAGGTGTTTGATGGGAACAGAACTCTCAAATAGTGAGAATGGTGGGTCATCTGGAGGCCAGAGACAGGGGACTCAAAACCCTCATGGGAATTATATTCTTGGTTTTGAAAGGTTGTTTAATCCTACCTTGCCTAGTTCCCCTGGTTATACCATCTGAGATCTCCAGCCTCACTGAGACAATGGTTGAAAGAAAAACGGCCACGCATGTGATGACGTTATGGAAATATAAACCTCTAAACCAAGCTGATGCCCTTTGACCCAAAATAGGGGGGTCCGAACATCAAAGGGGGCAATGTGGTAGAGTCCCCTCCCTAAGGAATGTGGTGAGAAAAGACCTCAAGATAAAGGAAGCAACCGGCTGTGTGCCTGTGTGACATTCCTCATGACCCTGTGACATGAGACCGCTCAGACTGTCTGTCTGTACGTAAGTCTATACGTTACCCATATATGGGAGACAAAGAAGTAGGAAATGCATAAAAGGATACACCACACGGCTCATTTTTGGGGCTCAAACTCTCCGAGCCCATGCCTGCAGGAATAAAGTTCCTTCCTGGAAAGAAAAGCCTCAGTGCCACGACTCTGCGAGAATCCTGCTACATTCTCTGATGCGATGTGGGCCAGGAGCGAATGGTCAAGAAAGAATTCTTGAAACATTTTTGGTGTAAAAAAAGGTGGTTTTATTGTAGCACAGCGACAGGACTCGTGGGCAGGAAGAGCTTCCCCGGGATTGTCAGGAGTGATCAGTTATACACTTTTAAGTTGGGGCGACCACGTAGAGACAAAGGAAGTTTCCAAAAGGATTTTCATATGTTAAGGAGACTTCCGGGATCCTGGAGGCCTGGCTATTACCAAGCTAAGGTTGTTTTTTCCCTCTAGCAAGGCATTAACATCAAGACAGTTAAGAGTTCCTGGAGGGATGTCGTGATCTGCCTGTTTCAAGTATTTGTCGATGGGCTGCAAGTTACACGGAAATTTAATTCTGTCCACATTTCCTTTTGCCTTTGTTCTCCACATCATTTCCCCCCCGAAGAGTTTTGACCCTTAAGTCTGTAAGGTTGCTGAGAGTGGAAGGTCTTACCTTCTGTAACTTCTTCCTGCTGAATGGGAACAGAGATAGGACCTATGGGTCAACATTGGTCAGTTGGGGAAGATGTATCCGCTGAATCCAAGGTAGAAACATAAACAAATTTCCTTGAGTAGAAAGTGTCATCTGAAGGCTGGAAGTTATGGCATGAAGGAGTCTTGGCAACAGGCAGGAAGACGCTGGAAAAGACGACAAAATGAGGTTAATATTATTATGAGAATAAAGCCCAATAGAAAAGACTTTTGATAGTTGACCACAATTTTCCTCCAGTTCTTCATTGTTGTTTGGAGAGAGGTTTGAGGCCTTCCACGGGTTTACAGGAATAAGAAGGTGTGTTAGCTGGTACTGTGGATTCCCGTGAGGAAGGCAAGAGGTTTAATTTCTTGATCGGAGTCCATGACGAATGTCCTTCTAATTTTATGGCTGTGGGAGTACATCATGTGACCTGGTATAGGCCCTTCCCTTTTGTAGTTAAATTCCTTGCTGTGTTAGCCTTCCAATCCTTTAAATAAACCATGTCCACTGGGTTTATACGTGGTGGGTTGCTAGTAACTGTCAGATCAGTAGTAGGGAGGATACGGCCTGTGTATTTAGAGATTTAGAAATAGTCACTCCACCTTACGGGCAGACTTATTTGCTGGGAGCGCTTTGGCCTCAATAATCTGAATTAGACTGACTGTTGTACACCCGGCTCTTCTTATCTCCTTTTCCATGAAACTACTGCCATCAGTAAACCAACCGTCAGCTGCATTATCAATAGGAGAATCTTTTATGTCTGAGCTGCTGGAATAAACGAGATCAATAGCCCCTGTTCTGTAGGACATCCTGAGGTTCCTGCACCTGGCGGGAAGTGACAGTCTTTATTTGCCTGGTAAGGCTGCCGGGGACCCTGTAAGCAAGGTTACAGGTCAGCATTTCCAAGGGACTCTGTTGGCTGCATGCTTTGTAAAGTCAATCTCAGCTCTCAAAAGCTGTCTGCTCATACCTGAGTCTATGCAGGTCTCTCAAGTATGACGTTCCAGGGGCATCTGGGCGGCTCAGTCAGTTAAGCGCAGACTCTTGGTTTCAGCTCAGGTCACGATCTCATGGTTCATGGGTTCAAGCCCCACACCAGGCTCCATGTTGACAGTGCAGAGCCTGCTTGGGCTTCTCTCTCTCTCCCTCTCTCTCTGCCCCTCCCCCGCTTGTGCTCACTCACTCTCTAAATAAACAAACAAAAAACAAACTTAAAAAAATGACATGACAGTCAAAAGCCTTGATAAAATAGCCAATGTTTTCGATAGTGTCCTATTACAAGGAGAACAGATTTTTGTTAAACTTATGCAAATGCTGTAATTGCCATGGAAGAAAGAATATTCACTGAGGGGTTTTGGATTCTGGAGGGTTCAGGTAGAGAGAAAATTTAAATGCTTCGATTTGTTCACAAGGGAATAGTTTGTCATATTTCTGTAAGTCATAGATTATCTTAAGAGAAAGTTTCCTTAATCTGGAAGAGCAAACATGAGAGAACCAGAAATGTTTCAAACGGGAGTCACAAAAATTATAATCCTCTTCCTCAATTCATTTAGTCCCATGTTAATAATTCTTGTTCAGTTTGAATGCAGCCTTTTAGTCCTGGAAATTCTTACCCAGTTCAGTTTTAGAATTTTAAAGATGACAAAAACCTGCATTTGTCAAAAGCCCTTTTTATGAATCCTCTTGAAGATGAAACATGTTTTGCAAGAGGATAAGTATCGTAACTTTAGTACCAATAAACTAAAAAATGGACACAGAGATCTGGGGAGACTTCATTATAATATAGCTGACAAAGAAATCTGGTTATTTCTGTGACACATAACACTTGAATAATCAGAATATCAAGTAATGGCCTTATACCAAAATGTATTAAAACTTTAGGAATTCATATGATCTCTAGACTAGTTATAGTTTACCCAAACAACATAACCCAAGGCTTATTATTTAACAGTGCTAAGTTTAACATTCCAAATAAAGCCTAGTTAAAAAGACTTTATGTACAGTTTAAATCCTGGGAAATTTGTTAAAAACCTCGGAAAGTTATAAATCACATGCCTAAATAGGATTACAGATTATTAGAAAACTTAAACCTTAATTATTTATTTAACCAAGGTGGCAAGAGATTCCAAAGGCAAATATGTAGGGTTATATAGTTGTTAGCAAAACTTAGCTCCTTTAACATTAAATTTTGTTCTGTTTTTAAATTAGTGTTTTTATTTTCCTTTGGTAAGTCAGTAGCAGATGACTGGATCGTTTAGTATTTCTATTTTATTATTTTTTTATTTTTTTTTCAACGTTTATTTATTTTTGGGACAGAGAGAGACAGAGCATGAACGGGGGAGGGGCAGCGAGAGAGGGAGACACAGAATCGGAAACAGGCTCCGGGCTCTGAGCCATCAGCCCAGAGCCTGACGCGGGGCTCGAACTCACGGACAGCGAGATCGTGACCTGGCTGAAGTCGGACGCTTAACCGACTGCGCCACCCAGGCGCCCCTACTATTTCTATTTTAATATAAACCTTATGGTTTTCCACCGTGGCTGTATGGATTTACATTTCCATTAACTGGGTACAAGTTTTCCCTTCTCTACACCTTTGCCAACACTTGTTATTTCTTGTGTCTTTGATATTAGCCATTATGTGTGAGGTAATATGTCATTGTGGTTTTAGTTTGCATTTCCTTGATGATTAGTGATGTTGAGCATTTTTTTCGTGACTGCTGGTTAGAGTAGTATTGGCTGCAACGTTTCTTTTAGGTCTTTGATTATATCATGCCACTCTCTTCTGGCCTACAAAGTTTCTGCTCAAAAATCAGTTGATAGCCTTATGTAGCTGTCTTTGTATGTAAGTACTTTTTCCTCCCTTTGCTGCTTTTAAAATTCCCTCTATAGCTTTAATTTCTGCTAGTTAAATTATGTGTTTTGGTGTGGATCTTCTTGGGTTCATCTTGTTTGAGGCTCTCTGTATTCCTGGAACTGGACGTCTGTTTCCTTACTCAGATTGGGGAAGTTTTCAGCTATCTCTTCAAATAATTTTTCTATTATCTTTTCTCTGTGTTCTCCATGTGGCATGCACATGTTATTATGCTTAATGCTCTGAGTTCCCTTAACCTAGTCTCATCTTTTTATTCTTATTTATTTATTCTTATTTTTTAAAATTTAATTTAATTTTCTCAATTTACATCCAAGTTAGTTAGCAGATAGCGCAACAATGATCTCAGGAGTAGAGTCCTTAGTGCCCCTTACTCATTTAGCCCATCTCCCCTCCCAGCACCCCTCCGGTAACCCTCTGTTTGTTTTCCATATTTAAGAGTCTCTTCTATTTTGTCCCCCTCCCTGTTTTATATTATTTTTGTTTCCCTTCCCTTGAGTTCATCTGTTCTGTGTCTTAAAAGTCCTCATATGAATGAAGTCCTATGATATTTGTCTTTCTCTGACTGATGAATTTCACTTAGCATAATGCCCTCCATTTCCATCCACGTAGTTGCAAATGGCAAGATTTCATTCTTTTTGATTGCCGAGTGATACTCCATTGTGTATATATACATATGTATATGTGTATACACACATATATATGTATATATATGTGTGTGTATATATATATATATACATTCTAAGCAGGAGCTTCTTTATCCATTTACCTATTGATGGACATTTGGGCTCTTTCCATACTTTGGCTATTGTTGATAGTGCTGCTATAAACAAAATCAAAGACCTGATCAAGACAAAACATAAGTTTTGGTTTTCTGGGCAGACAAAAGAAAAAAAGCCTTTGTTTACATTTTCTTACTAGCAGCAGACCAACAATCCAAGAAAACTTTGTCTTTAACAGAGAAAAACAGAATTCCAATCTTATAACAGTACACTTTTAAAACCCATTCATTTTAACGTTAGTCCTGACTTCACATAAAATTCCTTTCCAAAGATTTCCCTTCACAGACCCCTGTAACCTTTTCTTTTTCTTTTAATGTTTTATTTATTTTTGAGAGAGAGAGAAACAGAGTGTGAGTGAGAGAGGGGCAGAGAGAGAAGGAGACACAGAATCCGAAGCAGGCTCCAGACTCTGAGCTGTCGGCACGGATCCCAATGTGGGGCTTGGACCCACAAACCGGGAGATCACGACCTGTGCCGAAGTTGGACACCTAACCGACTGAGCCACCCAGGTGCCCCACTCTGTAACTTGTTCGTTCGGATTTTGTCGTAAGCCTTTTTCTTTTTTTCATCATTCTTAATTTCATTTAGCAGAATTTGAACTCCCAGGAGCCTTGAAGGAAAACTAAGTAGCAACCAATTGTAAACTGGCTGTTACACCAGAATTCTTTAGATCTGAAATTTATGAAGACGTTTCACAATTTTAAAGACTTGCTTCTCCATAGTACAATCTTTGATTTCTAATCTCTGTCCTCCCACCTCACTATGCTCTGTATCAGTGTTGCTGGCCTTCCCAGATCCCTATCCTGGCGTCCCATGACCTGATTTGTGGGGCACTAAGCTGAGTGGACAATGTTCCTGTGTCCGAGGCAATCCTGGTTGTGGGAAAGCAGGGGGTGGTGGCCTGGTTTATTCCCAGCAGCTGTCCTCCACCTCTCCTGCCTGCCACGTCTGCCCTTCATATAGAAATGTCTCGCCCGCTCTCTCCCTCTCTTCTCAATGCCCCCCATCCATCTCACTGCCCCGTTTCAATATGAATGTTAATACTGACCCAACCCCCAGTCCCCCCACACGTTCCTTTCTACTTCCTTTCTTTCTTTCCTTGTGCTGTACCATTTAATTCGCCACCTCCATGGCCATATCCTCAATTGCATTCTAAGTAGGAGCTGTTTCTGCTCAGGGTTAGCTAAAGAAGGGCCACCTCTATCTTTCCTCTCAGAACCACAGACAAGCCTGTGAAGCATCGTCGTCCTCGTGAGCATCTGTTGAGTGTGGACCTACACACGCGCTGTCCTGAGCCCGCTTTGGTAGCTTGTTATCTGTTACAGTCACTCTGGCACGTGGTCATCCGGGGGCAGAATAAAATCACTCAATCCAATGGCTAGAAATCGTGGATTCGCGTGCAGATGGGCGGCCTGCGCGGAAGGGGTAGGAAACCAAGCAGCCGCGGGATGGTTTTTGTGCGGACTGAGCAGGGGCGGCAGGCAGGCAGGGAGGCCTGTCAGCCTCACAGTTGAGAAGAGGCCTCAGCTGCTGTGCTGTCTGAGCCCCACCAGAGACACACAGACGTGGAAACAACCCCACCCCGGGAGTTCCCCCAACAGGAGGGCAAGACGCTCATTTGAGCAAATAGGTACAAGGAGCTCCGGGCAGTGCTAGAAGCCATCCTCTGGCGGTGAAAGGCAGATGCGCAAGCAACATTGTCTCGGGCCAGGAAAGTCACAGGTTCATGGCCGTGTAGGTTCTCCGGGTGGAGGAGAACATTGCACGTAATGGCAGCCGTATCTCAGTCCCCGGAGACAGAGACGGTTCATTCGGGCCAGGTGAAGCAGGAGGTGGGATTAGGGTAGGGCAGGAGTGCCCGTTCCAGAAGCAGGGTCCTTTGACTCCGAAGCATGGGGCAGGCCTAGAAGCTCACGGAGCGTGGGGGAAGCCGGAGTCCAGGGGAGTCTTGCCAGTGGGAGGTCGCTGCTGAGGTGGGGAGGTTAGAAAAGGCTTTCGCAGCGTCCAGCAGGCCCACGCCTGTGCCTCAGTCATGAAGGAAGCCTGAGCCCGGTGCTCAAAAAACACCGATCTCTAAGCCCGGTGATGTCCACGGCCATTCCCCTCCTCCCGGGTGCCGGGCAGCCGAGGGGGCCGTGAACCTGGGAGCAAGACGAGGGCCCCGCACCCCGAGGGGAGGAGTCGACCTCCCTCTGGGCCGGTTCCCACGGCAGCCTCGATGAGCCCACAGCCCCGCGCTGCCCGGCCACGTGGTGAGAGACAGTGTCCTTTCCTGCTTCCGTCCCCTCCGTCCCAAGAGTCCTACGGATCAGGAGCCGGATGGTGAGTTGGGGCAGATGAGACCTCAGATGCGTGTCTCCGGTGGGAGGCTTGTCATCCACGGTGGCCGCTTTCACTGCAACTCTGACGACGTACCCTCCCCTCCTACCCCTGGCCCCCGGGGAGAAGAAATGAAAGAGGGAAAGGACAGAAATAAAGAAGGCAGAGAAGGAAGACGCATAAACCCGTTTCTTTCACTCTCTGAAGGCTGGCTGAGCTGAAGTTCAGGGACATGTGAAAGTGCAAATGCCTCCTTTCCCACCCCCACCCCCACGTCTGCATCGTCAAGCATGACCACAGAACGTCGCGAGAGACGACAGCCACTTGTAGCCACCCGCTGCATGCCGACACATCGGTACCTCAGCGTCCCCAGGTCAGGCCTGGGGAGAGCCAGCCCCCCAGGTGCCCTCAGCCCCCAGGCCTGCTCTCTGTTGGGCGGAGCCCTGGATGTGAAGGTTTTCCGGTCGCTCCCGGGGATTCTAGGGTCAGATTAATCTTGTCGACCCTTGGGGACTCAACTATGCTAATTCCAAGAGAGGGTATGTTTTGCCATCTTGACGTTGACATCAATATTTACAAAATTGTTGACCGTCCCAGGCCAACTCTGTGTGCGCAGTGTAATATTCCTAGCTAGCAAGTCTTACGCGGGATTCCCCGGGCGAATGAACTAATGTCAACACTGTTGGCTCCCGTTCACTGCTGGGGGTTCCAGTACTGCCCGGGGTCAGGCTCTCTTCAGCAACAGGCATGGAGGCCCGTGCACATCTGCATGGGGGGTTCCAGGTTCCCAATGGTCCCATCTAATGGCCTCATCCTAATCTGGCCTCATCTGGAGGGTGTTAGAGACTTTCACGGGCGGGGGATTCCAGTCCAGGAGTAGTTAGGAAGATTGTAGAATCCTACTTTGGATTTTAAGAGACAGAGCACTTCTGACCATTGACAGAGAGCTTGTTCCTCTTCCCCAAGGACAGTCCAAGAAAAGGAACTTCTGGAACTGAGAACCAGACTGTCCAGACAGGAGAGACTCTTGCAGAGCACGGCTGAGAGTCTGAAGACTGCCGACCAGGAATGGAAGAGGAAATTGTGCTGTGGATGGATGGTGACCAGAGAGGCCAGGGGAGGGGGGAGACTGATGTGATGTCCCCAAACCTCCTGGCCACGAGTAATTGTGGATGCAGAGGGAGGAGTGCGTGGGGACAGCAGGAGACCTTGAGCTGAGTGACGAGAAAAACACCCTTTAGAACAAACACCCGGGGCTGGTCTGGGCCCAGCTGGTCATTTCTGCCTCGTGGGGCTGTTCCATTGTTTCAGTGACCAGGACACATGATATTTTGAAGAGGCAAAGACGAATGTGTAGGTAAGGAAACCACGGCATGAGTCAGAGCCACAGAGCCCACCCCAAACGCATCCCCGTCTGTCTTCAGAGTCTGCAGGTGATCCCCGACCTGCTCTGACCTTCCGGCTGAAGATTTCCAGGCCTCTTGTAGGACACGGGTCCTCAGTAAGCATCCTTGTAGCTTCCTTCCCTGTCACCCCTCCCACCCCTGCCATCTTGGTTCCCTATCACATTGTCGCCCTCCTCTCTCCTCACCCACTTATCCCTCCTTTTGGATGGTTTGGGGTCTGGAGAAATGCAATTCAGTTGGTTCGCGATGTCAGAGGACATCTGGGAGTCTGCGTCCGAATTGGCTTCCAGTAAAGGGATCCTAGGGCCGGTTGTGTGTTCCCGTTTTTCCCATACCACTTGACGAAAAAGTAAAAGCCAGAGGCAACCTACTAAGTCAATTGCACTGCACACTGTGGGGCTGAGAACAGCAATCAGATTTTGATACGTCTTTTTCTTTAAGCAACATTGCAAAAGAAACCCACTGGCTCTTACTGGCATAAAAGCAAATGTGATAATAAATGAAACCTGAAACTTCCAGGAAGAGCTGTTGTGTACGTTTATGTAAACACTAACACATTCCCTCGCAAGCACTTTGAAGAGACTCGAGGTGTAGGACATGGCTTGAAAATCAGAAACTAACCCTTTTAACTTGAACTTAAAGCTTTGCCATAAGCAATTGAGCATATTCCCCAGAACGTTCCTTGGTTGTAACCTGAGAGAATGCTGAGCCCGCTGCGTGAAAACGGGTCAAGCCATGATTTTACCCTGCCTTTTTTTTTGGTCTAATTCCTCTTTGTTTTTTTTTTTTTTTTCTGATGATTCCTTTCTTTCCTGAGACTTTTTAGAAGAGCTCTTACAGGGGGGCCTGGGTGGCTCAGTCGGTTGAGTGTGCGACTTCAGCTCAGGTCATGATCACAGCTCGTGAGTTCGAGCCCCGCGTCGGGCTCTGTGCTGACCGCTCGGAGCCTGGAGCCTGCTTCTGTTTCTGTGTCTCCCTCTCTCTCTGCCCCTAACCCACTTGCATTCTGTCTCTGTCTCTCTCAAAAATAAATAAACATTAAAAAAAAAAGGAAAGAAAGAAGAGCTTTTACAAGATGGCCTCCGTAAAGCCTCGTTCCTGCCCCAGCAAAGGGAACCTCACAGCTCCCCTTCCCCGCTAGCTTCCCCCAGTCTGGAGGTTTCCTCTTCACTTCCAAGAGGCCATTGGAAAGCCCTTGAGGCCTGGATCCAATCCCAGGCTTGTCCCTGACTGGCTGTGTGGCTTCGGCTGGTCCCTCATCTCCAAGAGGTGGCACCAGACTCAAGTGAGCTCCCTGCTGACTCGGCCCCTCCCTCGCCCCCGAAGTAAATGGGACATGAACTTGACAGGAGGACTTCCTGCAAGATGTCCTCTCCTTCCCACAACAGGCTGTTTGTATGTGTCCACGTGTCACGGGAAGCACTTCTTTTCCCGGGAGGTCACCAAAGCCGTCGTTTTCACTCTCAAGTGAATTCTGGCGTAACCTGGCCCCTCAAGAGGGACTGGTAGGTTCTGGCCACCTCTCCCTCTTGAGGTGTGGGGCCATCATCACCGAGGCGGGGGAAGCTTTGCCTCTAACCTGGTGGCTTCAGTGGTTCTTCCACCCTGCAGTGTCCCCCCCTCAGCTCACCCACCGACCACGCTTTCACAGCACTCCTGTGGCTGCCACCGTTCTGTTCTCACTTCAGCCTCAGGGAGCCACCGGCACGGTCTGGTAATGGACTCTCAGCTTGTGTCATCTTTGTCACCAAGTGGAACCTCTAAGGGCTCTGCTCTGTACCCCGGTCTTGTGAGCCTCCCCTTCTAGGAGCCACCTGAGGTCCTTCAAACAGCAGGCAGGATGGACCTCCCCCACTGCGGAGGAGTTCTGGTCCCACTCCTCCACACCTGCTGGGGGGGCCGGAAGGAGCCAGAGACATGGCCGGGTGGGGCAGGGCAAAGGCAGAGAGCCTTTCCTGCAGTTAAGGAACACCACCGGCCAAGGTCTGCCTGGCTCCACGCCGAGAGAACACGCATGGTTTGTAGAGGACCTTGTGACCCTGCTTTTGAGTGCCACGGTGGCCTGGGAACTAGCAACAGCCATGTCTCCCCTCAGCGCCCATCCTCAGAGGGTCAACCCGACAGATGGGGCAGGTGGTCCCGACGCAGGAGCTCCTCGGCGGTTCTAAAGCAGGCGATGGACAGCGGGGCTCAGCAAGCACTACTCTCAGGGCCGTACCCACCGAGGCTCGCTCAGCCGGGTCACCGTCAGGCTGGTTGTCAGTCTACACTGCAGCACCCGAGTGCTTTGAATCCGCATGGAGAAAGTCGAGGCTCCCCACCTGCCAACTCATGCTTAGCCTGGCACCTCCTATTTCTATTTCTTTATGATCTCCAGACTGTGGTGACCTCACGGTGACTACCCTGTCCCCTTTCATCATCCTAACTCCTCTCTGGGGAACTGTGACCAATGGCCAGAGCAAGTCCATTGAAAGTCTTGTGTCAAAGCAAACCAGGGATGGTTTTTACATGCTATGTGAGAGGCCCCCAGTTGGGAGGAAGCCTGGGCTCATCTCACGGCGCTTTAGGACGTGCATACGTGGGTCTAAACGTATGACACACATTCATATGCGTTGCTCTAGCGGTATGTTGAGGGCCAACATAACTGGTGGACAGGGTCCATTAGAGGGAACGAAACGCAGCCTTTGGTAGCTATTAAAGCAAAATGTGTGCAAACAAATAAACATTTTTGGGGCATCTGGGCGGCTCGGTCGGTTGAGCATTCAGCTTCGGCTCAGGTCAGGATCTCGCGGCTGGTGAGTTCAAGCCCCGCGTTGGGCTCCGTGCTGACAGCTCAGAGCCTGGAGCCTGTTTCAGATTCTGTGTCTCTCTCTCTGCCCCTCGCCTTCTCCCACTCTGTCAATCTCTCTCTTAAAAATAAATAAACATTAAAAATTAAAAAAAGAAATAAACATAAAAAAAGAAATCAACATTTTTTCTTCGCCTCCTTTGTTTCCAAGTTCGGCACCGGTCTCCAGGCGGAGTGTGGAAGGGTAGGGAAGACACCTTGTTGTTGAAAAGCTCACAGTCTAAGGCTTGAAGTCTGAGTCGGAAAGAACAAGCTTTTCCTTCTTTGTCGTTTGGTGAGAATCCTCAAACTGCAAAAGTGGGAGCATGCTTCTTAGATTTGGGGGGACTCAGTGGTGGAGACAGAAGCAACATCCTGGTCTCAGTCCCAAGAGATTGAGTTGTTGCGGTATCCAGAATCTGCATTTCTTACATAAATACCCCAGAAAGTTGCAATGCAGGTGAGCTGCAGAGCATAGTTTAGGGGCGTCTGGGTGGCCCAGTCGGTTAAGCATCCGACTTCGGCTCAGGTCATGATCTCGAGGTCCGTGAGTTCAAGCCCCGCGTCGGGCTCTGTGCTGACAGCTCGGAGCCTGGAGCCTGTTTCAGATTCTGTGTCTCCCTCTCTCTCTGACCCTCCCCCGTTCATGCTCTGTCTCTCTCTGTCTCAAAAATAAATAAACGTTAAAAAAAATAGAGAAAAAAAAAATTGAACAGTATATAAGCCATTCCATAAACGTTGACATAAAGGTCTTAAAAGATTCCTTGGGGAGAGTCCTTAGTTGATGTCCTTTTGTCTTCCAGAAACAGAATAAAGCTCTCACATCACAGTTATTTCCTAGAAACAGTGAAAACTGTAAAACAAACAAGAACTACCACCACCCTCACCAGACTCGTGCCCGAGGTGCAGACACACCCCGCTTTCACCTCCTCCTTTGCTTTCACACGGGGTGAAGTATTTTCCTGAGGGTCTTTGTCGATTCAGAGATATTTCCTGGCAGAATCAGCAGAACGCATGAGATATCGGCAAACCCACCAAGCATCGCTCTAGACAAAGTAGCAAAATCTGGGGCCCTCTAGGCCTGTGGTTCTTCCCGGGTCCCGGCAGTTCCTCCTTCACCCCTGTGTTTCCACAGGGAGGGGGGGTGGCGCTGATAATGTGATCAGTAACCAATGGACAAGTCAGAGATGCGTGCAAGGGTTTTATACGCATAACGGCTAGGAAAGCGACAACATCCGACATCACATAAATCTCAGATCTGCTCAGGATCCAGTCAACCAATCCACTCTATGAGATGTTGAAAAGCAGCTCTTTGCCTTAAGAAAACTACTTGCAAAAAAAAAAAAAGTATCTGAGAGGAAGATTGTCTAATCTTTAGCTTTTGGTAAATTATATTCTTTTCCCTTATGTGACAGAAACAGAGCCCCTCCCTTTTTTTTTTTAATATTTGTTTATTTTGAGAAAGAGAGAGAGTGAGAGAGCCCTTGAGAGTGGGAGAGGGGCAGAGAGAGGGAGAGAGAGAGACAGAATCCCGAGCAGGCTCCAGCTGTAGCACAGAGCTCAATGTGGGGCTTGAACTCAAGAACCGTGAGATGACCTGAGTTGAAATCAAGAGTCGACGCTTAACCAACAGGGCCGCCCAGGTGCCCTTGACTCTTCCAGTTTTAAGGGCCCGTGTAATCCCATGGGGCCACCTGGACAACCCAGGAGAATCGCCCCACCTCAGGGTCCTTACCATGAGCACATTGGCAAAGTCACTTTGCTCTGTGATGGAACATATTCACAGCTTCCAGGGGTTGGTACGGGGACCTCCTAGGAAGGGGTGGTGTTTTTCTGCCTACCACCACACTATTTGCTGAGGTGCCAACTACTAATATTGGAACTAAAAAATATCTTTTCTGATTTCAACAGTGAAGTTAAGACACTACCTCCAGGCACAATCTGGAACAGCAAAGCAGAACAAAGGTAAATCAGGGGCAGCTGGGTGGCTCAGTCAGTTAAGTGCGTCCGTCTCTTTTTCTTTTTTAATTCTTTTAACGTTTATTTATTTTTGAGAGGCAGATAGATCATGAGCCAGAGGAGGGGCAGAGAGAGAGGGAGACACAGAATCCGAAGCAGCTCCAGGCTCTGAGCTGTCAGCACAGAGCCCGACGCAGGGCTGGAACCCAGGAACCGTGAGATCATGACCTGAGCCAAAGTCGGACGCTCAACCGACTGAGCCACCCAGGCGCCCTGTAGTGTGTCCAACTCTTGATTTCAGCTCAGGTCATGATCTCATGGTTCATGAGATCGTGCTGACAGCAAGGAGCCTGCTTGGGATTCTCTCTCTCCCTCTCTGTCTCTGCCCCTCCTCTGCTCGTGCTCTCCATCTCTCTCAAAATAAATCAATAAACTTTTTTTTTTTAAGACAAATTAGAACCATAGAAGTGCTCCTTGGATGACCATCAAATTGCCCAAGTACCAGGCTCTGCAGCGTAATTGTTTTGCTTTGTTTTCCAGATGTGGCTTTTGTGCCTCCAAGGGCCGACTTGGCAGAAATCTCATCCTAGGGGAAGTGCACAGTGGTGGCGGAAGGGAAGGCGGTGACAGAGGTGGGGTGCCTGGGACCCGGCTAACCTCCTGCTGGGAAGTCTCAGCTGGGTCTCAACGGGGCAGAAGCGCAGACACGATGGTTTCCTTTGGACCTGCCCTCGCCTGAACTCGGGATGCTTGTGCGCCTCCCCCAGAGGCCACGCGGGGGCGCCCCGGTACTGCCCTGGGAAGTCGCCTCGCAAAGAAGCAAAATGTGGGAGGATCTTGAGGGGCAGGTGTCAGCCCCGAGCGTCCAGGGGTTCCCGACTCTTGGCCACACCTCTGCCGGGTTGGCAGCAGGCGGGCGCGGCCCAGGCCTTGTTCCTCAGAGCTATCTTGCTCTGTCTCCTCTAAACCAGGTTCTGGCCAGAAAGAGATGTGCCCATGCTTCTCTGGAGGATGGGGGAGGACTGGCCTGCGGTGTGTGTGTGGATGTGTGTGTGTTGGGGATGAAGGGGGCCTAGCGTGTGTGTGTGTGTATGTGTATATGGCTGGCCTGGGTGTGTGTGTGCAGGGGGGCTGGCCTGCCAGGTGTGTGTGTGTGTGTGTGTGTGTGTGTGGTTGGGGTGGCTGGCCTGGGTAAGCGGGGGTGAGCGGGCTGGCCCAGTGGTGATCAGGCTGGAGAGGATGAGGAGGCTGGGGGGCAGGGCAGGAGGCAGGGTGTGGGCTGGAGGAGCCGGGTGACCCTAGATGCCAGGGGTGCGAGTCAGGCAGCACGAGGGTGTAGTTCTCCATAGAATCCCGGGGCTGTGCAAGTGCCAGAGTTGCTGCTCGAACTTTATTAGGATGAGTGCTGTGGGGGCTGGGAGGCTGGGGAAGGGCGGTGGGGAGGCCAGCGACCGAGCGCGTGCAGCGGAAGGGTGTGAAGCTGTCCTGGGCAGAAGTCAGAGCTCCTACACGTACACCAGGGCACGTTTCTCAGTTTGGGGCTCACCTGCTGCACAGCGCAGCCGGGGCGCAGCGGCCAAGGGCCCCGGGGGCCCCACACAGGCCAGGCTGGGCCACTGACAGCCTGCAGCATCCAAAGGCAGAGATACGGGTGGAGGAGAAGCAAGAAGGGAATTTATTTCAGCGAGGCCGATGCCAGGAAGACGCGGACCGGGGTTTCAAAGACTGTCTCCAAGGTGCCGAAAATGCTTCCAGGCTTCTATAAGGACAAGGTGGGACCGAGGCGGGTGGGCACGTGCAGGTGCGCAGGGGAGGTCAGGCTGTCCTCGTCGTGGGTGGGATCTTGCTAGCGCGGGACGGTCCTTATTGCTTGAGGGGGGTACTTGCGGCTTCCGGCAGGGGATGCTGGGCCAGCAGGGTCTTCTGCCTGAGCTAAGAGAGAAGGTGGAAAGAATGTAACCAATTGGAAAGTACAGCCTGAGGTCAAAGTGGAGGGAGTTGAAGTCGACTTTTGACGGGAGACGCGCGGGTCCTTGCTGCTCCGCCGGGCGGGCGTGTGGGATGCGGCTGTAGCAGCTGCTGCAGGGTGGGGGTGTGGGGGGATCCGCTTCCCCAGCAAGGGGTGGTAAGAAGCCAATTCCATCTTTAGGCTACTGTAGACGAGGTGTTACCGAATACTTACCCAAGGCAAGCAGCTTTTCGCAACGAATAAAATCTAAGTGCCGGGATTCCGGCTTCTGGGCTATTTCCATTCTGCAGTTTGGGCTGGGTTGGGAAAGAGCTGGCTTCGGCCACTGAACTGAGACACCCGGGGGGGGGGGGGGGGGACACGTGCTACGTCTCACAGCACGAGGAGAGCAGACAGCGAGACCCCCAACTCATACACGGGATCTAGCCCAGTTTTTGCTGCATAGCAGGTAAGGTACACGAACTTTGTAGTCTGATCTGATACTGAGAACAAAGGCAAAAGAAATGTAGCAAAAATGAAATCTCCTTGCAACTTGCAGGCCATTGACAAGTACTGGAGGCAGGCAGAGTGAGCCTGCCTTAATGTTAATTCTTTGCTTAGTGGCAACGAGCAACCCCTAGCTTGACAGGGGCCTGACCTCCAGGGTCCTGTAAATCTTCTTTAAAGGATGAAAATCCCTTCCGAAACTTCCTTTATCTCAACACCCTCCTCCCTCCACAAGATACACATTAGCGATCACCTTTCAACACATAGCCCACTGATATACATTGGAAGGGTCTCATGACTAATATTCTACTACACAGTACTGAATAACCTTATCTTAACAGCAATTAGCCCCTCAAGGTCCTGGAAGCCTTGCTTCTAAATTCCTTGGAGACTTAGCTCTCCCTCCCCTCCCCCCACAACTAAAAAGTATGTAATCAATCACCCCTCATAATCCCCGTTACAGCGTTTCCCACCCAGAGTCCTGTCCCTACGCTTTAATAAAAGCACCTTTTTTGCACCAAACATCTCAAGAATTCTTTCTGTTTTTAAATAAAGTTTTAAATATTTTTACTTTTACAGAGAGAGAGAATCTTAAACAGCTTCCATGCTCAGCGCAGAGCCTGAGGCGGGGCTCGATCCCATGACCTGATCCAAAGTCAAGAGTCAGTCGTTGAACTGAGTGAGCCACCCAGGCGCTCCTCAAGAATTCTTCCTTGACCATTTGCTCCTGGACCCCAAACATCCCATCACGATCCTGTGAGTGGAGGCCTCTCTTGGTCTGTTTTGGAGCAGCACAGCGAGGTGCCTAGGAGAGGACTCGGGCCTCCTTGCCTCTCCCTCAGTGCTCGGGTGACAGCCCGGGGATTTGGCAAAGCTTCTGTCCTTCCCTCCATCCCCAGGGAGAAGTTAGTCTGGGCCCAGTGTTAGCCAGGGACACCCCCCAAAAGCTCAGAAAAAGCGGAGTCTTCCCCTCAGAACACTTGGCAGTCCTGTCCGTCCTTCCCTTGGGGGGCCCTTGAAAGAAACATCAAGGCTGACATGCTCTCACGGGGGCGTGTCGAGCGGCCAAGGGCGGGCTTTCACCGCAGACCCCACAGGAACTTCCATCCACCCAGCTCCTGGGCAAGGGAGAGGGCGCCTCTGCTCTCCTTTTGCTCCAGAGGCAAGCAAAAACTGTCCTTAGGGGGCTCCTGGGTGGCTCAGTCGGTTGAGTGGGCTGCCTGTCCCACTTCAGCTCAGGTCACCATCTCACCACTCATGAATTCAAGCCCCGCATGGGCCCTCTGCTGTCGGCGCGGAGCCTGCTTCGGGCCCTCGGTCTCCCTCTCTCTCTGCCCCTCCCTTGCTTGTGCTCTCTCTCTCTCTCTCTCTCTCAAAAATGAATAAACATTAAACAAAAACCTGTCACCAGAACTGGTGCGGTGCTTCTCAAATACAAGCGTTACGTGTTTTCTTTACTGCAGGGTTTTGTAACGGAACCAATGTGAGTTCCCTCCTTGGTGAGTCAGAAGCCGCACCAGGTTGAGTTGTCACAACGAAAAGTTCAGTTGTAGCAAATAAGGAGATAATGGGGAGTGGCTTCCAAAGCCAGGACTCCCAGAGCAGGGGTGAGTGGGCTCCTTTCATTTAGGGTTAAGATGCATATTTAGATAGGGAAGCCCTGTCATCATATGTAGGGTGAGTAGAAGTTGTCCATGAGCCTTAAGGAAACATGTCTATACATACGTTGTTTGTTATGTCAATGAGGCCGAGGCTCCTTCTGGGGTGGAGATTTTAGTATTATAATGAGTTAAGGTAGTCATCGGTCATTCTAGAGGTCACTCCAGGGCCCATCTGCACAAGGAGGAGTCAGGGGTTAAGTTCAAACTGGTCTGGGTGGTCTGGGCCGGCTGGAGGTCATGTCAGGGCTGGCTGGAGGTCACATGGGGCAGTCGCATTGCTTGAGGGTGGTTTCACTTTCTTTAAAAAAAAATTTTTTTTTAATGTTTACTTTTTGAGAGAGAGAGAGCACAAGCAGGGGAGGGGCAAGAGAGAGAGGGAGACACAGAATCCGAAGCAGGCTCCAGGCTCCGAGCCGTCAGCACAGAGCCTGATGTGGGGCTCGAACCCACAAACCATGAGATCGTGACCTGAGCCGAAGTCTGGCGCTTAACCGACTGAGCCACCCAGGCGCCCCGGTTTCACTCTCTATCTGCCCAAGTAAAGCGATAAACTAGAAAGAAGAGGTTGAGGAAGAATGTGGGACAAAGGTCAGTGGGTACATACATGCTGGAGGGCTGTAAGGTCAGGTGTTGGGAGCCAGCTGGCGAGTTGCATTCTGGTTTTCGCTATTTTCTGTACTCTGTAAAAGCCTCTAATCAGAATCTAAATTTTCTTTAATGTTTTATTTTATTTTTTAAGAAACAGAGAGGGTCAGAGTGTGAACGGCGGAGGGGCAGGGAAAGAGGGAGACACAGAATCCGAAGCAGGCTCCATCCAGGCTCCGAGCTGTCAGCCCAGAGCCCGACCCGGGGCTCAAACCCATGAGCCGTGAGATCATGACCTGAGCCGAAGTCGGACGCTCAACCGACTGCCCCACCCAAGCGCCCCGTCTATTCAGAACCTAGATGAACACTTTCCAACTTAGATTTTAACACCGTTACAGGGTAACAGCACCTGGTTTGCCCTCCTGCCTGAAGACACAAAACAACAAAACCAGACTAAATACGTGAAACACAGATCTTCAAGATCTCAGACATCAGAGGACAGAGATCCCTGAGGGGCGGGAAACAGTTGAGTCCGTCAATTGCTTTAATTTACTGCCTTGAACGATTTCCGAGCATCGCAGGGTGGAGGAAACTGAAGACGAGCCCAGAAGGCCTGTCGAGTTGAGGACACTGAGCTGGGAGTTCAGGGAGGCCAAGGTCGCCAAGGTCCTGAGAGGAGAGAGCTGAGGAAAGCCAGTCAGAAAGATCTGTCTGGGGGCCTGCCCAGCGTGCAGAACCGTCCCGATCAGCACCTCCAAGTGAGGCAAGTACTCAGTCGGGGGGAAATCATTACAGGGAACAAGGCCAGGCACCACCTGGCACTGGGAATGGCCCTCCTTCCCAGCAAAGAAACGAAAGGGAGAAAACCCCTCATAACCCGGGGGGTGTGGGTGGAGCACTTAGGAAGGTCTTGCCTCGGGGCGCCTGGGTGGCGCAGTCGGTGAAGCGTCCGACTTCAGCCAGGTCACGATCTCGCAGTCCGGGAGTTTGAGCCCCGCGTCAGGCTCTGGGCTGATGGCTCAGAGCCTGGAGCCTGTTTCCGATTCTGTGTCTCCCTCTCTCTCTGCCCCTCCCCCGTTCATGCTCTGTCTCTCTCTGTCCCAAAAATAAATAAACGTTGAAAAAAAAAATTAAAAAAAAAAAAAAAAAAAAAAGGAAGGTCTTGCCTCAGTAGCGGGAACGAATCAGCCCTCGACCGAGCACTGATCTGGACCACTTAAATCATAAAAGCAAGACCAGAAATGATCAAACCGTTTCCAAAGAATTTAAGTGCATCCCAGAACAAAGCTCAAAATTCATAGGAAATTTATATAAAAAGAGTAACATTTACATAAGAATAACCAGCAAACAACATAATCAACTTCAGCATGTCTGGTATCCCATCAAAGATTTTGAGGTGTGCGAAGAGCCTGGGAAATGACTCTTAGTGAGATCAATCAATCACTGAGAAATGACCCAGAGGTGACGAAGATGCTTGAGCCACCGGAGGAGGACGTTTCGACATTTATTATCACCGTCTGTAGTCCATAGATTTAAAACGTTAAATAGATAAATGGAAAACATAAGAAAGATCCCATCTAACTCTAAGAGATGAAAACAGGAAGGAAATGCCCTGCAAAAGGACGGACAGCAGCTCGAAAATGCAGAAGAAAGACATTTGAGGGGCGCCTGGGTGGCTCAGTCGGTTGAGCGTCCGACTTCGGCTCAGGTCATGATCTTACGGCTTGTGAGTTCGGGCCCCGCGTCGGGCTCTGTGCCTCCCTCGCTCTCTGCCCCAACCCACTCGCGTTCTGTCTCTGTCTCTCTCAAAAATAAACAAACATTAAAAAAGGAACAATAACCTTTGATAGGACTTGTATTGAGTCAGCAGATACCTCTGAGAGATATTGCCCCCTTCCCCGCGTGAAATCCCCCAATCCATGAGCACAGGACGCCTTTTGGCTTCTGTGGGCCTTCTTTAACTGCTTGCAACCATGTTGGGTAGTTTTCCGTGGGGAAGGAGAGAGGGAGGGAGAGGGAGGAGGAGGGAGAGAGAGGAGGAGGGGGGGAGGGAGAGACAGGGGGAGGGACAGAGAGGGGGAGGGAAGGGAGAGAGGAGCCAGGATGAGGACCCAAAGGACTGCAGTCTCCAGGGTGGTGTGAGCCCACCCCCCTCAGATCACTCTGATGTGGCAGCTGCAAATCGGGGGAGAGTCAGTCCCCATTGGGACCTGCTGTCTCAACAGTCCCAGATTTCCCCCAAACCAGGGCACCCAGGTGACTCTCGCTGGAGGAATCACCAGAGGGCAGCCCTGTGTTACCCTGATTAGGCCGTGTGGGATCCTCTAGCTGTGCCTTCAGGGAGACCGTGCTAGGGTTTGAGATTAGGTGTCCCCTGCGTCCTCGAGAGACATCTTCTGTTACTTGGCATCTGCAAACCCTAGCCGTCTTCCAGATAGTTGGTGACCCTGGACTGTGAAGTCCCCGTACGCTCAGTACGCAGTCTTTCAGCAGGCCTTGGGCAGCAGGAACCTTCCAGGTCTAGGGAACCTGGGCATGGCCCCGAAGGACTGCAGAGGTTCCAGGGTGGTTGGAGCCCCCCCCGCCCCCCCCATACCTACTCTGAGGCAGCAGCTCAAATTGGTGACAGCCCCCAATTGAATCTGCTGCCTAATCTGCATGCAGGCCTCTTCTGTATCAAGGTTCACAAATGTCTCTTCTTGGAAGAGACATGCCTCTTCTTCCAGCTCTGCCTTCAGGGTAACATGCCCATTTGCGTTGGGTGGGGCTTGGAATCCAAGAGACGCCTTGTCCTCCGAAACGCCCACTCCTGTGACCTTGTCTTTCCCGTTTCATGACTTTATCGAGGTGCCTGGCTACCTGACCTGGGAAGCCGGCCTGTGTGCACATGCACATTCTCAGCTCTTATTGGCAGCCTGGCCCTGGAGGGCAATTGCAGGGACAGGCCGGGTCACAGGGGCAGACTATTTGGAACACCCGGCACGGCCTATTTCCAAGACTTAACTTTGCCAGAGAGGACACCGTCTTAAAAGGCAGCCTTAGAACGCTTTGTGGAGTGTGGGCTCCCTGTACCCGAAGCCCGTTCAAGTGGTTGGGGTCCAGTTGGACCCGCGCAGATTCGTAGCGCACCCTGCAGCCCCGGGCCGACGGACAGCGTGCTGACCGCACGTGCGTGGCCACTGCGAGTCTAGGTAACCGGGGACACAAGAAAGGGAAAGTGGCCAGAGAGGAACAGTCGCAGGGGCAGGTTTTTAGGGAGAGCTGGCATCGGCTTCATTCCGAGCCTTAACCTACACAAATGCACCTATTTCCTTTGAAGGCAGACCCGGGAGGGCCGCATGACGTGCTTAGGGTCCTCTCCCAGAAGAGATATGTGGGAGGCTCGACTGCCGGAGTCCAGGGTTCCACAGAGGCAGCCGGTCCGGATGGAGACAGAAAGTCCCCAGTTAAAAATGGAGCCTCAGAGGGGCGCCTGGGTGGTTCAGTCAGTTGAGCATCCGACTCTTGGTTTTGGCTCAGGTCACGATCCTAGGGTTGCGGGATCAAGCCCCGCATGTGTGGAGCCTGCTTGGGATTCTGTCTCTCTCTCCCCCTGCCCCTCTCACCCACTCGCACATGCTGACTCTCTAACGTAAAAATAAAAAATAAAAGATGACATAAAATGGAACCTCAGAAAGATTTCGGAGTGTGGGCTCTCTATAATACCCTGAGGCACTTTTAGAGTTTAACCTGAGCTCCATAGGCCTGGAGTGCCCTCTCCCCACCCTGCTCCCAGCAGCCCGAGGCCAGCTCCCAGAGTATGGGCCGCACACGACAGGGGACACTCTCACCTCTACCTGTGGAAAAGAACAAATTAAAAGGTGAGTCCAAAAGCCGTGCCCCCATAGGACAGAGCAGCAGTTTTTACCGTCTTTGCAGGCACCAGAAACACAGAATTGACTTGGTACAAGCGGCTGAGGAAGTAAGTGAAGCTAACACCCGTGCAGACAGCCAAAGCAGGCCTACGCCAGTGTAAACAGCCCCGGTCAAAATAGACCGAAGAGACTTACACAAACAAACGATAAACATAGGAACCCAGCTAGAAACCCCAGAAATTATATAAATGGTAGAGAGATGGAAGCAACCAACGTTTTAGAGTAAATAGACTCAGAGAAAATCAACCCACATATAGACCCACTAATCCCTTTACTGTAAATACGAACCCCTTTATAAAGCCTAATCCAAAACCCCCCACAAAACCCCCGAAACCTAATCCCATTAACAGAAAAGCCACCGACAGACAAAGGAGGCATTCACCCATGTTACGCTGGCCGTATCGATAGAAACCCCATTTATAAATAAAACCCCGTATACCCCCAGATTGTTAGATACAGGCTTCCAATTAACAATGATACAAAGATATTCTACTAATTTAGAGATCTTTAACAATAAAAAGGACTAACTGTAGGATTTGGATAAAACTTCACCCTCAAGGACGTGGGCCATAGATTCCTAACAATTGATGACAGTTCACCCACGAAAGCTTAATGCCTTAAATGCCCTAGAGGTCCTGATTTAGGAAACATTCTTGGAATGGATGTAATTGGACATACTCAAAGGAAACATTCAGAAACTCCTAAAGGAATTTATTATCGTGCCTAAGTACTTCACCATGTAATTACCCACCACGGCCTATTAAAAAGCCAGATGGGTCCTATAGATTTACAGTAAATTATAGGAACTTAAACATACTCCTAAAATTGAGGGAACACCCCCAGATCCAGGCCTATCATAAACAATATCACCGCTGGATCTGGAACTTACTACAGAGTGATAGACTTATCTGGCATGTTCTTTGCTATTTGGGAACCCATGACTGCATTCCCACGGGAGGGTGACAATACCAGGTTACTAGGTCACCACAAGGACAGCTGAACAGTCTGGCAACAGCCCCCAACCTAACACAAGACATTCAGGCCTTGGATGAAAATGGCACACACACAAACCATTATTTCCTGTACGGATGACATCCTTATTTCTGGTGATTACTTGGAACACAGACCGGGATCAAAATTGAGTCCGTCGAATTCCTTACACTCACAGGATGGACAATCAGCCCAAGTAAGGGCCGAGGACTCCACACGACGGTAAAATTTCTAGGTGTAATTTGGTCCCCTGGAGGCGGAAAAATACCAGACCCAATAACGAACAAAACAGATTGCATACCGAGTTCCAGTACGGAAGAAACTCAGAAAACGATAGCAGTGTTTGGATATTAGAAACTGCACATACCACATGTGGGGTTCATATTAAGACATATTTATGAAATGACTAGGAGGAGGAGGGAGTTTAGATGGACAGAGACTCAAGGGCTGCCTCTATTTGAAAAATACTGCCCGAGATTGAAATACATTGGTACCAGCCAATCAGGACTCTCGATATAAATTAGAGTAATTATACTCACCAAGGTTTGCAACATGCTCACCATGGACTAACACACCACAGGACCCCAAAGTTTTACCCAGATGCATTTTGGACTAGGAAGTTCCCGTGGCTGGGAACAGATATCAAGTAATTGAAAGCTTCATCAGGGCACCCTCTGAGGCCCTACCAAATACAGAGCCACTAACAGAAAATAAACCAATTGTCTAACAGCTTATTCTGAAGTGGGTACGGCAGACCCCTGACAAGCACAGGGGAGCTACTCTTGACCATGAAGTCCTAGCATGGAGACGGAATGGGTGGGTGGGTAATACGGAAGGAGGGTCAACCTTCCGCATGAAGTGAGGAAATCTCATCTATGCCAATAGAGGACTTGCCAGGATTTCCGAGGGAGGAGCCTATCCAAGCTGGAGCAGTCGGGCGACGGGGGCCACCCTGGACCGTGGCACTCGACAACGCATGGTTTACAGAGGATCGGGGTCGGTGACACCATCCAGAGTAGCTGGCAGACTGTGGCCTTGAGGACTAACGGAATCAGTCTTAGAAGAATCAGTACAATATGCTGAACCATGAAACAAGTGATGGAAAAATCTGTGGGGGAAAATCGGAATGAGGTATATTTTTTCTCAGATTCATGGTGGTGGCTAATGGGACAGATCTTTCGTTGGGAACATGGGGGAAGCGGAGATGACTGCAAAATAGGAAGTAAGAACATATGGGGTAAGGACATATGGCAGAAAATAGCACTGGTTGCCACCTCCATAGTCATCATACGTGTCCTTGCACGTCAGAAAGACAACTTTGAAGTAACCAAATTTAATAACCAGGTAGATAAACTCACTAAGAAGACTAAAGAGGCACAGATTCCTTAAAATTGGGGTGCTTGGGTGGCTCAGCCGGTTAAGCGTCCGAATCTTGATCTCAGCTCAGGTCACGATATTGCGGTTCTGGGTTGTGAGTTCAAGCCCCACGCTGGGGCTCTGGGCTGACGGCGAAGAGCCTGCTTGGGATTCTGCTTCTCCTTCTCTCTGCCCCTCTTCCTCTTGTGCTCTCTCTTTCTCTCAAAATAAATAAACATTAAAAAAAAGATTCCTTAAATTTAACTTTAAAAACACAATGATTCATGGATAAGGAGGAAAGCAATTCCAAAAAAAGCAAAACAAAGGGGGTGCCTGGGTGGCTCAGTCTGTTGAATGTCCAACTTTGGCTCATGTCATGATCTCGCAGTTCGTGGGTTCAAGCCCTGCGTTGGGCTCTGTGCTGACGGCTCAGATCCTGGAGCCTGCTTCGGATTCTGTGTCTCCCTCTCTGCTCCTTGCCCGCTTGTGCTCTCTCTCAAATACAAATGAATAGACTTAAAAAAAAGAAAAACCAGACGTAAACAAGAAGAACAATGGAACATAAAACCCGAATGCACAGATATGCCATGCATGATAGGATCATGGCATGGGCACATCACCAAACACGTGCTGTCACACATGGCACGAGAACATGTTTGGGGAAAAGAAGCATGCATGTACCTAACCAACACCTCCAATTTCAAATGACGAAATGTGAGAATTGTTGAAGTTTTAAAGCATCAATGATGCTTTATTCCAGAATATTCCAGATAAGGTCAAAGCTGACAGACCCTTCCAAATTGTACAAATTGATAGTATAGGGCCATTGCCTGTATCAGAGAATACATTACATGCCTGTACCATTGTAGACACATGATTAGGAAGGAGATTCCCCTTTCCTTGCAGGAAAGATGGTAAAAAAAAAAAATATTCACCATCAGAGAATTAGAAGTCTGGATTGCTTGCTATGGCATCCAAACCCTCATAAAATCCGATCAGGGCACCCACTTCAGAGGAAAGTTAATGTAAGAACGGGCTAAGACACAACATGGAACTTCCACTTATCCTAGAACAAACCTCAGATCAACGGAAAGCTATGCTGACTGGCTCAAGCAAAAGCTTAGGTCGCTCACTAACAACCTAGATATAAAAGCTGGAACTAAGACAATCTTGGAGGTGGCAAGATCTCTGAACCACAGATACAGAAAGGATGAAACACTTCCATTGACTTAATACTGCAGGCACCCACAGAGGTAAGAACTAGCCTACCCGCACCCCAACATCTAAATGAAAAGGAAAAGTATTAATTAGAAAACAACGATGTACGTATAGTTCTGGGGAAACTACAGCACGTGCCACTAGGAAATCCTACAGGGTGACTGGAGAAACGGCACATTGCACCAAAGTAAAGAAAACGATATGCCGCTTCGATACGAATTTCGGGCATAAACAACACCATCTTTTACTGTATCAACTCTAGATGCCTAACGTTTAGACATGATGCAGGACAATTGTGCTTGGGCCAGCGTTGGCACCAACGGCCATACTAACCCTAGATTTCCTTGAGTGGCAAGAACAACAAGAAAGACTTGAAGTTTTATAGGACGCCAGTTTTCTGTTGCAAGCATGACTCCATTAGAAAGTGGTAACCCTGCCCATGTTCCCAAGTGGGGCGGGGCAGCACGCTGCCTGCGGGCCATACTATCTTGCCTGTTGGTCACCACTGGATACCATGCTCGCTGTGGCCAGGGATGCTCTTCTGTTCGCCCCGCCATTCCAAATTGGAACGCCGTCTTCTGGTCCAGATACAACTCTACTGTCCGTGAAACCCTCTACTCCCTCCACAGATCATCATCCTGGTCAGCTAATTGCAACGGAGGGCTCCCCAGAGTCCCCACCACTTCCGGCATCACCGAGCCCAACCCGCCCACGCCACCCTTTGCCATCTGTGCCTTCTGCTCGCTGGGAAGCCTTCCATTCAGGGGAGAAACTAACTGAAGCGGGTGCGGCCGTGGGAACCTCCCCTTCGAGCTCCACGGGAAGCGATGAAGATCCCACACCGCACCCTCTGTCAGCCGTGGACTTGGACGAGGAAGATTGGCCCGGACTCCTGGCTGGCTCTTGGTTATTATAACCCAGCGTGTAAGACAACCAGGAACCGACTTCTACGCTTTTCCCTTATCTTACTGAACGGAGTACAGTACTCGACACATGGCAGAGACTCCGTCACTATATATATCCCCAATCTAATTGCTGATTTGTTTTGTGGGCCAGCGTTTAGTTGTAAAAAAGCAGCTACTGAATACATGGAAAGGGCAATGATATCTTTAAACATAAGTAGGTGACAAACTGATCATTTACTACACTCCCAACTTGCCCTGTTTAATCCATTTTCACTTATTAGAAAATGAAGACTAGGACCCATGGGCAGCATGTCCAGACTTTAAAAGAACAGGGACACCTTGGAAGGTGTATATAGGACACAGAAAACTGAGCATATGACACATATTGTCTTTTTAAAAAAAAATTTTTTTTAATCTTTATTTTTGAGAGAGAGACAGAGTGTGAGCGGGGGAGGAACAGAGAGAGAGGGAGACAGAGAATCTAAAACAGGCTCCAGGCTCCAAGCTATCAGCACAGAGCCTGACGCGGGGCTCGAACTCGCGAACTGCAAGATCATGACCTGAGCTGAAGTCGGCCGCTTAACCGACTGAGCCACCCAGGCGCCCGTATCTTTTTTTTTTTTTTTTTAAACACATATCATTGTCTTTTTACAAAAAAATTTAGTGTTTATTTATCTATTTATCTATTTATTTAATTTATTTTTTGAGAGAGAGAGAGAGAGACAGAGCACGAGGGGGGAGGGACAGAGAGAGAGAGGAGGACACAGAATCCGAAGCAGGCTTCGGGCTCCAAGCTATCAGCACAGAGCCTGACGTAGGGCTCGAAATCACGAACCATGAGGTCATGATCTGAGCCAACGTCGGACTCTTAACCCACTGAGCCACCCGGGCGTCCCACCCTTTTTAAAATTTTTTTTTAAAGTTTATTAAATACATAAATATTACTTTTCACATATCATTGTCTTTGATGGTGTACATCAGGCTTCAATCTCACACCACAGATGTCTGTCCCAGGAATATGGGATCCTATGTTAATAAAACCACTCTTGATCGTAGTGAAACCTACAATAGTAACCTTGAAATTTAACACAAAGGACTTTCAAGCCAGATAGAGATCCCCGAACGGTGCTCAGTTTTACCCATCTCATTTACGCCCAGTTTACAACCTACGCCAAAAATAGAGTCGTTACAATGAAGGAAACCCTTACAGGTCCTTATTGAACCGGTGGGGGGAGTCATGGGAGGAATAATGGCAGTCACTTTTTCTCGAGTTCAAGTCCATTGAGTCATGTTAGATTTTAAAATATCTGAAATCAAACAATCTCAATTTAACACACCTGCTGTGGTAGTGTTGTCATGGTCGGGTACACACATAAATAAAATTAGTAAATACATTAAAACAACATAAACGAGTTTAACATGGAAGAAAACAGAAAGGAATGGAAAGTCGACATAATGCAGTTGGAGAAAACACTAGGAAGTACTATAAAATGACATAAAAATCTTTATTCTTTTTTTTAAGTTTATTTTTTTGAGACAGAGAACGTGCATGTGAGTGGGGTAGGGACAGAGAGAGAGGGAGAGAGAGACTCTCAAGCAAGCTCTGTGCTGTCGGGGGCTCAGTTCCACAAACCCTGAGATCATGAGCTGAGCTGAAATCAGTTTAACCAGCTTAACCAACAGAGCCACCCAGGAGCCCCTTAAAGATGTTTTTCTAACTATAGATTGTAAGTTGTTGCCCTTAAGAACAGTTGATATGTGGAATACTCTCAGAGTAGTTATAATATTGGGGCAATACTTATGACAGAAGGAAGACATGTTGCTAAGGGTATGTTGCTGGAACAGAACCAAAACCTCTAGTACAAGTATCTGTGACTTTGGCCTTGGTGGCTCCTCGGTGAGACATAGAACATGAGAAATTGGACCAGGATAATACACAGTAAGCCAAGCCCCTCATCATAACCTTCTAGAGTCAGGGGAAAAAATAAGAAACGCGACACGATGGCATGTGTAAAAATAAAACAGGTAACAGATGCGACAACAGAGGGAAAAAGATATTATTCAAGGTCAATAGAAGATAAAGGGAACATAAAAATAATCAGAGAAATATTTCACATTGAACCTCCTAAAATAAATCTAACACACGGAAATCATACATTAGAAAACGTAAACATTTGGAAGATAGTACTAATAAAGTCAAAATGACTCTGCAGATGTTGAAAACACAAAGTGCATGAATGACAACAGCCTCGAATTCTGATGCTGTGGCTGTCGAACACGTGTTCGATAGCACTGCTCAGGCTTGTACCTCCCAGAACTTTATAAAAATTATCTTCCTATGGAAACATAATTGTTAAGGAGGTCGAACGGAGTGGTTTAAGAGGGTTAACTTCCGGTCAGTTGGTGATTAGACATGGTACCATGTTGAAGAGTCCTTTGTCATGTTTATATTGATGACATCAGGAAAATGTTTCCTTACACTGGTGACTAAAGTATGGCGTAAAAGGATGTGCAAAGGAGAAATACGAAACATGACCGGGTGTGTGTGATCAAGGTGGTAAGTGATGGAGAATCACAGCGGGGATTGATATTTTTGCGAACTTGGATTTGTGCAGGGCCCTACGCTTTAGTGTTAGCCGGTGTGTGAGTGATTTGAAATCACAGGGCGGACTGTCGTGTGTTGGCCTGATGCGATTTTGGATCCACTTGTTTATGACAGAGACACAAACAGTTTTTAGAAGTAACGTTTTGATGCAAGAGTGAGGAGAAGTGGTGTGAGGATGTCAGGGTCTCGTTGGTTCTTAGCCGTAAGGACTCAGTGGCTCCAATGCTGAGGGGCCCCCCTGGGGGCTCATCAGCCAAGACATAGGAAGAAGCCACTGAGACAAGGGCACATGTGTCCCAAGGCCGTAAGGCAATCAGTTCTTGCTGCAGTAAAGGTGACTCTTCTGCTGCCAGTGGTGAATGCCATGCGGCGACCTCCTGAACAATATCCTCTTGGCCATCGTCACCGGCACCCGTGTTCCCTAGCCACGTGCTCTGGCCATGCGGGAGTTTAACTCCGACACCAGCTCTCGCTTGGCTAAGCCATCTCCCCTGAGTACCAGGTCCTATAAGGGGACACACGACAACAAAATCCAGACTTGATCCCCTTCACCTCCCCTGGCCCGGAACAACAGTGTGATTAATCTCACGTTGCTTTGGCGTATATTATTTCCTTATGGGTAAACTAAACATCATCCTGTACTCTATCGGCTTATGACATTCGCACAGTGAACCAGAGTTAAGTACACGGTTGGAAAAGACAGGATTTGTCTGAGCACTATTTGCCTCCTCCAACAAAGCAGACGGAAGGGACAGCATGTCCCGGATGCCAGGCACCTCCAAACTTCTGCTTCTGTGGCTCGGCCTCACCCAACATCGCTGTGTTTCAGGTGCCCAGCTATCCTGACCCGTGTGGCTCACACATGCACAATACACACACCATCAGCAGACGGTGGGCGGCTGGGGACCTCCGGACCTGTGGAGCTTGGGCCCGTCTCCAACCACACGCATTGCCTCAAGGGTAGGGGGAGCCCACCCATGAAAAGTCACTCTGAAGCAGCCACAGAAGTGAGTCACAGTAAGTTCCCATGCGTACTTACTGTTTGCTGGGCTCTCAGACTTCTGCAGTAAAAAGGGCTCCTCGGTGTCTCTTACAGAGGGTATAAACCCCCCAGCCACCCTGCGTGAACCAGCTTTGGCAAGGCAGTCCAGATCCCTCTAGCTCTGCCTTCAGGGATAACATGTGCATTTGTGTCGTTTAGGGCTTGGAATTAAGCAGGTGCCACAATACCCCCGATAGCTCCCTCTTGTGAGCTGGCCTGGCTGGACACCGCCCTGTTCCAGGTCCCTGGCTACCCTGACCTGTGTGGTCTGCACACGTGCACAGTTTGCCACATGCAGGTGGCCTGGGGCTGTAGGGAATACTCTGGCTGAACCCCAAACTCTGAACAGGGGACATAGAGCCTTCCCTGTAAACATCTTTCTGCGGAGGCAGCTCTGAATTGGCAACAGTCAGTCCTCATTTCGAGTGGCTATCTGATGAGGTCCAGAACTTTTCCAGGCTCCCACGTGTCTGTTATTGGAGGACACCCCTGTCAGTCTTCCCAGCTTCTCCCGGGCAAGGCGGTACAGATTCCTGTAGCTTTACATTTGGGGGAATATGTGTATAGGTTAAGGCTTGGAATTAGGCCGCTGGTATAAACCTCCAAGAGCTTGCTTCCTTGATCCACCTTCTCTGGACGCTTGACCTGTTCCGGGTTCCTGCCTCACCTGACCTGCCCGGCCTGTGCACACCTGGTCGGCTAGGCTTGGGTAGCAAGGCCCTTCTAGGCCTGTGAGGCTTGGGCCATCCACAACCAACTACATAGATGTCAGGCTTGAAGCATCTTCAGTGTGAAAACAGGCAGCTGCAATTCTCACAGATTTTCCTGGTTTGTAATTTATGTATTTAAGTAAACTCTATGCCCAGTGTGGGACTCAAACTCACAAACCCGAGATAAAGAATCGTATGCTCTACTGACTGAGCCAGCCAAGCGCCCCTGGTTTGTAATTTAAGTGTGGCCAGTAATCCTTTTGTGTCCCCCAGAGGGCAGCTTTGACCCAAAGACTGTCTATATGTGGCTTGATTTCCCATCAAGCCATTCGTACTCAGTGTGCAGGGCTTCATAAAAAGGTGGGGGGGGGGGGCAGTTTTGGTTTTCCATAATTCCAAGTCAAAAGGATGGAGAAAATTAAAAATGTTAGTTTTCAGCATTGTACCCAGACGTTGGAGGAAACTGGAAAAATTCAGGATCTAGTCTCGTTTGCAGGCGGAAAACAAAACCTCAAAGACAAGTGAACAGAACCAGAATCACAAGTGTGTTACTGAAACATACTTTTTCTCTCTAAAGTCACCCTTGTTTTCAAACTTAGCTAAAATAAGCCTAATCTGTGTCCAGAATAAGTTTAGTTTCAACGGACAAGGGCCGATTATTTACATAAGTGCTAGAGAATAGTGGTTGATCTTACAGGCTCTTTTAAATTTGCTGGGCTGTTACTTTTCATAAGGACTCTCCAGATTGAACATTTTTTTTTTTTTTTTTCAACGTTTATTTATTTTTGGGACAGAGAGAGACAGAGCATGAACGGGGGAGGGGCAGAGAGAGAGGGAGACACAGAATCGGAAACAGGCTCCAGGCTCTGAGCCATCAGCCCAGAGCCCGATGCGGGGCTCGAACTCACGGACCGCGAGATCGTGACCTGGCTGAAGTCGGACGCTTAACCGACTGCGCCACCCAGGCGCCCCCAGATTGAACATTTTTAAAAAAGCTTATTTATTTATTTTGGGAGAGACAGAGAGAAAGAGAGAGAATGAGTGGTGGAGGAACAGAGAGAGAGGGAGACAGAGAGAATCCCAAGCAGGCTCTGCTCTGTCAGAGCAGGGCCTAATGCAGAGTCCAAAGCGGAGCCCGATGTGAGCTCGAACTCACAAACTGTGAGATCATGACCTGAGCCAAAAGCAAGAGTTGGATGCTTAGCCGACTGAGCTACCCAGGCCCTCCTCCAGACTGAACTTTTTTTGTTTTTAATGTTTTTATTTTATTTTTGAGACAGAGAGAGACAGAGCATGAACGCGGGAGGGGCAGAGAGAGAGGGAGACACAGAATCGGAAGCAGGCTCCAGGCTCTGAGCCATCAGCCCAGAGCCCGACGCGGGGCTCGAACTCACGGACTGCAAGATCATGACCTGAGCTGAAGTCAGATGCTTAACCGACTGAGCCACCCAGGCGCCCCCAGACTGAACTTTTAATAGCCTCTTGGGCTAAGAAGCCAAGCCAAATACTTGCCACCAGATTCGCCTGCAATACCTACAGATTTGGGTTACGTTCTCTCTTCCCGAGATCCCTCAAAATACCCTGAGATTCTAGCACCTGCCAGGAAATAACCCTCTTTGCCTATCTGGTAAGGCTGCTAGGAACCTTGTAAGCAAACCGTCAGACTGTTTTCCCCAGGAACTTCATTCGTTGCACAAAGCCAACTTTAACTCCTTAAAGATGTCTGGTCATACTTGAGTCTACGCAGGTTTCTCTCAAATGTAGCATTCTAGTCAAAAGCCTTGGTGTTATAACCAATATTTTCAATCGTATCCTATTATGAGGAAAACAGAGGCTTACTGAACTTATGCAAATAAATATACTGCCATGAAAATATAAGAAAACTTATGGACAGTTTCTGAATTCTGGAGGCATCAGGTAGGGAAAAAAAGGTAAATGCCTTAGTTCTGCTTTTAAAGGTATAGTTTACCAAATTGCTGCACATCAGTTAGCTTAAGAGAAAAGGTTTCTTTCAATCTGGAAAAAGCACAGGGAAATACAAACCAAAACCACATTGAGATACCACCTCATGCCGGTCAGAGTGGCTGAAATGAACAAATCGCGAGACTGTAGAGGCTGGCGAGGATGTGGAGAAACGGGAACCCTCTTGCACTGTCGGTGGGAATGCAAACTGGTGCAGCCGCTCTGGAAAACGGTGTGGAGGTTCCTCAAAAAATTAAAAATCGATCTACCCTATGACCCAGCAATAGCACTGCTAGGAATTTACCCAAGCGATACAGGATTGCTGATGTGTAGGGGCACTTGCACCCCAATGTTTATAGCAGCACTTTCCACAATAGCCAAATTATGGAAAGAGCCTAAATGTCCATCAACCAATGAGTGGATGAAGAAATTGTGGTTTATATACACAATGGAGTACCACAGGGCAATGAGAAAGAATGAAATCTGGCCATTTGTACCAACGTGGATGGAACTGGAGAGTGTTATGCTAAGTGAAGTAAGTCATAAAGAGAAAGACAGATACCATATGTTTTCACTCTTGTGTGGATCCCGAGATACTTAACAGAAGACCATGGGGGAGGGGAAGGGGGAAAAAAAAGAGAGGGAGGGAGGCAAACCATAAGAGACTCTTAAAAACTGAGAACAAACTGAGGGTTGCTGGGGGGTGGGAGGGAGGGGAGGGTGGGTGATGGGCATTGAGGAGGGCACCTGTTGGGATGAGCACTGGGTGTTGTATAGAAACCAATTTGACAATAAATTTTATATTAAAAAAAATAAAAATAAAAAAAGGGAAAAGAAAATATTAAAGAAATCAGCAGTGTTCAAACAAA